>NC_137661.1:11567273-11739773 GCF_963422515.1 Blennius ocellaris | reverse complement strand
TCCATGTGAACAAACTGCATAAATACATTTATGTTGCAAGTAATATTGCAAAATATACCACAAGCGCATTATGAGAACATTTTGCATGTGGACTATATATATATATATATATATATATATATATATATATATATATATATATATATATATATATATTTACAACAGTAACAGTTAATTTAGGACATATTAAATGCTGAACATGAGTAACTGAAAAGAGTGAAACACAGTTAAAATAAAAATAGGCAGATTTAATTGGCCCAGCCTGCAGCGTCTGCCGGCTGTCAGCCCCCCCACCCAACAACAGTAATAACAAATGTTTGGAAAATAAGCAGGGCAGACATGCTTCAACTTTTCATTTGTAAAGTTCTCTGCTGAATGAATGCACTAAAACTTATTCAACACGGTGAAGACGGTGACAAACGATAGACGTAGATGTTCCTCTGCATTTTTTGTGTGTTGTAGGCCTACCTGGTATCGGTCAATGGGGTCTTCATGTTGCAGCTGGCTCTCTCGCAGCGTTTGATAATCCTTCTCAAACTTCTTCAGCTTTTTAGTTGGAACCTGGAAAAACAAACAAACAAACAAACAAAAAAACAAAACAGCAGTTGTCAATTTTCTATTTTCACTGACAACTTTTCAACATTGGTTGTTTGTGAATCTCGGAGTGAAAAAGTGTGTGTTTTTCTTGTGCTTTAACAAATAGCTATTCACATAAACGCTTCCTTTTATGACCAGTGACACAAACCGAGTCTCACAAAGACACGACCGTGTCAAAACTAAGTGACATTGCTCTGCATCTCCAGGAGTACGACTGCGGCATTGTGGCAGTGCTGAGTAGTTTATATTTCCTCTTGCATAATCTGACGTTATCACTGTCAGTGATCGTCATGTGCATCACTGTTCAATGTTATTCTCAATGTGTACTACTCCTGCAACAAAATATGACGATAATACAAAATATCAACGCAGTGTGTTCACAACAACAGCGCGGTCAGCAAGTCAGACCTCAGAACACTCAGTTCACACCGCGAGATACACAGTCAGCACTAAAGTTGGTCATTTCAGACAGAATCTCAGATGATCAAACGAGGAAATGTATTTGAGAAAGGTTTTTTTTCTTACAGCATATGAAATGTCACCATTAAACCTTGGCACAAGCCAACCTGTAAGACACCGGAGGCTTTTTTTTTTCTCTCTCCAGAAAATATATTTACACTAGAAGCTTTGAGCTCCATAAGAAAGATGATATTTGTTTCTAAAAATCAAAGATGACACCTTTATTGATAGTATTTTCATCATTTCAAGAGTACTGACTTTAAGGTCCTGCGTCTGAATTATTTGTACTCATAAATATATTTGTATAATTTATGAGTTTTCATTTAAATCATTCTTCTTAATTTATATATTATATTTTTCTTTTTTTTAGTATCTCAATTGAATGTGCATCTTATAAAATAAACGATTGATTTCACTGACTTGACTTTCATATAATAAAAGTAAAGTGGTCTGGGATTCACTTAAGTTGATCTGAAATGTTTTATATGACAAAAATCTTGCATAGAAATGTATGCAAGAAATTCAGGTTTGTCAAGTGCACTTGTCTGTGTGGTTAAATGGAATTGCGAAATGCAGTTTTAAACAATGAAGGTCACTGCTGTCAATTTCAGCACACAAAATACCACAAGGAGTGAAAATATTCCAAATATGACACTTTGAACAGAAATGAAATAGAAGACCACCCTGGTGACTGACTGTGCGTGTGTGTGCGCGCTTCAAATGGGGGAAACGTTATCTCCCCTGTGTGGAAACATCGTTGCTATAGCACCAACCAAGCCTGGGGATTTCAGGTCAGTGTGACTCACATGACCTGTCCTCTGAGACTTGAATGCGAGTGTTTTGAAGATTACAAGCTCACTGGTTGTACCTAAAACTCATCGTGTTCTACTTCCACACTTTGAGTCCAACTGTATACAGATCATTTTTTTTCATAACCTCTTTCACATAAAGCCACAGAAAGAAAACACAAATGAAGAGTGACCGCTGACGGCCGTTCCCTACACAAAACTCAAACTTGAGTATTTATTGAGAGAGTCTACCAGAAACTCGCTTTTCACTCAAGGTCAAAATACATCAATACTGTGGTGACTGAATGGCACACAAATTTCCCAGAACATAACAGAACTAAAACTGGCTCAATTGTTATTCGTGTGGCATGAGAGAGCCGTCTGCTTGTTAATTGCTCTAATGCAACAAAACAAGGCAAATTACTACTTATTTGCTTGACTGACAGGTATTTTTGTGAGACGATGATAAAAATGCCAGGCTTCCTCTTATAGGTAGTCAACAACCTAAAAATAACTTCAAAATTATATGAATGTGTAACAAAAAGTTCAGTGTAAAACTGTGGTGGAGGTTTTACATGATTTCCTTTTAATGTTTTGCCCCTTTTGTGGGTCACAAACTATTAAGGTTTCGCCAGCTATTTATGTCACATCATTTTTCTCACTATTAGTCTGAAACATTTGCATTGTGTACATGTTGCTGGACAGATAAGCGCTGATGATTACGCAACCTGCTGCTCTCCAACACCCCTAAAATACACAAGCGTTGCAGCATGGCTGCGCAATGAAATGTAACCCAAAACGGAGCATGATTACCTGGAGGTGTGGTCCCTTCTCAAACATACAGTCCTGCTTGTAGCTACAATCACGCAGGATTTCCAAAGTCTACAATCTTTACGCTTTCTCACAAGTTTCTTGATATCAGGTTACATAATATATGGCGAACTTGACACTTTTCTTCAAATTCCCCGACACTTTGGGGGTATTTTTTGGAATAAAACTGCTGCTCTTGAGGTGCTTTTGTTCACCATGTGCCTGATGTTTTTGCTCATAGTCTGTATCGATTGTTTGGCAAGACAGACTCTCCAGCTTTGAATAACAAACCAAAAATACCTGATTAGCAATGAGATTCCACGGGGCAAAAGTTGAGGCTAATTCAGTTACACACAGGGCTACAATTCACAGCATCCCTTGTCAGGCTCACTCCCCCACTGGACACGGCAGGGCCAGTTTAATGACAGATCATCCAATTTGAAGTGCAGAATGGGATGTGAGGCGCCGCTTTGAATGGTACGAGGCACTTCTTTTTCTTTTTTTTTTCATTCCTGACCTGAATCTGTACAGCAGAAAATGGAATGGGTCCCAAAGCTCAGAGCTCAAACCAAATCGCAAACTGTACAATTAGACAAGTCATTACCCTCAAAGAAAGACACTGCAAGAGAGAGAGAGAGAGAGAGAGAGAGAGAGAGAGAGAGAGAGAGAGAGAGAGAGAGAGAGAGAGAGAGAGAGAGAGAGAGAGAGAGAGAGAGAGAGAGAGATATGCAGGGAGAAGGGTGATCTGCCTTTACATAGAGAAGCAGTTGAAGAGTTTGAATATTTAAATAAGGACAATACCAACTGGACAACTGAGGAAAAACTAGGCCACAGATTTTGATTATCCACGCGAGGCAAACACGCACAAAGTCTCCATTGATTCCAAATTAATATCTGTAATTGAAACAAAGTGACAACCACATGGACTGAGTGACAAAGCTCTGCCGCCACTAACGTCTGACGTGTTTTCCGAGAGAACGCAAACGCACCCACATGCTCATGCATGCACAGTGTTCACTACATGGAAAACAGTGTGTAATTTCTTTTTAAATAGGCTTTATCCACCTGTGTTCAAGAACAAATCCACCAGAGTTGTCCAACAGGAAAAACTGCAAGCAGCAGTATTAGATGAAAAGACACGCTGGATTCTTCTATTTCTCTAATCCAAAAATGACAAGTATTGCTAGTCTGTAGAAGTAAAACTAAACAAACACGATCTCAAACAGCGTGCATGCTCCAAGCATGAGGGGACAGACATCAGACACAAACATGATGCAAAAACAGTCCTACCACTGGTCTGAGAGCCTGCAGGGGTCTGGAATGAGCGACTAAACGAGTCAGGGTGTCCTCTTCCCCCGGCCGGTCGACGACGTGAGCGTCGTACGCCACCATGATGGACACCTCCTGCATCATCTTGACTCCGGCTCGCTCCCGGCAGGCAGGAGGAGCGCAGGGTAAAGGAAGCGGCGGAGAAGGAAAAGCACCAGAGGAGAGCGGCTGACAGGTTTTTGTTCCTTCGCCGAAAGTGGAGGAGGCGACTGGCTGCCTTCAAGAGTCCCTCAGGAGTGGAGCCCGGCCCACTGAGAGGAGGAGGGGGAGCGAGAGGCCAGGACAACACACCTGTTTGTGTCTCCCTCTGCCTCTCTGTAACGCTAGAAGTGTGTGACAAAGGAGGATGAGTTTGCTCTTTCTTCCTTCACAACGAGTGACTACGTCCCTCCCTCTACTTAATGTTTTTACTCATTTGTGCCGCTTTCTTCCTCCCTCACTCCCTCCCCTAATCTCTCTCACTCTTTTTGGGTTATTTTTTTCTTTCTTTTTTCTGTTTCCTGCTTCTGGTTCAAAAAAAAGAAAAAAAGAAAAAAGATAAAGGCTTGTTTGACTGTGCGCATGAGGTTGAGAGCGATAGGAAGGAAGTTGTCAGATCAACCACAGTGACTTGTCGCTCGCAGTTGCACATGGTTTGTTCCAATGATAAAATCCAGAACGTGGAGTAAAAGCAAATTCGTAGCCGTGTTGGGTGACGCCTAAACACTGCAGCATGCTGACAAAGGACCTGACAAAGTCTTCTGTGTGATGACAGCATGTACTTTCACTTACAAAAATGTCTCAACGGGGTGAAACTCTGCCTTTTTTGCACTTAACTGTTTAGATTTGGTATTTAAACAGTCTGTAAGATTAATATTTTGGGGGTTCGTTTGTGTGTCGTTTTCTGCTGTTGCAAAAAAAAAAAAACTTAATTAAAGTATTCATTCATTATATAGAAAAGTACACAAGCGTTGAATAAGGCAAGTTAGTTACCTACAATAATAATTTAAACAAGTTGTTCGAGCTCTTGCCCATGTTGACCCGGATCCTTACTATTTAAATGCCAGTCCAGGCCTATTGAGAAAAACCATGGAAATGTTTTCCAGTTTTTCTGGAAAATAGCATAAAATACATTGGACAAACTTAAAAATAGTGACTTTAAATCACTGAAAGAGAAAGCAAGCACTTTCCATAAAAATAAGGATAATCTAATTTAGGTGACATGTGATATTGCACTCACACAAATGGCCCCAGTGACAACTCAAAAACACGATGCTTCCTAAAGTTGCTTCGTTATATCTAAGCTAATGCTGCACTAGAGCCACTTTTCAAATAGACAACGCCACCAAGTGATAAATGCTCTAAATTGTAATAAACATAAACTATAGCACAGATGTTCTGTTGGGTAAGTAATAATGAGTAACCTACAAAAAATATACATCAGTGCATTTTATCACTATCATTCATACAAGAAAAGCATCACGAGCACATCTGGTGAATTAACAGAAGCACTGAACGATGTGAGATCTGCTGTGGGTCGAAACTGCAGTAAAATGTTGAAATTATTTTTTGAATCATTCTAGAATGTATACATACAGTTACTATGCCACTTAATGAAGTGCACGTTTATTTGTTACGTTAACCAGTTTGTGTGGTGTACTGCACCTCCTAATATAGGTTAAAAAAAATCTAACTCAATCAAAATACAAGTAATTTCACACCTCTATGATATTCCTATGATTTTTTTTTTATCTTCGTAAATGCAGAATGTATTACAGATCTGTGGTACCAGATGTAGAAATGTACCTTAAGTGTCTCAGAGGTCAGATTATCAGTCGCAATGTTCAGAAACACAAGTCTTCACAGCTTCCAAGTCTCTTTATAAAGACTTTCTTCATATATCTTTTTTTTCTATATTTCTGTATGCACACACTCACTCATTCGTTTGCATTCACTAAGCCGGTTGAAGTTTTGTCTTTCCGTTGGAGGGATTTAAAAAAAAAAAAAAAAAAAAAGGGATTAATCAGTGAACTCTTCAGAAGCAAATTAATATATGACATTTTCCCACTATTTTCCTCAAAGTCCGGAAAAGCCATCACTCCAGCTGTGGTCAGGAGGATGTTAAAGAAGGCTGAGAAATTCAAATTCTTCACATAATCCCCACCGTAAGGCTAAGCCACCCTACTACCCGTTGTGTTCATCAAACCAAGGTGCCAGTGGATTCTTTCGCTGTTTTAAGCAGCTTATAGAGTTCAGCTGATCCGATTTGAACGTCGACTGAGAAAAATATGTAAAACGGCTGAAGAAAAAGCAGTGTGGTATAGACAGGCTGGTTTGGCCTTTGATTGTAATGGGCTTTTAATGGCGATACAATCTAAAATGAAAAACGCTGGGTAAATAACACTCCATGTAGCAGCAACATAAATGAATTAAGACACATATATGTCTATCAATATGCATATATATGCAAAAAACAACAACATACCACTACGAGGTGCTGCTGGGGTACCGATATTGTTATTATTATTATGTAAGTGTGTACACAAGAAGGCAGACCATGTGTTCCTTGACAAACATCATTGTATGATCAGACCCCGGTGGTTGGCCCCTGAAGCCTTAATGAATATGTCATTAGTTCTATTTGATAAATACCCAAATAATATAGATCCACAAAACAATTTTTTTTTTTTTTTTACTTTTGTGCTGTTTCTTACTTGTGGCATAACCTGTTATTGAAACAGGTAACAGGATAGCGTTTACCTCAACATCAGTACCACACAGAAATGGAAAGTCAATTAAAAAACCTCAATGACGTGGAAATGTTTTGAGTTGTAAAATGCGTTTGGAAATTGTTACCAATCATTGAGATATATGTATATATTTAGAGTCATGTTAAAAAAGCATGTCACCACTTATTAAGGAAATGTCTTCTAGTTATAATAGCATTCAATTGTTATACAAGTTGTTTGAGGTCTACTGTAAAGAATGATGAAAACGATGATGGAGAAAAATGCACCTGTGTGTCTATTTGGACGAAGCATGACATGATGGCACGTTATCAGTGTGATACGCTGAGAAGCAGAATATTGGAAGGTGATGTGGTGTGACACACCATCTTGCGGGCCCTCAGTGACATGATGTGATATATTTATATCTGACATGATGTGACAGGATACACGCGTTCGTGGTGATGCACAGTCTGACATCTTACAATCTGATGTGATGCACTGTGACGTGTCAGCGAGCCGGCTGGAGTTTGACAGATGGTCGGAGGCAAAACAGAGAGAAAAGTGATGAACAGCTTCTTTTTCTTTTTTTCCAATTAGTTTCAGCCTCCCTTTTCTCTCAGCTTTCCTCTGGATTGTGTAATTGATACACAGGGAATATTCTATTTAAAAACTTGAAAGAGCAGTGCGTTTAAAAATAACACCAACAGGAAATAAATGCATGCATGGTTCGGAGGGCCAATTCAGGCGTCAGGAGTTTTTGGGTGATTGTTTGTGCCTTTTTCCTTTCACGAATCTGACAATTGTGACCACAACCTCGTAAAGACCCTGAAAATCAATGGCAAAGTCAATTTTTGTTTCCCGTATACTCAAAAATGCTAGACAGAGAGGAAGTAATCTTAATTTGTTTGACATTTTCGGTACCCAACCAAGCAAAATGTGCATTGCAGCCCTGAATCAGTTCAATGTGATGTCCAGACTGTTAGAGCAGAGGAGACACTTGCAAAACTCATCATATTTGCGGAAAACAAATGGATATGCCGGATAAGCGATCAAATATTTGAAACTATTTTCCAAGAAGAGAAAAGTTGATTGTTTAGTTTTTAGTTGAGTTTGTTTCATTCATTGTAAAAGAAAAAAAAACTATACATTAAACCTATATACTCTACCCACTTATGTCAAATAATCAAATTCCATTGAACATTAAAAGCAAACAGCACATAACAAACAACATGACGACACTGTTTGAGTGGCCCCCAGAGCCACTCTCACTTATATCAGATTTTTTTTTCATTAAAACAACAACAGCAACAACCAAACCACCGTCAGTCTCCTATGTCATTTGTTTGCATTTCAATAATAACCTGGTTTTTAATCACTTTTGTGAATATATCATATGTTTTAGAATCTTTGCAGTCGTTGTCTGGATTATTCTATACTTGGGCACCTTTTACCGAGATGAAATGTTGCCTTACTTTTGAATTTGATGTGAAAATGATTATTTCTGACTAGTATCTTGAGCTCGACCTCATTGAGACAGGGCACTCCACATCGCTCGAGTGCTACTGGTGCCATCACATACAGTATACAGCATTGTGAAAACATATTGAGGCAGCTGGTAATGGGTGGACGCAAGAATCCCTTAAAAACCTTAGCGTTAATAGTTTGTTTTTTAACATGAAAGTGTAAAGTGAATCAGCAAGAGAAAATATGGAAATGGTGGAAGAACCTTCAAAGCACACGTTGCACACTTTAACAGTCATCCACCAAAGATAGCAAAGAAGAGAGAACAGAGAGTGTTTGTCCCGAGGCTGTGCCGTCCTATCAAACAGACGGCCTCTTTTAGCTCACTTCAGCTGCCTGCTCACCATCTCTACGTTTAGATGCTTCTTTTCTCATTGTATTGTTTTTATCATGCGCGTCAAAAACTGGAGAACAACAACAATTAAAGATAAAATAAGCAGTGATGCTTCACTGGCAGGTGGATCGTTGGTCAATGGAGAGTTTGAAGAGTGTGCCATCATGCTCACATCATGTGAGATTTTGAAGCAATAATGTTTAACTATTATCTTTACATGAAATCACGATATCTTAACAAAAGAAATGTGGAACTATGTGAGTGTCACAAATCAAGGAGGACATAAAGCAGGAAACATTTTAGTTTAGTTTTTTTTTTTTTTTTTAAGTTGTAAGAGTTATGTGTGATCGATGATTCTGAAACATTGAACAAGCAGCTTCAGTGTCCCTCTTCCTTCGTTAAAACAACTGTAAATCACAAGTTCATTCAAAGTATGCAAAATCTGGAGTTGTAGCCTTCCTTGAACTTAAAATATACTGTTTAAAAAACACTGTGTTGATAATAACATGCTTATCAGTAAGTGTTATTGCTACAAGTTCATGACTACCTCAATTTGACCAAACTATCAAAGATAAACAGTGAATGTCCTGGACGTAGAAAAAAACACAGGATCACAGTAAATAAGAGACGATATGGCCTGTAGAGAAATATGTCGTGCCAATAAGCTCCAGAGCACTGCTTTATCAGCTGATCCCGCACTCAAATATCCAGAAAAGTTAAATATTAACTGTATGGAGATACAGACAAACAATGAAGACACACTGAAGGGTTGAGGGTGATTATCGCGTTCATCTTTCTCAGTAAACTCTCCCCTTCCTCCATCACACACCCTGCTTATACTGCTTGTGGTCTTGGGTGAGCTCAGCACATTCCCTAAATGCCAGCCGCCTCTTAAAGGTCAGAAGGAGGATGATAACGTGAGTGTGTGCCTGAAAGAATTACCTTGAAAAACATTACCTGGCACATTTTGGGAGAAATATCTAATTGCCATCCATGTGAGCTTTATTTCATCCAGTATGTTTCAAAATCAGGAACTATAAAGACAGGCAGCCATTGTCCAAAATAGAGAAAAGAAGCTGTAAAGAGTAACTCCAAACAACTATAGGTTAAACTTGTTTAGTTTTCCTCACTGTCAGACTTCATCATAGCTTTCCTCTGCAGTGCTTTGGACCTTTATGCTTTGTATAAAGTTATTTGGACTACTCAGAACAAGAAAATACCCACAGTTGTAATGGTTGAAACCACAAACAGGACAATAATAAATATCAAGAACAAGTACAGTCTTTTGAGACAGGTGATTTTTGTGATCTCTAATCAAAATGACACAAAAATAACCTCCAACTGGAAGTGAAGTACATTGAAAAATAGTTCAAGTCCTCCAGGAAACAATTCGATTGGCAGCAAAAGTCTGAACGTCAGTCCCATTGATTTTTACATATTTGCTTTTCACTGGGAGGTACCAAGGCAGGAATTTCTTATCTGCAGTGTGATGTGTGTTTTTTGTCCAGTTTGGGGAATTTTACAGTAGAAAGCAGTATGTTTTGGTGTGGGAAAAAAAAGGAACTGCTTAGAAGATAAACTCGTTCCTTACCTTGATGTTGCAGGCCTGCTCCATAAGCCTCCGAGCATTCTCTGCAGCTCTGTATCGTTTAGGGAGTTGAACTCTGAAAAACTTGAGAGCCCCTTCGAAGTCTGCCTGCAAAAGGTCTTCTTTAGATGTCTGGAGGAAGACATGAGTAGGTGGACAGAGAAGGAGGGGGGTGGAGACAATGTGTCTTGTTATTGCTGTTCAATAAGAAGGCGGTTGACCAAAACGCAATAAATCCTTTCAGAAGTGCGAGCCATCTTTACTTTATTTACTTTACTAATTTCAAAATGTGCGAATAAAATGAAACAAATGGAACCCTACTTTCAAAACTGTTCTCCCCAATAAACTGCCAATAATGAAACGGTTACCGTACAACTGTGCAGTAAAGCTGCTCTTCAAACAGATACAAGAGTTTTAAACGAGACTGAACCTTATCCAGGTTATTCTTAAAATCTCTACCACAGTTTGGTAATGTTGAGTTTTTAACCTTACCCTTTTCATATGTTGCCTACTGTAAGGAAACTTATCGACCATAGTTTTCAAAATTTCTATTTGTTCTCTTCAACCCGTGGAGCCGTACTTACCTTGCAATTGAAATGCAGACCAATATTAGTCATGCTCTCTCATCACACCCCCTCGTGATCTGTTTCTATCAACAACATTTTCAGTTTTGCTAAATATGATGCAAGCATGTTTCTTGGAGTTTCGTCAGTAAGTGTTCAAAAACAAACAGATAATGCCATCTTGTGGTGTAAAACCACAGAGAGTGAGACCTCACATTTGAGTGAGCCATGGACACTTTTTACTGTTAATTTATCTTTGCTGGATCGGTTCGGCTGTGGTCAAATGCATTTCCAAAAGACCTTCAGGAAGTAAATACCATTGAACTGAAGTTTACACAATGATGAAATAGAGGAATGTGGTTTTGCAGAGCTTTTGGCTCATGTTGAATACCAGCTTAGCCATCACATATGAATAAAATCTGGGGTAGCAAGATTTGGTGGAGGCCAATTTGATATTGTTTGTTCAGCATTCATTTACCGTCGGGGATCAAAATGCAAAATGCAAACCACTGGGAAAAAAAAAAAAACAATACACAAAAACTACTCTTTTAAACTGCCAATATTAACAAAAGTCAAATGATCAACCCTCCAAAAAGACCCTTGGCCATTGAAGCGTTCATTGTGCATCTGTATCCCTGCTCCCTCGCCCTCTCTCACCGCCAGCAGCTTGGGGACGAAGAGCCGGTGTCCCATCCCGAGGAGACCCATTACCCTGCAGAAAGAGTCCGGTGAAGCTTGGCTGCTGTGGGCTCTTTCTTCTGTCTTTCCCTCTCCATCCTCCACCGCCCTGTGCGCCGCTGGAAGGGGCAGATTTGAGGTAAGGGCCGGTATAGGGGAAGGAGACGGTGGAGGAGATGGTGGCGGGGTAGGGCAGGGCGAGGGAGAGGGGTGGTCCCGCTCTGGGGCCAGGGTGGCAGATGACTCCAGCGTGTCGTTTGAAAGCCCCAGCAGGTTTCCCAGGTGTTGAAAAGAGAGCTGCAGAGCGCGTACACTGACAGCGGAGTTGAGCTGAACGTCGGTAAGCCTCGAGGTCAAACTCGTTCGACTGGCCAGGTCCTGGTGAACGAGGGAGACCGACCAGTAGAGAGGAGACACCGAGATGCTGCTATAGTGTCGCAACAGGCTGATGTTTCAGATGCCAGTTGGGTGAGAAAATGCATGGAGGCGCTCTACAAATCAGCCGGCACAGCCTCCGGGTGTAAGGCTTCTGATATGAGCAAATACCACTTTCATTTGGCAACCGCAGAATTTAGACAAGTGGACAAGATGACGGTGGAGGCCACTCAGTTGTGCCACTGTCAGAGCCCAGTGATGGTATCTGGGTGCGACGCGGTAACAGTCAGAAGATGCTGTATTGATGCTGTCTTCGGCATAATGCTGCGTGTTCAGCTACCTGCCAGAGTCACTCGGAAGTCCAGTCACAATGCCCATTCTCATCTTCTTCTGGCAAGTGCCGACAAACCAATTTTGATCCGGTATGCCGTTGCCTAGCAACAAAGCAGCTCGACACGTGGGCACAGGCGGTAAAGTACTCCACCTTTTTTCTTGATTCCTCCCTCGTTGGCACACTTCAAAGACGCTGAGAAAATCCCCCTGAAGAGTGGCTCGAACGCTGAAGGCTCAGTGCTTGTGAGCCGATGCGGTACCCTCTCTCCAAATTGGAGGCTGCTCCTTTTAGGTAGATGACAAGATTTTTGGCTTTTTTTTTTTTAGAAGTAGAAAATAGGCCGAAATAACAAAATACAATTTTATTTTATTTGCTTTGCTTCCGGGCAGGCAAACCAGACATGGCGGATAGAGACAAGCTGTGGTCCTGTTCGCTTTAAGAATGTCGTTGCTGTGCATTCGGCAGATGACGCGCAGTGTGTTTGTGTTGGTTTATGGCTGAGCCCACTGAGTCAACCCAGCAATGAATAAAAGGCCCGCTGAGAAGTGCTCCAAAAATGGAAACTGTGACTGACCATAGTCTTTCTCAGTCTTTTTGCTCCTCTCCTTCACTGAATTCCGTCAACAGCTCCAGCATGGGCTCCAACGCCTGTTTCTCAGCAAATTTCCATCCAAATCACTCAGAAGAGCTTTAAGATGAGAAGCCAGTGAAAAGCAGCCTTCAGTGAAAAGTCACTTCCTCCAGTGAAGAGCACAGGCTCAATGGAAGAGTGGCTGCACGAGTGTGCCGCTGCACTGTGACAAGTGCTGGTCCTGGCAAGCAGCTGGGGCGAGGCAAGGCAGACAAGACACTGTGTTTCTTATACGCCGCCTCTTTCCGTTTCCCCCCCCTCTCTCTTTTTCTTTGTGATGCTAACAGTTAACTGCTAGCATGGGCGACTCCGTTGCAGAGGTCTTGGTGGTGGGCAGAGGTAGCGTGCTGGAGAAATGCATATCCCGGCAGATTAGAGGAGAAGGTAGAGGAGCAGAGAGACAACGGAAAAGTAAGGTAGCGAATGAACTCCAGGCAGGCATCCGGGGAAGGTAAAAATCGAGAGAAAAAGAAACAAAAACCCCAATAACAAACACAGAGATTTTCTCCTTTAGGTCCAGACTGTTACTATTATTGCTTTCGCTCCTGTTGTGATGTGGATGGCGATGGCTAAACTGGAGGGGGAGGGAGGAGAACACAGATTGAGGGAGGGGTGATGAGAGCGGAGAGGAGTGCAGGATGGGTGAAGCAGGGAGGGGAGGGGAGGGGAGGGGGGGGGGGAGCCTCGGGGGAGAATGTCGTCATGCCCAGCCAATGAGAAGCAGGCAGTGGAAGCCCTTTCTAGACTCCGCCTTCCTCACATCATCATTTGTTCTCCATTTCCAACCAAGGTGTCCACCGAACCCTTATCTCTCCGACACACAGCACATATTACATATATTATTGTCGCAGTGGGGCGGGTGGCTTTTCAAAACCTGCTGAGTATGATTGACGTGAGAGCCCCAGTATATGTTTATGCTTGCATAATAATAACAATAACAACAGCAATAATAATAATAATAATAATAATAATAATAATAATAATAATAATGTCCCTATTTTGGTCGGTGCTTCCCCCCCTCATCGTTTTAGTAAAAACATGAAACATCAATTCCTGTCCCAGCACATCAAAGTTCCCACTGCAACAACTGTACACAAACATATAATATAACACAGTCCTGACCAAACCTCATCGATCCAATCCACCGCATAAAGATCTGATAACATAACGGCCAGTAATTCAACAGTTCTCTGCTCTGACAGTAACAACATGCAGATTGGCTGCTCGCGTTGAAAAGGTCAAGCAAGTAATTATTTTTTCCCCACTTTGAAAGTAATGTGACATGTGAACCTTTGATGATTATTTAATGATTTTGTTGTTTCCCTTTACATTTCTTCATGACAGCATTGTTGCTTTCCTGACGAGCATCTTCACACCCCGGACATGCGGTTTGAGGGGTTCCAAGATATTTACAAGGCAACAGCTTCCCTTTTTTCTTTCATCAAAGCAGACGTGTCCGACCCTGGTGCTGGAGGGCCACAGCCTTACATGTCTTAGATGTGTTCCTGCTTCAGCACAACTGCATCTAATCAAGCTTGTGAAAAAAAACAAAAAAACTTGCCCCTGATTGTAATCAACAATTTGCCGAAAACATGTAAACAATCTCCCTTAAACTGTGATTAAAAACAAAAAAAGAAGAGAATTATTTCAATAAAATATATTTCAATTCACATCGATCTTCGACAACATTTTAGAAATGGAAGTAAAACTTTACCATCCCATCACAAATGTGAGCTAATTTTGAATGTGAATGCAGCGCCGCAAGTCATGAAAGATGGGACATCACGCTTATCTGACTGTGAAGTGAGGAGATCAATAGTAGTTTGGGGGAAATGAAAAATATCCCACGTTTGTCTCCAAGAGGATTCAAGCTGCTCAACGGCCCTGGAGCTGCTCTCTTTCAGATATTGTATAAAGATGTGTCATAAAGCTTCCACACATTCATGTTACTGACCTGCTGCCAGCTGGCCAAGCTGCTCGCACTGAGAGTTTGTTTGGATGTAACATATCTAATTGTCAACGTTAAACAAGTCCAAGTGTCAATATGACTAGTTTATGTATGTATATCACTACAATACATCTTGGATATTGAGCAAACAACTTTTGGATTTGGGTTGCACAAACAAATGAATGAATGAATGAATGAAAATTTTAAATAGATTTTCACGGTGTAAAGTAATGAGCTGCATGGAACTGAGCAACTGGCTTTATTGAATGTATAAATTCTAAACTCCATTTGAAGAGGGTTATAGGCAATGTACAATACATTTCATTAGCATTTTTTTTTTTTTTATCAAGTATTGGGATATAGAGTTAACAACAAAAAATATTGTGGGCTACAAAAAACAACTGCAAAGTATTTGTAAAAAAGGTTGGATCATTGTGATTCAGCAATAAATATGTTTATCGAGATGAACAATACCCTATGTAATTCAAACAGGGGTCACTGGCAGTCCCCCTTCCAGTTTTCTTTTCTTTTCTTTTCTTATCGAGGCCTTCAGACTGATATTGGGTTTAACAGGATTGTCATTTTAAAGTTGTAAGTATTGTGTAATTACAATGGCAGTGAGGATTCAATTTCTATAGCTTTTATATCGCAGCTACCCCACCCTGGTCTATGTCCATTCAACATCATTTCCTACAAGTTCACATATATAACACATGGTTTTGATATGTGCAATGAATTAGCAAAATCGTGAAAAAAAAGGACTCCCAAGAAGCTGAGAGCTTGTCATGCTGGGCTCATCCAGCCTTACCCCTTCTATACTTCTCTATCCTACTCGGAGTAGCTGGTGGAGAGGACAGGTTACACCCCACACATTCATATTCACAACTATGGGCAATTTAACGTCACCAATTAAGTTCATAACTCCAGTCAAAATAAATCAGCCAATAGGCAGCCTTTGATATGGCCACTAGAGGGAGACAAATGTTAACTACCAAACTGGGTGTAAACATACAAAATGTATAAATCTATCAGTGGAAAAAGCAAGCACTCACCTTGAGGAGGGCCAGGGCAACATTGAAGATGATGTTCAGACCCTGAAAGAGAAAGGAAACAAACAACTGTTATCACAGAAACCTGACAAACAAAACCATGAGGCCCATGTGATACTGCAGGCTCTAAAACCATTACTCATCTTTTAACGTCCACACCAAAGCATTTGTTTCAGGAAAATATTGTAAATTAGAATGACAAAACTAAATTTGACATTACTTTTCTGATATTTTGCAGATCAATATTACCCCAAGTTACTGCCTATTTAGCATACTCCATGATATTAACAAAATCTTGTTGGGGCTAACCCTGGCATAACTGCTTGAATATAGTCACTACTTTCATTAAGAAAACAAAAACAAATAAACTGCCCATGCACAATGTACCACTGTTTTGAACCACTTGTAACCATAAATTAAAACATAAATTATGCAAAAAAAAATTTTTTTTTAATTCAGCCTTTATTTGGCCAGTGAATGCATAGTCAGGGCATGGATAATAGAAAATATACATGAATCTTATGTTAACATGTACAGCATGTATCAATCAAAGTAATGTTGATCCGCATGCTGTACATCATGGGGTTTTATTTCACCTGCGCATCCATGCAAGAGCCCTGTGGCAGTTTGTTTCCCCCCTCATCAGTTATTAATACGGCACACGCATGTAATTTTGGCACACAAAGAACACGAATGCAATACTGATGCTCTGCATGGGAACACCCGTCCCACGAGTCTCTGTGACAAACAGTTCACATGGCAACACTGCGCTAAAAATATCCAGATAGCTCTAAAAATAACTGGAGAAAGAGAAAAGAGGGGGCGCTCTTCCGCCACCCACATGTCATCAAGATGGGCCTCAAGATGGTGCTACAGTGCAGAGGCATGATCAGAGGGGCACATGTGAGGAAATAGAGAAAGATCTTCTCTAAAACGGGTTTGTGGACGGTTTGGGGAGGAATTATATGAATGCACAGCAAACTGAGATAAAGACGCAGATGAATATTAAATAAGATCTGAGAGCCAGAAGGAAAGGTTCAGATGTAATCGATGGCTAAAAAACATGCAGCAAAAACCACAAGTGTTCGATGAATCACCGACGTGTTCCTTGGTGGCACTCGAGGGATTGTTGTACTGTACTGACCTCGCTTCTGTCTGTGTGTCTCAGCAACAAACATATATTCTCCAAAACTCTTTTTCAAAGTGTGATAGTCATAAAAAAACAGAACAAGAGTAGGCCAAAGTTTTATTGGGAGTTTATCATGGGATGATAGAACCTGAGCAAAATGTGAAAGGAACAGCACTCGATTAGAAAAACACATCAATATCAAACAAATATTTGAGAGGAATATATGATTTGAAATTAAAAGCAATATATATTAAAAGTACCTGTGGAATTTTGTATACCTAATACATCCTATCGGTAAATAATGACATTCTTATCCTTCATAACACTTTACTGCCTGTGGATCAGTGGAATAAAACACATTACTAGTTGTAACACACCGCATTTCTTTTACGACTTGCAGTGTTTTAAGTATTCAATTTCCTCCAAGACGTATTAATCCTCTTGGGGAAAATCAGACAGAGTAGCCCACAGATGAGGTGTTGGGGGCCGAGGGTCTTGTTCAGGGACCCTCGGTGCATGTTTTTTGAGGCTGCTATTTCTTGAAAGCAATAAATAGCAACAACAAAAATGAAGTAATAGGTTACCAAAGATATCTGAAACAAGATTGTTACAGAAAAAAGAAAGAAAGAAAGAAAAATCCCGTACTTGAAAAAAAAAATACAGAAAAGAAAATAGATTAAGAAGATATAGTAATTGAATGAAGGCCAGAATAGGTAAAAGGATACACAAGAGAAACATGATGAAAATAAAATGTGGCATGAAATGACGGAGAGGGTTGTGAAAAGTCAGACTGTGAGAGTCTTGGTTTGATGGGCAGACTCATCATACGGCTCATTGGGTGAGAAAGACCTGGGAAACTTTTAATTGTTCTGCCTCAAGCCAATGGGGAAACAAAGGGGGCAGAAATGGAGCGAGTGAGAGAGGGATGGAGGTGGAAGAAACCACGTGGAGGGTCTGACTTTGGCGTTCTTGCAAATAAAAATCTTAATGAAAAGACAAACGTTGAGGAAGTTAATGAAAACTCAAGTAAGCCACAGAGAGGAGAAATGAAATGGGTATAAAAGTTGCTTAATCCTATTTTTGCAAGCAGAAGCTTGTTTAGTTTCAAGTACAGGGTGATCATTTGGCACAGTCTGAATGATCTGAATAGTACATCTCAGTGGTACGGCGCTTCAACCGCTTGGATCCTTTGGACGGAATTAAAACTGTTTCTGAAGATGGTGCTCGTTTCATCAGCTTGTCCCTATGCTGCATTCATGGGCCACAACTGAATGTGTCTTCTCGCTTGTCGCTCGTGTGTTTTCCTCTCTCGTTGTCTGTCTGTCAGGTGAGTGACTCCAGAGCCGCGTGCTTCTGATCTGCAGATACTGACCCCCCCTCCAACCCACCCAGCATGTCTGCTCTGCTGTTGTTCAGTGCTCATATTTTCTCTCACAGCTGCCCTCACACCCCAACTGGTCGAGGCAGACGGCCGCCCACCTCCGAGTCTGGTGCTGTGGGAGGTTTTGACAATGTCGTCAAGTGCTTGCTCATGGGGGAATATTGCTGGGTTTCTCTCAAGAATACCATATGTGGTTGGCCTCGCTGTGCGGAGTTTCCTCAGATCAATTTGTTTTTTTTACTTTTTTCGAGACTGTTATAATCAAGGTGAGCTGCTTTTTGTCTCTTTTCTGTCAAAAGGAGAACATGTGTGTTGATTTATAAAGCTCACGTTGCCCAGTTTGAAAGTTTACACAGATCTTGATAGAAGGTAAAAACAATTCACACATGTGACGACTATTGTCCTCTTTATATTTAACCGTTTACGATATTAACCTTAAGATGTTTGATCTGGATACAGATGCAATAGTTGCATAGGTTTAACATAAATGCTCTTGACTTGGTGGTGGTCAATAATTATTGGTCAGTAGTTTCCATTTAGCCAACTTTTCTCTTTCACATTGTCTTGTCATGGCAACCACTATCTTATTGTACACTTACATTTTAGTGCTCTTGCCAATCTCCTCTCTCGCTTTTTTGTTCAGATGGTTCATCCACGTCGTACTGAATGAATACCTTTTTCAGTCCCTTCAGTTAGATTCAGTGTGCCGAATTTACCTCGCAGAGCAGCAGGTCTGTGATGTGGAAGACCATGCAGAGGGGGAACTTGGCAGTGAAGAGTGTGAGGAACCACTGGGAGGCATACATGTGCGCCTCCAAGTTCAGCTCCTGGAAGTGGGACCACAGGTCTGGAAGTTGTTCCTGTGGCAGCGGGACAAGAAGACGGACGCAAGTGAGGAGAAACGTTGGAGAAAAACGGCACGTAGGAACTGTGTGTGGGTGTGTGTGTAATCTTGCCTTAATGTCATTTACATTTTATATTTATATCCCAAAATCAAGCTGAGTAAATGAAATAATATCTCTCCCCCCCAAAAAAAAACATCCCAGCAAAATGAAGTTATAAATGACACAGAACCATTTAGAAGTACATCCTAATAATCACAGATGCTGTTTATACATCATGCAAATTGTTAAACCTCCAGTGAGTGGATAAACATGAAAAGAGGCTTTGTTAAAAATAAATATGCAAATCTGTAACAAGCTACAAGGCAATATATTTCTAGTAGAGTGCTGCAGTCTATTATATATAACCGAGTAGTACCACAGCTCGGTGGTCGCATATAGATAATATGTACTCTGATGGATGTAAAATACAGTTCTCATTGCTATAATAATAATAATTATATATATAGGCCAGCAATCGCCATACCTGTTAGAAATATGGTTGTTCACCAGACTTGAAATTTACATGACATTCAATTCTAAAGCTGTGAATTTCAACAAAATAAATATAGCTTTTTAAAATTCTAATCAATTCTACTCCTTTCATGTGATTTATTGTAAGCAAATAAGGCATGATGGGAAAACCACCTAGGCATATACTACCTTCAACGTGTGACTTTTTTGTTTTCATTAGAAATTTCTTTTTTTGCCTAATGTCAACTAATTGTACCTAAATATACTGCATATGTATTTAAGATAAACAATACGGATGATTGTGGACTTTACCCCACGGCTATTGAGACACTGCATGTTTATCATATTAATTTCATACATCAGATTGTCATTGTTGACCAAAAACAAAGTAGAAGAAAAAGCCATAGCAAAAATGTCAGGGCAACCACATTTTTGGTAATACTCTCTACAAAACCATGTGGACTTCCTTGTCCGTCTTGAATATTTAAAAACCTTTATAAGTGTATTCAAAGCATGCATTGATTCAGGGTGGCACTATACAGCTTGTGGGTTTGTCTGTTATGAGAAAAGTAAAAGCGTTCTAAAATCAAATCATGTGTAAATTACAGGTCCTTGAGAGTCGTCTGCACAGCACCAGCAGGCCTGAAATGAATTCCATGGCATCTAAACTTATGAAGTGGACAAAGTAACTTGATAACGTTTTTAATTTTGAGCTGTAATCGTACTTCCCCCACCCCGAGGGTGAATCATTTCAATTTCTGCCACTAAGTGGTGGGATTAATCTTCAGCTACCGTCCAAGGTGTCAGAGAAAACGTGTCCAGAATGAACGACGACCGACAAACCACAGGCTGGAGAAACAAAGTTGTCGAAGTGCATATGAAATAGATTGTTTTTGTTACTATTAGGCTATTGGGTTTTTTTTTTGTTTTTTTTGACATGCAGGAGTCTCATGAATGTGTGGATTTGATGTGCATGAACTTAAATAATAGTGAAAACACAACATCTGGTCCATAGGTTTGAAAAGTAGAGTTATACATTTATGCAATTACATTGAGGCGACATTCAGGTGAGACGGCCGAGATGAACTGGTGCAAAAATTCATCAAGCATACAGTGCAAACACTTTGTTCTGGACCCCTAAAATCTGAACCTTAAGTGAGTTCAGACGTAAATTTGATCAACCCCAACAACTACTTGTCTATCGTCTCTCAATCGGAAGGTTGCTGGTTCGATCCCCGATATGCTGGAGTGTCTTCAAGCAAGATGTTGAACCCCAAACGTGTGAAGGTGTGTGAATGGGACCAACATTATAAAGTGCTTTGGGGGCTGTTAAATCAGTAGAAACATGCTATATAAGTGAACTCTGTTTATTTCAATGTTCAATTGAAAGAGGGATTTTTTTCCCCCCAACTTCCTGCTTGCATAAACACACCATATGGGGCAGTTTATTGTTCAATATGCCTCCGACTGGCTTCTTCTCTCTGGAAAAATTGCCCAAGGCTCATGGGCAATGTAATAATTGAAACTGTTTGTGAAGCCACCATGACAGAAATCCACATTAGGCACAAGCCAAATCATTATGACAACCTGCTTAATATCGTCTTTGTACACTTATTCTGCCAAAACAGGCTTGACCTGTCAATGCATGAACTCCACTGCACTTTTAAAAGTGTGCAAACGTATCTCTCAGCAAGGTGTTAGAAGCAGATACGGTAATTCACAATTTCACAATAAAACCATCCCTTTAATCCCATTAATGAGCCTCGACTGCCCTTTAACCGAGTTGCCAGTTGAATACTTTTGCTTCCTTTGACCACTTACGACAGAAGAAGACCACGACAGATCATTAAATCCTCACAAGAGCTGCACTTTTGAAGATGCTCTGACACAGCATTGTACAGATGTGCAGATCTAGAACAAGACTCAAAACAATGGGTCTTTTTCAAAATCTTGTAGACGTTGCAAACATATATAACATATTTCTCCATGTCCAGATGTAACTGCACCATTTCTTAGCCTCATCTCGCAGCTACTTTTAGAGAACCCACTTGTGAATTTGTTCGCCCATCCCTGGCCATTGTGTTTTTAGCCCACGATGAACCTTCTTTGTTTTCAAAGCAGCAGCTTATCTGCCTTTCTCCAGTCCCTTGCATGTTTTTCTGACACTCTGAACTCTCTTTCTGCTGCTCTGTACCAGTCTTGTGCTGCATAATTATATTTCTTTGTTCAATTTCTGCTCTTTTTAGCATTATGGAGTTTTTGTTGTCAGTAAAATATGGAGGTATTTCTGTGATGCTGTCGCAGCTTCCAGCTGTCATACAGCGACATCTACTGGTTCCAGGTGATATGCACGTTCATATATAAGTCACTTCTGATTTTAAAACACATGACCAGCCATACGACTACAAAATTGTTTTATAGTCCAGAATGTCTGGTCTGTAGAAATCTGTAACTTATGGTGACTGACGTGGAAAACTGATTCATTGTTGAGTGACTGACACAAACCCAAGTCATGAAAACAATTCACTTTATCAACACGACTGTTGATCTTTTCTAACTCACTCAAATCTTGATGCTTTTTACATTACAGTAAAATATATTGTGCTTCTCGTACATAAACATTGAGGACAATGTATTCTTAAAGAGATCGTACATTCTCCACTTTGATTTCGAGTAGCAGTGAAATGATCTGGTTCATTCTTTGTCACCTTTCATCAAGCTAACGTAGATTAATGTAACTATTATAAAGAACTGCACCACCGACCTGCATCAGCCTCTCCAGCTGGTAGAACTTGCAGTGAAGATCTTCAAAGTTGTTTTTGTAGAGAGCTCTGAGGCCATACTTGTACATGATATTCACCAACACACAGAAGGCCTGCTCCTCTGGCATCTGAAAACCAAACAAATAGCCTAAAATAAACATTGGAAATATGTTTTTTTTTATTTATTTCACATTCAACAAAATACAGTGTAGAATTTATTCATGTCTGGAAAACAAGAATGATTTTTTTAATCCGTCATGGCAGCACCAGACTGTGAGGCAAACAGACCAGATCGACATTTGTGAATTAAAATGTTAGTAACTTGACACTCTAAAAAGACATGACACCATTTATACTGCAGACAGACCGAGTATGAAATGAAGTGAATATGTGAAGGACATGAGGAGACAAACTTTATGTATTTCCATGTGTGTGTGTGTGTGTGTGTGTGTGTGTGTGTGTGTGTGTGTGCGTGTGTCTTGTTTGCATGGATGTAGATAAGAGGTATGAAAGGAAGCTTAGTATTTTTTGTGTGTATATGGGTTTATTTCTCCTCCAGCACACAAACACACTTGCAGAGGGGGAGGTGATATTTAATCAGAGTGACAGTATGTGTTTGGGGCTGAATGGGCTCCTGCAGGTAAGTCTGAACTCCTATTAATATTCCTGACATCTCCTCCATAACCTCTCCCTCCTTCTTCCTCTATAACCTGTCCGCCCGCTCCTCCTGTATAACCTCTTTCTTTTACTGCTCCTGTCCCCTTTATCTCTCCTTCTCCTCTGCCCCTTTACAGCCTCCTTGTTTATAACCGCCTGCCTGCTCTATTCTCCCCTTCTTCACATCTTTCCAGAAGACTCATAGCTCTTTTTGTAATGAATCTACCACCTGAAACTACTTCCTTCTGACCTTTCCCCTTCTCTTCCCTTCCCCGCAGTCTCACACCTCTTTAACCTCTGCTGCCCTTGGTTTTTGGACTTCAACCAAACTTCCATTGCTCGGCCCTGCACTTGGGATGCTGCCTTCACGTGTTAACTCATCTGTCTCTCCTCCATCTGTCTTTCAATAAATCCCTCAATAGAAAACAATAAAGAAGCATTCTTTTCATGCAACATGCAGGCAAACAGCCCAATGGAAGCTAACAATTCCTGTGTAAAAAAAAAGAAAAAGAAAAAAAAAAAGCACATAAATAATTTACAATCTAATGGTTTATTAACATCATTTACTGAAAGCACTGGAGGAGGATATCATTTTAATGATATGAATCAGAGATGCAATGACACCACTTTTTTAAAGGACGAGTACAAGTACGAGTACTAACCTTGAGCTACTTGCTGATTACCGAGTACCTATACGAGTACTTATTAAATGCCATAAAGCCTAATTCATACTCCATGCTCAAAACGAAATGCGCTGGCGTGGACCACCTCCGCACTGCCTCTGCATCCACACTACACACACCTCCAACAGGCTCACAGTCACATGCACTGCCCTATGCGTACTGTAGACCTCACTGTGTGTTGCACACGCATGCTCCAGCTCGCTGTTAATGAGTAAATCAGTACTACTACCGTACTACTACGCCGGTGTGCGAGTCCCGAAACTCTTTAGCATGGAGCCGATAGCGCAGCAATTAGTTATGCGCTCACCAGTTAAACTATTGAGCTACATCGAACTAACTCTGCTGGTCCAAATGTCCTTGGTGATTAAACTGTTTGTGTTGTACAAGCTAGCTTTCCCTACTTCTCTTGAAATTTTGTCAGATCTTAGTTTACAGACGTCCGTCCATGTCGTTCTCTCGAATATAAATTCATCTCCAAACCGCGGACAGCGCTCCTGCTCTCTTGCGTACCTTACAGGCGAAGTTGCTGACACATGATGTCAAGTAGTGCTCACCGAGTGGTATCAGGGATCTTTTTTAAAGTACAAGTACCTTGTGCAGTATCAGCCCTGATACTCCATACTGGTATTGGTGCGTCCCCTTATTTGTATATTTGAACAGAAAATTGACTCAAATCTCGACGATGTTGAATGAAATCGTGTGAGATCGTAGAATGTTTCCTGGATTGTGTTAATTTAGAAAAAGAACGATTGGCTGGGTCCGATTTGCTTCACATATATCTTCATTCTTCGTGATTGCTTTATAAGCTTTATCTTCTATGTTTTGTATGCAGGCCTAGATTGATAATACAAAAACAGTTCAGGGTCCCCCAATGTCATAAGGAGGATCCACAAAGTAATACTCAATCAGTCTGCATATTTCATTAATAACTGATACTTGGTACAGTTCAGCAGTTAACTGTACAAAATAATAGAACATATAATAAGTGAACTGAAGAAAAAACAAAATAACAGGAGCATTTTGATTTGCAGGAGAAAACCTTCAATTGGGAAATACAGCATGGTCATCATTGTTCAATTTATCTGCAAATGTCATGTTTATTTATATAATTCTGCAATCCAACTTTAAAAGACAAACAGATGTTGCTTGCGCAAGTATCCTTTTACACTGATTTGGTTTACTGAGGAAACAAACACAGCAGCCTCTTGTGCGGTTTGGGTCTTTTCAGTCTGATAACTCAGCCAATGAATCTCTGACTGCACTGTAGAAGTGCCTTAAGTTTGTGCGAAGTCTTCTCTGCGAATCCATCTGGTGCTACGACGGGGTTTTCACCTATGAATTGTTGTTGCTTTTGACACTGTATTCCAGCAAAGTGTTGAAGCGCTGTGCAATTTGGACAGAGACAAGGAGTTCAAAAACAGAGGTGAAATCCTTACAGCAGCCATATACACCATTAATACCCATAGGATTCAAAGAGCCAGGAGCGCATGATGTAAAATGGATCAGTAGGATTTCTGGAGATAAAGGGGCTTAGTTTTACCTGTACCCTTGTTGCCATATTTTTCTTTATGTAATCCATTTACAAATAGGTCAAACAGTTCAATCAGTCCAGCCCAACAGTTCATTGTCTCCTATGAATAGTGTCTCCTCGCACCCAAGAACTTGATCACCTGCACCACATGTCTGAGTATCTCCTTGCTCAGCTTTGTCCTGTCACACAGAAGCAGCGTACACTCTGCAGACATCATAACATATTTTGCCCATTTTCTTTTCCACTATACTAGCCAATCCTCTCAGTGTGTTTTCAATCACTGAATCCATTCATTGATACATGATGATGATGATGGCTTTGATGGAACAGGGGTTTATGGACATGGCTGTCACTGTCAGCATTGATTGATCTTACTCCTTCATTTTTCCAAGATGACTTACTACTGTTAGATATTCAAGTCTAAATTTTAACTTTTTTTTTTTTTAAAGCTCACTTTTCATGCTCCCTTCTAGCTGCTTTTTGCACTGTTGATGGTACGGAAGCAATAAGCCACAATCTCTGTTTTTGTTTTTATATGATATGAGGAAGCCTTTAATTTTGTCAAGGGGCCGACTTCAGGCCCAGGCCCCAAAGAAAAGTAACCCGTTGTCCAAATGGTTAATCCAGCCTTCTAGAGTGAAACGCATGTGAGCATCTCTAAACTCACACTCGTGGTGCACACTGTTAGACTGACACCAAGAAGTGGATTTTGGATGATTTCTGTATTACATCACATTTTTTTCCAATAAATAATTGCAGAGCTTTCCGTCATCATTAAAAGCACTGGATTGACGCGTGTATGAATGAGTGACCATCTTACTTACATGCAGCAGGAGCACAGCGGCAAGAAATGATTGACCCTGACAATAACCAATTTCCTCATCGTAGACGGAGTAGGCCTGCAATAGAAGAAGAAGAAAAAAAGAGAAATCAGTTTACTTAATTAGTTATCACACACTTTTGATCAATGACATATATGTGGTTGTTTAAATGAATCTGTTGCAAAAAACAAAAACACAAAAACAAACAACATGAATGCACTTTTCCACTTTATTCAAATATTGAAGTATTTCATTGATGAAGCACCGTGCCCCTATAACAATATGTGCGCAATACAAAGTATACACAGCCGAATCCACACAATCTCCTCTTCTGCATTGTCAGAAAAGAGTTTCTGTATAAATCAAAGTACAATTCTATCACTGACAGTTTGGACAGACATTCAGCGGATATAGCGTTGGGCTGTCAGCTTCAGGAAGAGACGCAGAACAGGCTGCATTTTGTTTTCTTTTTAAGGCACTAATTTTCAGATGTCAAGTCGCTTAAGTGAAATTCTAAAGTTCTATGCAGCTGCATTCATGGTCTTCTCTGGTGTAAAAGAGCAAGCCCAGTGCGGTAGACACATGCAGCACCTGTTCATACAATTTCAGAGCGCTTTTATGGAAAGTGTTAGGGTTTTTTTTTTTATATAAGTTATCTGGTAATCTCTATTTTGTGATGCATTTCTTTTTTGCTGTGTTGATAAACAAAAAAGAAAGAAAGCTGGTGATGAGTTGTTGAGTAGAATGTAGTAACAATATACTTTTTAATGTCGGTGGCCCCCTTGTCAAAGCAGCTTTAGCTGTATTCTTTCTGGTCTGGGTTGCAGATGAGCACACGAAAATAAATAAAGGAATTATTACCAATAGCTGTATTCATGCCATACATTTTTTTTTCCGTGAAATTGTGACCTCACGGTGTGGAAATGTTTTGTGTTTTTTTTTCTTCCCAGCAAAGAGATAGATTTTAGAAAGAAGAACAAGATGTCTACACTGTTGGATTGTGGGAGATTGCACCTTGTAGATCCTGCAGTTAGTCCCTTCACCATAATGTAAAGGCTGTCAGAACATCAGTTTGTGCAGCTGACATTTCCCAAGTGCCAGTTTTGCTCAAGCACCGAGTCTAGTTTTTTCCTCCCCCCCCCCCCCCCCGAGAGGAATTTGCCTGGAGACAGTCGCTATGTCTTTGGTTTTCTCTTTGTCAGTGTCAGTCTTGCTCTCACTTCTCCAATCTATCAGGTTTCTGTGCTCTGTATGCTGAGCTTTGTCCCTGAATCGAATAATGCCACAGGAATAGACTGCCTAAGGACAAGCACAGCACTGACTAAAGAGAATATTATAAAAATCTAATAATCTGAGGTTGACTTTTGTTTAGTGCTATGTCTGTGGCATACTTTTACATTCACTACCCATGTTCTCAGAAGTCAGGTAGGCAGAAGATGTAGGATATTTGTCATTTTAAATACTCTTCAACTGCGCAGAAAGATTACGCTCAACCTCGTGTTGTTCAAGCTCCTCAGAAGTCAAATGTATTTATAGCTCTTCCCCAGATCAATGTGGGGCAAACACACTCATGTCACAGAGAGGCAGAGGTCACAATTCAATTGAATCATGGTCCAAACAGAACAAATCATTGAGATAAACCGTGACAAAGACATGTGCAAGGAATGAAAACAGAGTTAAATAAATAGCATTATCAAACTCCAATATTATTACTGTTTTATATAAAAGATGCATAAGCAGAAAAAAAAACAAACTCTTGACTGGTGCCTGTGGCTCAGTTGGTATAGCGAATTATCTTTCAATTGCGAGGTTGCCAGTGAGATTGCACATCCCTGAGTCCATGTGTCAAGGTTTCCTTGAGCAAGACACTGAACCCCAAATTGCTCCGAATGGATGGATGCTCAGCCTTGCATGGCAGCAGCCGCCTCAATTGACGTGTGTGAGTGTGTCTGTGTGTGTGTGTGTGAGAGTGGGTGGATGTGAGTAACAATGTAAAGTGTTGTTGTGGTAGAAGAGCACTATATAAGTGAAGTCTATGTGACTCATTGTGTCTTGATTATGTTGAGACACGTGTATTAATTGTAAACAATACAGGTATAAGTCCCGTACAGTGTTATTGTGAGAAGGGGTGTTTTTTTTTGCTACGGCGTAAAAATCCGGAGTGTCTACTCAGAGAGGATAACCTTCAGATGACCATTCAGGAGCAGAGCTGTCTCAAATCAGTCGTTCGCTGACACACCTCACCAATCATGCTAATGAGCAAACAGACATGCCTTTGGACAAAGTAAACAAAGATCCATTTGGGGCTGAGGGGCAAAAGCCATTGGATAGACACTTGTTTATCAGGAGAAGACATAGAGATTATATCACACAGCTTCTACACTTTTGTCTTTCAATGTCTTTTGCAAGGACTTTGTCCTTAAACACTTTCACACTGGATGGCAAACACAATGTCATTTCAACACCTGTGAGTAAGGAAGCCTCATCCTATATTAAGCTTAACTTCCTCTACTGAAGTAAAAATGTCTAAAACTGTAATGCTTGTAATGCAAATGCCCGTGAGGTCAGCATAGCGACAACTGAACAAAAAGTCCAGCAGGTTGTGTTGCAGCATCTCAGAGTGTGACAGAAATAGGATTAAAGGGACAAGACTGCAAAATTAAATACATTTTTGTGAAAATACAGGATGCAACTTGTCTTCATCTCGTGTTTTATTCATTTCTTTGCTCAAGCCAAAATGTAACTTACTGAGCTCGCTGCGGTTCAAAATCATCCTCACAGATATGTTGGCAGCCGGCTCAATCCGTGATGGACACGTCGACTATAAGAGTGGTCAGACCTTGTAACGTTGGGTTAAAAGCGTGCCCACTGAAAATGTGTCTGAAAAATGAGTGCAGGCTTCCAGAGCTCCACCACTGATCTGTTCGGCTAATTTGGGGCTTGATGTGGAGGTAATGGGGAAGTCTTAGGGAGCTGTCTGGAGTGTAATCTACAAAGTGACATGCTTGATGGAGTGTGGCATTCACACGTCCCCAACTCGGCTGGGAGAAATGCATGCAGACAGATGGATGGGGGAGGTCCTGGTGGGTGAAATCTAAATTTGCTAGCCTGAGCAGATAATAGACTCAGAGAGGAGGATTATTGCAATTTATACAGACTGTCTATTTTCTCCTGACCATAGAGCCGGCAGAATGATCCGTCCATACATGTAAAATGGAAATGTCTATCAATTGTACACAAGATTTTTATACTTCTTACAGAAAGGGAAATGGGGTGTAAAAAAAAAAAAGGTGACAGCAGCCTGGGCATAACATTAAGAGTTCATTCATTGAACACATGAATGAACTAACTGAACATTTGATCACAGATGTTAGCAAAGAGACACAGAAACAATCTGAATGGAAAATAGAGACATATGCTTTCAGCCGTTTTTGTCTTTGTGTTGAGTGGAGAAAACCCTGAGATGTATCTTGGTTAGAAAACACAAACTTCCCAGCTTGGGCACGTTATTGTGTACAGAGTAGAGGACACAATCACTGTGGCTCGTATTGACAACACTAAAGCTGCATTTGAACATATTCATAAGAGTCTAACGACAAGAGTTTATGGCAATGGCACTACTGGTGCATTCATACTCAATTCAGTAAATGAGAAAACAATTTCAAGTAATGTCCTCAAATATTCAGCCCCACCATAGAAATGCACGGGCATGTCTACTACGAATAATGAAAGATATGTTCTCCATAGAGTTCTTGATTTCTCTCAGCTCGATTGTTCTGCTGGTTTCTTTGAGTTGAGTTTTCCACTTAACACTGTGACACTCAAATTTGTCAACTTCTGCAGTTTCAGTATGTGTAACTATTGACACCCTCTGTTTTGATGCTCGCACTGTAATGCGCAAGATCATCATCGAGTTTAAAAGAAGAATTGAACCATTTCCAAGAATTTATGAAGTACAAGACATAGATATTTGTGTTTATGTGTAACAAATAAAGTAAAATGTTGTCGGAAAAATAAATGGCCATGGAAAATTACCCCCTTCCACCCTGGACACAAACTCAGGACAGGAGGCTTCGGTCCATCAGAACCAGAAGTTCCCGCCACAAAAATAGCCTTTTCCCGTCTGCTGCCGTCCTCCTGAACAAGGCCGACAACTCTTCCTACTGTGGCTGTGAGTTTTCATGTGGCTTCAGAAGATATGATCTTTATTCATCTTTGGAGACTCGGAATCCTCACAGACAGTCAGCACAAATCTGCTGTCGCCAAGTTGATTTAATTAGCACATTTGAGGAATTTAGCTCTGGCAATTCTAAACCCCTTTACATCATCACTGATGATGAAGGTTGCAGGTTCGATTCCCATCTCCATCTATCCGCATGCTGAAGCGCACCCTTTGGGGGTTGCTTATGTGGTGAAAAAGCGCTATATAAGTGAAATCCATTTACCATCAGTGATATTCACTCATTCACACGCGTGTGTTTGCCCCCGACCAGCAACCACTCGGTGTTCAGTGTCTTGCCCAGAGACACTTCTGTCAGGTGCAGCTGGGGATCAAACCCAACTCTTTTAGCCTGGAGGACAACCTGCTCGACCACCTAAACTTCAGTTCCACAGAACGCTGTAAATTTGAACATGAAAAGTGACTGAACAGAGCTTTGAATGAAACATTTCATCAGTGCAAAAAGCACCCGGCTCATATGACCTTCCCAGATAATAAAGGTTAGGAAATGAAAAAAAAAAAAAAAAAAAATCATGGCATTTTACTGAGTGGATATGAAGATGAATACAAACTTTGTCCTGGATACTCTCACCGACTCATGCCTCAAGATCCAGCCAACCTTATCAGTGGCTAATCTACATGGATTTGCATACAAATCAAGGCTGGCTTTCCACTGACCCAGTTTGGTTGGGGCTGAATGTTAAACCTTCCTGACAGGTTCTCCCAGAGCACTGACCAACCACGTGATTCAGAGCTACAGAGGACAAAAGTTCTATGCAATCACTACCAGACTAGCTTGCCTCTATAGAAAACACCTGTGCAATAACATGTTATGTATAATGGTGAGCAAAAATGCACTTATTTCACTTCATTTTAATTTGGAGCAAAGAGAATCCATTAATTACATAATTCAGCTTTCTCTGGTTACTCATTGCTTTTACAATCCAAAGGCGTGAATGGTAGGTTTACTGATGAATCAAAGTTACCATATTTCTGAACGTGTGCAATGGATTTTGTGTTTGATAAAGTCAGCTGGGGTTGGTTACAGTCACTGGAAATAACAACTTAATAATAGCATTAATATTAACAACAGCAAAAGAGACATGCACACTTAAAAGCAGAACATGCTACTTGAGTGTCCCTCCACTGTCCCTAATGCAGGTCTTACCTTGCAGATCTTGTACAATGAATCTTGTCCGTCTCCATCAGAGTCCTTGAAGTAGTCGTGAGCAGGGAAAGTTCGATGGATGTCTCGTGTGATGACACCTTCCTGTGCAGAGTCCTGTAACACACAGGGAAAAACAGAACAGCTACCTTGAATTTGTGGTTGAACAAATTGCTTTTTTTTTTAAGATGGGTACATGAAATGGGTATGACAAAGGAACATTTCTCCCCCAATATGTAGTATGTGTATACATACTGGGGGGCAGCAGTCGACATAACTTGATAATAAACAACATAACTTGATAATAAACAACTCTAAATCACTAAAATTTGCAAACAACGCTTCAAGTCACAGCCCCAGTATAATCCAGAATCCACTGCTATTTATCCCTTGACTGCAACACCACTCTCTGGCTTCAGTTTAATTCGAAAAATGCTGCAGCATACACACATCAATACATCAAACATGGCTTCCTATTTTGCAAAGCGCTTCTCGCTCAGCGATTTCCCCGTCACTTTTTCCTTCTTTGTCACACACACACGCACACGCGCACACACACACGCGAAGGATTGGAAGCCCAGTATTCTCTGACAAGTCGCTGTAAGAGGCAGATAAACCAACTCTGAGTCTGACTGGCCTTGATGTGTGTTTTGAACGTATCAGAGGAAGAATTGGAGGTTGTGAGAGTGCGTGCAAAAAAACTGATTAAAAACATGTTTCATCTTTCGTCATCTTGTTTTTTTTGACAGTAGAGAGAATTAGGGAATTTAAATGAACTGTGGTTGCACCTGATGCTTTTATGGATATTTCTTTTTCAACTGTTGATAGGATCCTATCAGTGAAAGTGGTTGTCAAAGCAATGCAGTTTCAAATTGAAGCACTGAAATCATGGAAGACATCCACAAAGAAAGTGTTTTCGCGTCACCTTTGAACCCCGGTTCAGCTCGATGGAGGCCTTGTTGGGGAAAATGGGTCGACACAGTAGAACTCTGAAGCTATGATGGGGTATCCTGCACCATCCTGGACCACATGCATCAATGAAACTAAAGCATTTCTCAAACAATTCCAAACACACAGCACGCACGACATTTAAATATTCCACTGTATTTTTTTTTTGCAAACAAAATGTCAAACATGATTCCATATTTACCATGTTGTCATATCCCACAATATTTATTTTTCCATGAATATAAATACAAGCATTCAGTTTAAATTCCTTGCTTATATCCATGCCACGCACACACCAACAAATTACATGGGAGCTGTTGGCAAGACTGTATGTAATGCGTTAATAGGATTTGTAGTGAGGAGGTGGTGTGTCGTTCTGTATATTATGTGTCGGAAATGGAACCGGTGGTTGTGCATTGTGCTCATGCGACAATTCTTTTTGTCTCATTTCTATGGTTTTCTTAAGCTGACAGTGACACTAACCATCTAAAAGAGGCTTCACCTTTTGCTGCAAATAAAAAGAGGCACAAACGGATGCGGCTTGCAGTGTTGTTGACGACAGAACCATCCTGTGTGGAGTTTCTATGCTCCCTCTTTCCCTGTGAGAAGTTTGGTGACTGGAAAGTATCTGTAGGAGTGCGTGTGTGCACGCTCTTGCAATGGACCATCAATCATGCTTTGGGTGTACACTGTCCTCCACCAAGGGTTAACTGAGATGGACTAAAAGCCCTTGCAAAAAAAAAAAAAAAAGGTCATAACATGGGGACAGGATGTGATTATCATCAACTTCTGATTTTTGTTCCCAATAAAAGTGGATGGAATATATATATCTCTCTCACAGTGATCCAATCCACACTAACAGTAGACCAGATGAAACATATATAACATGATCAAATATTTGTATTTCAAAATCAAAGCCTGCCCCCCTAGTAATTACACTTATGATTTTGCACATTGGCTTGTATTGTATTTTTAATTTTCTTATATTTTAAATACATATAGAAATCTTAATTTTAAATTCTACGTTTTATTTTTATTAATTTCTTGTGTGAAAAATATAATTGATAATGTCCATGCACATGAGGATTACGAGTTTTTTAAAAACCAATCATGTTAACCTACTTCCCTAACAAATTTAAAGATTAACAGATTATTTCAATTAGTCATCCCACCATTAGTAATGTAACATTTGTGACATTGTAATTGCCATAGCCACACAAGCAAGGACCAGAATCTGGCTGACAGTGAAAGTTGTAAACACTTTAATTTAATAAAGCACGCATGTCTCTGCTAATTAACAGCCTCATTACTCAAAAAACACCCCCAAAAAAGATTATAGCATGTGCTCCACGCTGCCTCATCAACTTCCTTCCTAATATACAATCTTCCTCTTCTCTCCATTTCCTCATGTCTTTTCTTTCATCCTTGAATTTGTTACTCTCAGCTCTTTTCGTCTTTCATCTTGCTTATCTTCTCTACTTCTTCTTGTCTATATTCTCTTGTTTGTGACTTAATCTCCTGTATTGTGTCTTTCATGGCTGTTTTTTTGTCCTTCCTCCAATCGACTTCATCTTATAAATGTTCTTCCCATTTCCACCTCTACATGTGAAAGCAAACACATGAGGACATTTAAGCACTGCAGTGTCGGCATGTGGGCTTACAACGCAAGCATCCCCCCCCCCGACAGTAATGGCTCACACATTTTACACACCGAGCTACTCAAACTTTTGTTGTGAAAACACATAAAAAAACAAATTTGCATTTCATCAACAAGATCGTTAACAACAAGAACAGAAAAAAAACAAAAAAGGTGTCATGCTCTTATGCAGACAATATAAGCTTGTTAAAAGAATAAAAAGACCACAGTTGCTATGTCTTGCCTCCGACTGCCTCATTTGTTTTGCTTGATATGACACTCTACCTGTGCAGACGGGTAAATTCCTCAGAGTTTTCAGGTCTGGACTGAAACAAGAGTCCTACACGCCTCATTTGGATGGTGTGTCTGTGAGAGCGAGTGCTGAAGCTTGCAGGTCTTTGATCTCTGCAGGGAGGCCAAGGTGTTGAGGAGGAACTGGAGCCTCATCAACAACATTGGTTCTGCACTACGGTGCCACAGTTCAGCTTCAATGCTGCACTTCACCGCCGAAGCACATGAACAGAATTAACCCTTGCACTACATCCAATAACCATAGTACTACGAGCAGAGGCACGGCTCTCCAGGAGACTCCATACAATTAATAAGTCATTCGTGTACTGAAAAGAAAAAGGTTTAAGTCAGCTTCACGTGTTCTTCTTTGGATATTATGCAATAAAGGGCGTCATCTGCGAAGAGTGTATGAGAAAGCTATAGAGCTACATTTGAGGATTTCATATGCACAGTGCTAAATGTAATCTGCACATCATTTTAGTCATAATACAGTCTTACTTCAAGTTCCGCTCAACCAATTTTGGCAGATTCACCAATTTACACAAACACACTCACACACACCAATATGGAAGGCTGCCGTGCAAGTACCTTGCCTGTCGGTAACACAAAGCTGAGGTTCAGTATGTTGCTCTAAGTCACTTCCATCACATACACAGGTAAAGGAGGGGATGAAACCACCAACACTGCCAGTGACAGACTTTGTAATATGTTAGGGTTAGAACGAAAAACAATGACGTTCAAAGTATGCAATGACTATGTTTACATCACTCGTTGAGAAAAAATGTTCAATGGAACACTATTAAACAGAAAAACACTGATTGCCTATGGATTAAGGGAAGATAATAAACACAAATAAACTTTATAGAACATTTTTGACAAAAACAACTAAGAAAGCAGTTATTGTCTGTAAAAATACCAAAAAAAGTTAATCCAAATTATAATGCTTAGCAGAAAGTAATGCTATTGGGAAATAAGAATTAATAAAAGTAATGAGAGGAATATGGGATCTAGTAAATAACTAAAAATGGTGCTGGACATGAGGGCAGTATTCCCAGGGTGCTTTTACATTCTGATTATTTATCGGCTATTTGCTTCGTTTTGTGATTATTTATGTACATGACTATGTGATTGGAAATTTATTAGAGAGGAGGTAGGATTTAATGAGTTTATGCTTCATGCCACTTCTTTTCAAGCAAGTTAATTTTCATAGTAATCTTTGATTTATTCATACCTCCAATGTAAAAAAAAAAAGTCAATATTTGCAAATGACTTTAAACCTTATTTTATTAACAGAACAAAAAACAAACATATTTAGAGGGAACTACAACATAATTAGCAACCCAGCACCATTGTGTCACTGCCATCAACACTTTTACTTGATAATCAAATGTCTTCCTTGTTAGTATTTTTTTTTTTTCAATTTGTTCGAGAAAGTTGAGTTGAAATGTATCTCCAGTTTATCTGGGTATAATGTAGATTGCAAGTATTGGAAAGGTTGTATATTGTCGTTTTAATAATAAATGTACTTTATGTCGCTCTCTGTGTGACGAAGCGCCCTTGAAATGACATCAAAATGATTGTCTGCTTTTGAAAAGATAAAAGATGAAATTACTCGCGCTTCTTCAAAATAATGCACCGCTTAAAACTGAGGGACCCATCAATTATAAGTCAGATGGGCATAATTCAATAAGATGTTTAAAGAGAACAGTGCTGGATGGGAAAAGGGCCACTGTTTACATTGGAAATCACTTAGGTTTTTTTTTGTAGTGCTTGGTTGTTGGCCGACAATTTTGAGCTCATTAAGAGATTATTTGACTCAGACGCTTGAAAAGCTCCTCCAGCGTGTTTGCCCCCTTTTTTTCTTGTAACTTGGGAAGAAATCCCCATAAACCAGGTCATCCTTGTCTCGTAGCATAAAGAGCTGGACGTTGTCACTGAGTGTACGACCAGAAGCAGTGACTTCAGCGTCATCCAAAGGATATTAACCCAAATAATCTTTCTGTTGCTGCCGCAGGTGAGTCAATGGAAAAGACAGTCGGGGGGGGATCCAGAGGGCCGTTAGCGGTTGTTAACTTTCAGGCAGGGGTAAAAGGACAGAGGATCTGTGGGTGTGATAAGATCCAGGGTTAGAGAGGCAGCATCTGAAGAAAAGACAAAGCAATTGTTGCCTGCAGGCAATCCTCCACCACACTGGAGAAAGTCAGGGGGGGGCACCTTGACTGTACATTTACAGATCGAACAGCAAAGGCTGCTGGGTACTTTTTGACGGACAGACGTCTGAACAAACTCATCTCAATAAGCTGCTCGGCAGAAGTGGAGGATGAGGGCCTACATTTAAGCCACAATACATGAAGGCAATCATTGCAGACAGCATTTACTTTTTTCTTCTTCTTTTTTTTAACCTTAAATTTCTGTACAATCAAGAATGCACAAACAAACAGTATTACTGAAACATAAGACATCATGAACAGAAGCAAAATGACCTGTGCTTTCAAAGTGGCACAGGAAAAATCATGCTGACAATATAGAGTAATGTATGGAATTAACGAAGGCAGCGAAATGATATCAATAGTCTCCAGCATTCAGCATTGAAGGCACTTTTTTCTCTTCCAGATGGCGTCTCCCTGTCAGATTTATCCTCTGGTGGTATTTTAAATGGACTGGACTGAGTGAAGGAAGGGAAACAAGACAGAAAAGGAGAAGAGAATTACAAGTGAAAGGAGAGGACGAGGTGAAAAGCAAAGGTGGAAGAGACAGGCGATAACGGATAAACAGGGTGAAAGACAGATTGAGGGAGCGAGAGATAAAGAGAGGGGAGTGAGATGTGTACACAGGGAAGGAACAAGAGGCTCTGTCTAATTGTAGCCTGGGGGCTTGTTGGGCAGACGGTCCATTACTCAGACCTCACCAACAGGTTACCTACTTAACACGTGCAGCTCGAAAAGAGAAAGTGCTGAAGCGTCAGAACCTACACGCCACCTTTTACATTTGTCTACATCCAGCAGCGTTTCATTTGATATGCAGGTCTGATGGCTGGAGGCTGGCACAGGTTAAAATAGTCAAGATGTTTTTTATCTGTGGGAAAAAAAATCCCCCCCCCCAAAAAAAAACTGCTGACAGACACACCATTGTTATGCGACAGCAACACTGTAGCCATGAATTCAATTCATATATATATATATATATATATATATATATATATATATATATATAGGGACAAGTGGCATTTACATAGTACAGAGCAAACCCAACTTTGTACAAAGGGCCACCTGGGTTCTATACGAGAATAGATACACATGGTCTGCTTTAAACTTAAAGACTATTTTTCACTTCTGCCTCCCACATGGAAAGACCCAGATTGAGGGCTTTGGGAAATGAATTTTCTTGAGAGCCGTCTCAACACTGTACCTCCTTGCTAGTACAACATACATATTGTTTATGTCACGCACACGCACACACACACACACACACACACACACACGCACACAAACACACGCGCAGTCTGCTTTCTGCCGTTGATCTACTAAGTGTCTCACCCTTCACTAAACCTCAACCATCCCCGGGGATCCTCTGTCCCTACACAACAGATATTCAGCTCATACTCACCAATAAAGATCACAACACAGAGAAAATGTCAAATGCCCAGTGGGGATGCACTTTATCTGCTGACCTCTCTCAGTGATGCTGTCTGACCATGTGTGAGGAAAACAGAGAAAGAGCAGGACGTTCGTTCAGCCTTCTAACTAAGCAGAAACTGGAATAAGATGCCGTGTTTGCGTTATTTGCCATAGTTCAGTTAAGTATTATCATTTATTTTCAAAGTCACTGGACCTGAGTTCCTTTCTGCAATAAGGATGTAAAGATAAGTCCTTTTCTATCTACTGCGCCACCGTGCAGCCATCCATCCATCCATCCATCCATCCATCCGAATACCTGAACACAGATCTGATAAAGTATAAAAACAAAATTTAAGTTCTGTCAACACAATGAAGCAAAGATTATGTTCTAATTAAAAAAAAATTTTCATAGAAATATTTATCTCATCTTAATTTTTGTTCAAAAGAGGATTACTGAGAGACGTTCGTCAAAGCAAATGATTTGTAAGCACAGTTCTAATAACCTTTTACCTCTTTGTTTTTCGGTGTTTAAACTGCTTTCTTGGAACCGGTTTCACTCGACAAAATGAGAGAGAAATTCACTCTTTTGCCTCCCGTCTGTGCATAATGTGTGCATGCCCTCCCATCTTGGCTCATTAAAATGCAGAACCAGCCGGGCCATTAAAATGCCACGGCAGCAATACAGAGACAGATGAATTAGCAATCTGCTATGTGGGCCAGATGTTGCTCCCACTTCCCCACACACCCACCTCACCCTCCACCCCCACCCTCCACCCCCGATCTCACGCACACATTCATATTCACATTTACACATGCACGACCACCACCCTCCGTGAACCCACAGGGGAAGCCTCCAGAAAATTCCTTGCCTGCAACCAAGGACATCGGCCTCAAGGGAAGCTGATTTTTTAATTATCATGCTGCTTACTCTGCGTATCACACAACAAGATTATTTCACTGCATTCCACAGAAGAAATAAAAAAAACAAAAAACGGGAGGCGTGTTTATTCAGTCCAGGTGAGCCACCAGAGCGATAGCATTGTCATCACAATATCTGGATAGCGTTTCACTGTTCTTTTTTTTGATATCTAGATTTTTTTTGTGATTGGGTTAAAAACATTTATCAATCAATGAGCCAGACAATAAAACTAGGTTGTAATGTTCTCATTCAGTTCATCCCGAGGTAGAAGATGAAAGTTAAATCAAGTAACTTTAACATTTATCAGACAAAACCGATGCCAACCCATCGTTCATTCAATGCTCAGTGGAAATTTATTGGCAATACTTTGAATTGCTGAGAAAGCATTTCATATTCACCTCATTAAGAACTGGTTTGCTGAGCACAAGTTTTTCCCTATAACCACGTCTCCACTGTCGCACAATTCCACTGATCATCAAATAGCCAGCCTTTTCTACACAAAGGCAACTGCACATCAGCTCAACGGTTTCTTTGTGATTCTTTTTTTTTTTTTTTAAATCATAGTATTACCGCCAAGAAGTCAACGGGCTGCCGAAAGGCAAAACACAAAAGTATATACTCAATATACCATGGAGATTACAAGAGTAAAAAAAAAAAAAGTTGGAAAAACAGGTTGCCGCACAACTTGTTGTGTGATTATGGGAAAACTATGAACCTAAATGTTACATCAACATTATTTGTTTTACACTTGTGTGCCGATTCCCCAAAACACTGTTGGTAATTGGATTTATCTTGATGATTGACTGGTTGCTAATTTGGTCAAGAGTTAGAAATATCACGGACAGTGCATGGTTAAGTAACCTGTTAATGTAATTCCACAACTTATTTTATGAATTTTAAACAGACCCATAACTTGCTACATCTGTTCTACAGTCAAACAGTTGGTGAGTTGCAGTGCCGCTGCGTCTTTCTGGCCCGACTCACTGGGAGACTGTTTGCGTTCGTATTTAAAGCTGCAGCGCAGTTCGGGAGTAGGAGTGCCTCATTAATTCTGAACTGACTCAGGCCATCTGACAGCATCATGACATATGACCAACTGTGTAGCATTAACATTAGCAAGCTTGGCTTAGCTTCGTGCTTCACTTATCTCAAGTCCAAATGGCTATGAATGGCTGGCAACAGTGATACCTAGTGGTCACAATCATGTACATTTACAGCAGTATATGTAACACATTCACAAACACTGTTTTCTTCCAAATCAATGAACATAAAAAGAGAATTCCATAAATCACAAATATATGGAAAATGGCATTACTATTTCTCTACTTTGACAGGTATTATGGTATATCACCAGATTCTTGCTAATGCACAGCATTGATGTGAAGTAAGATCATATTATGATACTGTGCACCTCCCAACAGTTATACAGTTGGTTTTGTTGTGTTTACATGAGTTCAGCTTGTGACTATCACTTGCTAATCATAAAAAAATACCTAAACATGCCATAATTGATTAAGATTAAAGAATCATTATAGTTACAGTATTACTGTATTATTATGTAAAGAATTTCCCTCTGGGATTTATACATTCTATTGGGTTTATCCACACCAAACAGCTTTTTTTCCATTAATTTTTACCTCACTTTTTCCATCAAAATCTACACTGTTTGACACTTTCAGTACTGTTCTTTATTTGAAAGACCTGCTATTTATCCAGAAGATGAAGGAAATGCGGTTATGTCTGCCTGCCTCTTGGTTTCTTTCTCTCTTTCTCTCCCTCTTTTATTTTTATTCACAACTTACATTTTCTCTATTCTCATATTAGTAAATTGCCTTTCCATTCTGGTTTTGTTTTTTTCCCATTTAAACATGTTTTATTAAAACAAATAATGTTCGCTTCGCATTACAACAAGCATTTTCTTAAACCAGTCGAGAGGCTTCGACTTTGTGTCAACTTCTAGATGGGGATCCTGCAGCCCTCCAACAGACGAGCTCTTCGACACCCCGTCCTGCCAGTTCATCACAGCAGCTGTCCTCCGACACGGCCCTCAGTGCACCACTCCCCTCCTTGCACGCTGAAGAGCCCAGGCGGGGCAGAGCTTCGCTGTGTTTTCTTCACTCCCATCAGAGACACAGTGCTGTCAAAGTGCATTGGACTCATTCGATTGATCCAGCACATTGCTTTTGGGGGGGGCGGGAGTTGGAGGGGGGTGATGCATTCGCACTGAGAATACGATCAATACCTGGCTTTGACTGTTTATTGAGATGGGTAACACAGGAACAGCATTGTAATGATTTTTGTCATTGGCTTCAGAGGAATGTTTGCACTCAGTCCTACTGTGAAACCAGCTGGAAGGTTTGTCGCTGTCGATCCCACACCTACATGATTATTTCTGCTTTTGATCAAGATTCGCAGCACCGTATAGATTTTTCCCTCCCCCCCAATTGAAACTGAAGAAGGGAAAGTAAATAATTGATTTGAATGTGATTTTTCTTTTCTTTTTACCTTGTACATGTCATGCATCAGTAGAGTTATTCAGCTTCCCACTATTGATCTGGTTCACAATGAAGTAGTTTAGCATCTGTATCAACTTACTGAATGATGCTTATTTCCTCCTGCACTTCTATGAAAAATATGAATCGTATCATTTCTACTGCTGTGGGGCAGTTACATGTTTTAAAGTGTGGGGGTGGTTTGAAATGTTCAATATAACACTTCAATGTAGGATATATACCTTTATGTCACAATTGTAATGTATTTATAATTACATATTCCTGATTGTGATGTCTTAGTTGCTTTTGCTGAACACAACATTTCAAATTTGGAAGCACCAACTGATATGATATTCAGTGCAGTCAGCAATGCTTCTGTTGGATGAGTCTTCATTTAGTTTAGTATTTGTTTTTTTTCTTCTTCCCCATCATGAGCCATAAAACAATGCTGTGCATTGATATACACCGTGTTTCACAATGGCCAGGTTTTAATAGACCCAGAGCTGTTATAGGGGTCATGGCACAACAGTGAAAACAGCAATTGAAGTCTCCACCATTAATAGTGTTATTGATTCTTAGTGGGCAGCCAGATTTTGTAGCTATATTATGGAAATTACATTTTTCAGATATGCCTTTGACTGCTTTTCAGCTTTTGAACGGGTTATCTCATCCACATGACCGCTATTTCACCAGAAACTGTAGGTTGGGTTCAGTAAAGCGTTTATGTTTCGCTCCGCACATGCAGTTTGACCTTAAACTCGCCAATCTGTGTTTGTGTGTTCTTCCAGTGTTTGAGCACGCGTAGTATCATCTCTGATGGGCCAGGCTGTCACTTCAGGATTTAGTGGGCTCAGAGCATTTAGCTGTGTAAACCCGACATATTTCGCTCCTGCCTCATCAGTTTAGCAAAGCGTGGCTGCCTCCCTGTTGAGGGGGCTCACCAGCCAGCACCCATGGGCCCCTTCCACACCCGGGAGTTACATAACACTGTCAAAAGAGATGGGTAACTTTAGAGCTCACTGTTCTCTCTGCTATGATGCTGTAAGAATTCTGGCATTTATATAAATATATATATATTTTTTTTACATTCAGAGTGTTTAACCACTCATTTTATCCAGAGAGCCTGATGATGTGAGAGGATGTAGGTGGCTCATTATCTTGCTCAAGGAGGTTTTGACAGGATTCAATGCTGTTTATGGACATGTTTCTAAAGCTAAATGTTGATATATTGACCTTGTGCTGTGAGAAACACACTAGTTGTACCATATTTCTGTTGAGAAGTTATCTTAGCCTTGGTGCAGGGAGGGGGCAGGGGATGCTCGCCGAGTTGAATTATTTGTCTTTAGTGTCAGATGTCTCATTGATGAGTGAGTCATTGTCTCACAAGCATCCACATTCATCTCCTACAAGAATAAGTTCTGTCTTTTCCAAGCAGTTTTCATATAATGACACCCACAGATGCACATTTAGGATAACGAATGTGATGAATAATGTGCTTATTTTCACTTATAAGTGCCACAAAACCTCAAAAAAATGTGTTTGCATACATTTTTTTTTTGTTCCAATGGAATTTCTAAAATGATGTGTAATAAAAATCATGTACCTTTCCTGATCAGATTTATGTGATGCCAACGAGTGATGTGAGGGTAATGTAGCAGTGTCCTTCATGCCTTGAAAACTGCACATCTATTATTTTCTGGTTCTCAAGGAGAAGCACTCAGAGTCTTGAAACTCTGCCACACTTTTGTATACTGGAAACTGCGTGGGTACAGCTTTGGTACGCTTTTCAGTTAGCAGCGCGGCACGACTTCATTAGTGTCACAAGTCACAAAAATCAGCTTGCTTCAGGTGAGTCACAAGTGGCCTTGATGGTCCCCTGCTTTTTTTCTCTTTTCCACCCCACAGAGACTGGGGAAACAGAGCCTAAACAGCCAGGACAAACAAGGGGCCGGACCGAGGACCGAAACTTTCCTTTGCAGCAACTTGCTCTACATGGAGATACTCGGTATCAGCTCAGCCGTGTCACTTCTGAATGAATGGTTGGACCATAACATGGAAGTGTGTTTGCTCATATCACTTTCAAGTATGAATTAAAGCAACTGTCCTAATGCAGTGATGACTATTTGAAATATACACAATTAACCACGGGTCTTCTTACTTCTTTCCTTGGAAGTGCTGCAGAAGCAGTTTTGTGTCGGCTTTTGATCTGAGGGTCTCGTTCACATTGATTTCACTAGACGATAAGCTTTATTTTGTTTGTACATACTCTTTTATCCCATTTGAACATGACAGAGAAACCCAGCAGAATGTCCAATCGATACCAAACAAAATTACAACACTAAAAAAACCTAAAAAAAAACCTAAAATAAAGCAGGACACTTATACAGTCCGTGGTGACAAGATATTGTTGATACACAAGCACACCACTACCCATGTTGTTCAAACCAGAAGGCTTCACCAGGATCAAAACTGGCTGCAATAGCTGAACAAATCCCTTGGCATTCTCATAATAGGCATAGGGCAGTTTTTTCAGAGGTAATTATCTTCAGTAGTTCCTTACGTCAATCATCCGGAGCAGAAGCATCCTCGTCCAAAAATTAAGATTGGTCTATGTTCCTCTAGAGAAGTGTGTGTGTGTGTGTGTATGTGTGTGTGTGTGTCTGTGTGTGTGTGTGTGTCTACTTACTTACTTACTACTGCATATCTTTGACTGTAAAGTATTTTACAAGATGCACACACACTACACGTGGACATGATGTTGGAATGAGCTGGATGCATTTCCCCACCTCTTTAAATTCCAAATGCCCAGGGATGAATAATGAGGAGGTTATTTTGATGCTAATGCTAACAGTCGTTGTAATTGTGTCCTATTTATATACTCTATAAACTCTATAAAAACCCAGTTACTTCTTTAGACCAGCTGAGTTTCCATAGAGACACAGTCCCTCTTAAATCTGGTGTTCACTTGGGACAATGAAGTGGAACAATGGAGCCACTCCAGCGGCATGCAGGGATGACGAGCTGAAAAGACGACAGTTCATCGACATGTACATCGCAGGCAGCTATTGGCAGCGACACACATCATCAGACATGTGATTGTAAACATTTCGTTGTCCAGTGTATTGGTGACTAAATGTAGAACATCAAATAATGCAGTCTACTGGGTGTTTTAAGATAAAAAACAAACAAAAACAAACAAAAAAACAGGTTTTGCCTCTGCTGTCTTTCAAATGTGTTGAAGGGGATTTCTTATGTAGCACGGGAGCAAACATAACAGTGCAAATTAATGCCAAATTAGATTACAAAGGATGCAAAGGAAAAAAAATCTGGGGGGTGGGGGTGGGGGGTGAGTGGTGTCAGAGAATCAGAAAATCCTTCAGTACAGGAAGGAGGACGACAGCTTTTCTGAAGCCATTAGTTTAATGAGCTCCACTCAGTCACAATAAAATACTTTTTGAACAGGGGGAAAAAATGACAGCAGTTCAAAGTGTCAACTGTGTGAATGAGTTGAGTCTGACATTGGTGATTTTGAAAAGGAAAAAGCTCAGTCGGATGAAAAAATATGTTATTTAGTTATTTATGCTAAATGTATGTAAAAAAAAATTATACAGAAAAGTTAAGTTAGGAACATGGCCATTAGGAATAAAACAGGTCCTCATCAATTTATGCGAGTTTTTCCACACAACTCTTTTGAAAATAACCTTTGTTATTATGTAGATGATTGGTTTTAGTTGTGATTCATCAAAGCCAGTATATAATTTAAAAAAAAAAAAAAAAAAAGGATTTTGGAGCAAAATGGTCTTTGTCACATAAATCAAGTAGATTTGGCACTCTTAAAATATTCAGTACTTTTGCCCATGAGGTATGAAAAGGTTTGAAACGTGGGGGCGAGGGCAATGCATTAGAGCTGAGCAGTTTATTAATCAAAGGTTTAATGATCGCTGGTGTGAAGTTAAATGATCATTACAGTGGAAGTGAATCAATAACTACCTGCTCGGTGCTGCTTCCAGTGTGGGTGCTGTCATTCTGCGTGTTTATTCTTTCAGTTTATTATCTCATATTGATTCAGTATTTCCTACTGCAATATTTAATGAGCCACAGGTGGCAGGGTCAGAATTTGGTGCGAACAACATGAAAGCATAATATCCATGTTGGTATAATGGTGCCAGACATTTTCGTGCCTCAATAACTGAGTATTGTTTCTGGCCATGTCCATGTCCTTTATGACCACTTCTGATGGACACTTCCAGAAGGTTAACACACCGTCTCAGGAAGCTCCTTTTTTTTAAAATGGAAATTTGGTCAGTTGCTCACTGCATGTAAAAGGCCTTCTTAGTCACTAGAACTTTTTGTTTTGTTTTTTTAAGTCCTTGGTGGGATTAAAACATCTCAAAATCTTAAAAGTGATTTAAATAAAGTATTGATGTAGTGACGTTTTGTTTTTTGTTGTTGTTTTATTCACACACCTATCGAGATTACCTCTCCAGGAGATACTGAAAGCATGAAATGCATGAAATTATAGTGGAGCGATCAATTAAATCATGTTTGTCATTGCAAAAAAATACTTTATGTGGGTGTATATGTTAGATTGACCCGCCCTTAAAAAAAAGCTTCATACAAAAGATTTACAAGTTATGAAATTAACAGACAAAGATTTTGATCATGGGTCTTTACAAGGCTTGGGACACAACCAGACAAGGCAGAAAGACAAAACCAACCAAATTGGCTACACAATCTATTTGGTTCAAACACACCACACACACACACACCACACAGACTAACAATAACCCTGACCCATATTGGTTTACATAACTGCTGGTAGGCAATGAAACACTGCTGTGCTCAGAGGTATGATTTCATGAAAAGCATTTTTTACACACAACATTAATGCGATTCACAACACAAACACAAATACTACAAAGAGATGTTTGATTTTGGAAAGTTACTTGCACCCTGTAACATCTTTCCACAAATAAATTTGCAGTACTAAAAAACACAAAAAAAAAAAAAATTAAGAAAAAAGTACTTGTCATTAAGTTTCAGAAAGTGTAAAATGCAAAGAGTGTAGCTGGGAAAAGTTTGTATCATGTTGACTGAAATTTAAACAGAATACATTTTTGATAGTAATATTTAGCAGAGGTTTTGTAGCAATAAGCTCCCGTCAACAGGTTGGGTGACATTCTGTATTTCTATCCCCAAACCCTTTAGTTGCGCATGCTTTGTGTGGAGAAGTTGTAATGCTTGGTTGAATCCCACATCTCCCAATGTTGTTCACATTATAAGACACAGTTGCTAATGGTGATTTGGCAATTTAATGGTGGATAGTTGCAATTTTCATTTAATTACCTCTTTGTCTATTCAGCTGAAAAAAGGACGAAGAACCTCAAGGACAGTCAAGAAGGGGACTGAGTGTTTTCTTCACTTACCCTCAATGACTGTTTTTGCCAGTGACACTAAAAGAAAACCACCACTATAGGACGATAGTTCAGTCTTTGAACATTATTTAATATTAACTATTAAATATTGTAAATACAAACAACTGGCTTAGACTCTGGGAGCGCCTGACAGCTATCAGGCCTAAAACTGCAGTTCATGTTTCCAAAAGAAAAAAAATGAGGGCATGCAGGCTGCATAAGAGTATGTTTTAGAGAGGGCAAATGAGGGTGTCCTCCTTATGCCACACACTGCTTTTGGTTATAGCTATGATGCTGTACCAGTAGCACACACAGATTGGGCCTGGTTTCCCCTTCAATTATTATTTCAACAAGCTCCCCCCAAAAATATAAAAGGGTCAGCTGGTCCTTTTTCAGTCAGACAGAAGGAGGAGATGAGAAACGGAGTGGAAATGGAAAGAGGAAGTGAGGAGAGTGCTGCCATTTGTGGAAATAAAAGGGAATTCCTGATATAGCAATGGCTATGAATACTGAACAGGCCTGAATTGGAAGCTGCTCTTGGTTTAGTTTATGGATTTTATTCAAAAACTACACATCAAAAAAAAAAACAACAACAAAAAAAACCCAGACTCCTGTTCTTGATGCTGGGCGTAGATGAAACATAGGGAGATCTATGCAAGACAACAAAAGCATGTTAAACAGTTCTTGAACATTACATCACAGGAAAGAGTTTTCTGTGCAGTGGGCATTAACACTGACTACACAACACTAAAGATAATTTCAGAACAGCTTTCACAAGCTGAAATCATTCCATATATGCAGACGCTATACTGTGAATACCATCAGACCAACAGGGGAGATGCTCGTGCAACAACTCCTACTATCAGCAACATAAAGATGTTACCTTACAAATGCCACTTGATGAGCCATCTGCTTCTTGAGACAACACCTTTCCACTTGGTCATTCTGAATCCATCTTTTGTTCTGTCTGTTGCACTCGGTTAGAGTTAGGATATAAGAAACCTACATGGGTAACTTGCATAATTGAGATGGACACAGCCTGCAGGCCACACGTTAGACAGATACACAGTATAGTCATTATGGAAATGATGAGAATCCCTCATATAGGCTTCATTTTTCTGATAATATTGCTGAATTCAAATCATTGCATTCTTTGACTTTGAGGGGGGAAAAATGCCTGACTCAAACATGTGATGTGCTCATTAGATGCTGAGAATGTAATAGATATTGCCCTATCCCCAGATTTATATTACTCATGCATGCAGCCATGGTGGTCATTCTTCAGCAAGTATTAGAAATGCATTACATTTCTAAATTTAATTGGTATATCTTGAATAACATCCAACCATTCTGCTGAAGGGCATGGCACCAAAGTTATTTCAGGCACCAGTGAAATAATCCCACAGATCCCCATTAAGGTAAGAGTTTAAAACAGCTCTATTCACCAGTTCTCTAAAAAGATGGTGAATGAGGTAAATATTTACCCCCCCCCCTAAAAAAACCAGTGAGCGCAGCTGATCAGGAATAAAAGATGACAAATTGATGGTCACGGTTAGAGAAAGTCACGAACTTCACAAAAGCAATTGCGGAGATTTATGTCTACTTTTCTTTCCACTTTTATTGGATTGGCAGCAACAGCAAAACCATATACTTTGACAAAATTTCAAAATAAAAAAATAGATACTGTGTACTTTAATACAGTCTCCTCTCACTCAAAACATCAGCAGCCTAGTTGATTTAACACACATTGTCAGAGTTTGTCTGAATTTTTTTGGGCTGTACAGCGGACTAAAAAACAAATACACACAATTTACATACAGTATACCCATATACAGTATAGTGTAAAAATGTACAAACATAACTTAATAAATAAATACATAATATTCTGTAACTAAATGTTTTTGTCTGTTTAATACACGCTCCTACCAATGCTTCAGTGCACTTGAAAGTAAGATTATTTATTGGAACAATAATTTCAAATCTCTATTACTCCAGTGTGGTCAGTGTAACACGGACACATATAAACAACTAACCTTTTGAATATCACTTCAGTGGCTCTCAGACTTTTGAAATCTTGTACCAAGTTACACATTTCACATAACCTGCTACAAAACAAAAAAAGCCTTAGATAATTATTATTTGTGCAACTTCAAACCAACAACTAAAAATTCCACTTTGATAGAAAAAACTTTTTTTTTTTTTTTTACATCATATGGTAACAACAGAGCTATCTAATTTTATGCTATTACAGAATTTAGTTTTCTCTTGGTTTACAGGTTTATGTTGTCACACATTGTAAAGATTATACAGCACTAATTAAGATGCTATATATTCTACTACCCAACTGCACTATGCTTAAAATCAGTACCAAAACCACAACTATCAAAATCTAAAAATAAACCATCAGAAGTCTAGCATTTGACACAGCCCACCTGGGGGTCCCTACTGTTGTTTTTCATAGATCCCAGGTCATATGGAGAAAGGAGGAAATTCACTTGAATTAAGACAAGCGAGTTGTCTCCTGTTTACATACACATGTCGACGTCAGATCGTATATCACACGAAGGCGGCAGTCAGCCAGCGACCGTGATCAAATCATGACTTCGCTCATTCCTGGTTTACGTGGAAATCCTTCAAAATGTATTACAAAGTGGTCAACTTAAATTAATGTACCCTTTAATGCTTTCAATGTCACAAGGTATGTTCACGCAACTGGAAAATGCTGTTGAAAAGTGCAGCATTTTAAACTGAACCCCCCCCACGAGCTCTTTCTAGAAAAAAAAAAACATCTTTAGGCACATATACAGAACAATCTGTAATGCAGAATAGCTGCATGAAGCATTTTTTTTATTTTTTTTTTTTATATCAATACTGAATTAAACAACTAATGAATGCTGATGGTCCCACTGGGAATGATTCCTGCAACTTTCGGCTGCTTTGCTTCTTTGTTAAGAAATTGATTCTCCTCATGCAAGACCAAAGAATGTCAACACATGTGGCATAAATAATGAATGAATGAAGAGCAAGTACCAAATTGAACAGATTAAAAAAAAAACTAAATTGAACGGATAGTTTCCTGATGATGAAATACTTAATCATCACTTGAAAACAAGACAAAATAGGACATACATTCATCAAGTGACAAGAATGACTCACGTGGAGTATTCACATGGGTCAGTGGCTGCTGGGTTCCTTAAGTTGCAAACAGCTCTTCAACATGTTACAGAATTATAGAACACAAAGGGCTCAGAGTCTCACTGCCCATTGAGGTTTAAGAGAGAGAGAGAAAAAAAACAACACTTAATGCAGCTTTAAAGTGAGGAATGACTTATACGGATGCGTTTAAGCAGCATAAATAGTAACAGCAGTCACAATATCAAGGGGCTGCAGTTGATGTATCGGTCAGTGTTTTGCATTAACAAATACGTAATACAAGCAATGCTTTTTTAACTGCAGACAGTCAGCGGTCCGGCATGGGCAAAGACAACGTGGCCGTCTTGATGTGGCATGGATTAGTCCTCGACACTCAGCAAAATGATTGAGAAAATGTACATCCTTAAAGGTAGAACGACTGGAATGACTACACTACTGTGCTGTATCAAAGGGTGAGAATCACGACCAAAGATGTCGGCCGTAGATTTAACAAAACACATCATCTGCAGTTGTAAAGCAAATGCCCCAGATTTGAAGGGCACTGCAAAGGAGACAAGATTAGGAGGGCAATACAAACAAAGACGAGAACTATTATTCTGCAGCAGCATAGAGTTACACTTGTCCCTAGTACAAAACTCCAAACAAGCGATATATACCTGCATTTTGCACCACTACAATGCTCCTCCTCTAACATAATCGTCTTTTTCTTGGCACAAATAATATGAAATCAACTTCATTAAAAAAAAAAAGGTAGAAATTGGAGTGAAAGCATTATCTGATGAGTAGACAAACAAACCCAAGAGAAGATCAGGAAAGAACTGCCCAGAACATTTACAATACACAGCTTGTAATTAGAGGTCTCTTGCGTTTCAACCTGACCGCAAATCAGATATCACATTAATCTGAGCTACGATTGGCAGTAACCGGAAAATGAATGAATGTACCCTCCTTCGACCTCCACCCATATATATTTAGTTTCTAGCTTCTACGCATGTTCGTGATCCAATAATGAAACCCATCCGTATACAGGGAAAGGACAGTCCTGAACACTAATTTTCTGGTTAGAAATGGCTGAATACATGTGTCAAGCCATTATCAAAGGACCAACAGCAATATTTCAAATGTCAAACAATGGTGGAATCCTGTTGCTTTTAAGCTCTTTGCAAATGTCCAAAGGTGGACCATGGAATAAAGTGGTGTGGGCAGTTGTTTGCTGATTTCATCAGTTTTCTGCCCTCACTATGTGGGCCATCTCTGCTCACATACATTGGAAATAAGGTGCATTTCATTCAGGTATGCACCCAATTTAAAGATTAATGACTTAGCTAAGGGAAGCAAAAAGCCAAATTGACATAATTTTCATTTGATAATTAATTTCATTCACAGGTTACAGCACTACTTGCTCAACGTACATTACATTAGCGAGTTACTGACAAACTGTTCAGGGTATGCTCAGCATTTCATCCACTTTTAGCTTAGAGATGTTAACTTAAATGAAATAGGGGTGAACTTGTTTTCATAATGTTTGTCATGATTAGGAAGATATGAATTGGTAGTTCTGTATTATCCGAAAAATGTGGCAAAACACCTAAAATCGGGACTATGCTTCTGCTTCCTCTGACAGTTACAGGGGGGAAAAAGTTACTCACCTTTCTCACACAAACAATTCTCAAACAATCAGTATTCAAGACTGGGAATTCACTGATTATTTATCAGCAGTTTAATGGTTGGCCTACAGCATCCACTGTGTGCATGCTGTATGGATAATATTAACTTAAAACTCATTAATACATTTGTGAGCTCAACCTAGAGTAGATTACATCTCCTGGTTGCAGTCATACAAAGAGCAGAGGTATCCATGAGGAGGCTAATCAAATCGACAACCACAAATGAAGCTTAAAGGAAAGGATATTGAATAGTCACAACTGATGTGTGAGGGAAAACTTCAATTCATTACAAAGTTGCGCTTTCAGCAATCATTGACATTGGATTGGGGAAATTAAAGAGAGTAAGATGTAAAGGCTGTAAAGTTTCAACAATACTAATGGATGAAAGCAACCACAGACTGCCCGTCTTACTTTGAATCGTCTCTGTTTAAACACTGCACCATTCTCCTTGAAAAGCTTGCAATGTAATTAACAGTTTATTGTCATCAAGGCAATGTCAATGTCAGCTGAAGGCTGATATAACAGGAGCTGTTTTCCATGTCCTATGAGTCAAGTAGGTGATAAGCTTGTTTAAAGCCAGAAGGTTATCCATTCATACATTTTCAGGGTTTCTCATCCTGTAAAAGCTATTCCCTCAGATGGAGCACGAATTTGCCCTCTTTCTTGGTTTGGGCTCGCCAAAGTCCCGATCGTCTGCAGCGCAATGACTGAAGGAGCAAATAGTCTGCGAGAGCCGACGCATGCCGAGGCGGAAAACACTATTAGACAGACTGTAAATGACACAGTTACAAAAGCTGTTGCTGATGGCCAGCCAGGTGGTGATGAAGGAGAGGGCTGGGCTGTCCAGCACATGGGAGCTTTCTAGCAAAAAGTAGATGATGTAAGGGAGCCAAAGCATATAGAACACGCTGGTGATGCGAAAGAGCACCATTGCATAGCGTCTGTCTGGCCCGTGCCCTCCGTGATGCCCAGCGCTCCCCTCACCAGCCTCCATCTCCTGACTGGGGAAACGCGCCCGCCGCTCGCTGATCTCCCTGTTATGTTGCTGACAAATCCGAAAGATGTGGTAATAGGTAAAGCAGACCACGAGTGCAGCAGGCGCATAAAGCAAACACACAACAAAGCCCGTGAAGAGGGCAGAGGTTGGCCAGGAGTGAGCGCACCACTCAAAAATATCCCCGTGATAGCCTGGCTTTCCCCAACCAAAGAAAGAAGGCAGGAAAACCAGGCTGGAGTAGACCCAGATGAGCGTGATGCAGCTTCGCAGTCGGCAAGGAGTCACCAGCTGGTTATAAGATAATGGTTTAGTTATGGCCAGGTAGCGATCAACACTGATACAGGCCAAGCAAGCCATTGAAACACTCTTCAAAACTGAGATTACGTAGCTGAAAACTTGGCACGTAATTGGCTCCTGCACACTTGCTGGATAGTGAAGCAAAGACAGGGTGGGCACTAAGCAACTGAGCCCCACCAGCAGGTCGGCGTAGGCCATGGTCTGGATGAAGTAACTGGTGGTGTAGTGGTGCAACAAAGGGGCGCAGTGGAAAACAAAGATCACTGTCAAGTTTCCAGTAATTATGAGCACAGTCAGAAGAACAATGACGGCCGTTTCGAGAATGCAGGCTTCAACTCCTTTATTCAGTCCCCAGCCGAGCGGACAGGAGTGGTTGACGGCCCCGCCAGGAAAGAGGTCTTCATGGCTGCTGTTGGCAGTGAGCACTGGATCTGTTGTCAGCTCAGAGTGGTTCATTGTTCTGAGTGCTATCCAGGTGGGTCAGGTTTATGTTGTGCCACCCATAAGACAGCTGGCCTGAAACTGGAGAAGGGCCTGTCTCCCTCCCGTTCTTCAGCAGGCATCCACAGCAAAACTCAGTTCTCAAAGCTCAATGCTCTCTCTCTCTCTCTCGAGCATTCTCTCTCACTCACGCTCACCTCCCTACATAACTGGGTTTCAATCAAATGAACACAGACTGGAGAAAAATCAATACAGCCTCTGGTAGGGTAGGACAGCCGGCTAAGCTGTCCTTTGGCATCACACATGGTTATAGTGAAACGAGTCAAAAGGTAACAGTCAGGAGGAGACGAAGAAAACAAAAAAAGACGTATTCCTTCAGTAAGCCCAAAGTGGGGTAGCAGGAGGCAGGGGGCATCGGCTGTCCTTGCAAGGGCAAGAAGGCGAGAGGGAACCACACTAGGTATGTCTTAAGTACAGTACAATGCTCCCCTCTCTTGACAGGCGTAAGCAGCACTCGGAAGCGTTTCCCCAATTCCGAAAAAAAAAAAAAAAAAAAAAAAAGGCTGTGGATAGTAAAAGCAGCTTCTTGCGAGTAGCTTTCCTTGGTGTATAATTACATCCACTTCTGTGAGTTAACTATTCAGTAGAATCCAAAGTTCCAATTTTCCATGGGTGCTACTGTATTTACTGTGTAACAGCAGGCTTCCATTATTTTGGTGGTCCTCCGGTCAGTGTGTGAAGCCCATGTATGCCCAGCTATTGTCTGAATCAAAACACAGACATGGGCTAGAACAACATGGGGATCTCCGCAGGAGATAATGTCACAGCTCTCTCAGCACACATGGTGGTGGGGAAAAATGTGTTTACAAGGCATCAATGGACAGAATAAAGTTGAGTTTTTTTTGTTTTGTTTTGTTTTGTTTTTTCAAAAAAAGAAGCAAAGACATAGAAATGTCTCAAAGAGTTCAGTCAGTAAAGTTTGAATCCAGATGCGCAAACTTGCTTCTCAGCCTCCTTTTAAGCTGTTCAATGCAAACGAACGTAAAGTCCACCGGCTGATGAGTGCGATGAATGTCAAACTCCAATATGGACATGAAAAAGGACTCTCCAGGAGCAATGAGAGGCCATCTGAATAACTCAGTGCTCCACTCAATTTGACTCCACAGCAATCCTGCGACCGATGCTTGCAGAGAGGTACATGGGGGATCAATCAGCAATGCACTTGTTCAGCTCAGAAACTTGGTACTTGCCTTTTCTTTGTGACATTCTTGAGCACTGGGAGCACACAGTACCATCCTTTTAAGTGCTTAAGGCAACCACTGATTTTGCTAACTTGCCTTCATCCTTTAAAGTATGCACTCTGGGCAGTTGTTGTGTTACGGGGGTCCTGTAGCCTCTGTCCGTTGCCCTGAATAACACACCAGCAGAACAACAAAAGGGGAATCCGCTCCAACGGCATGAAGAAAAGATCAAGTCACTGCCAGTCCCAGTTTTTAAACGCTGCCCTTTGCAGATGTCCCCCTTTAGTTTCGATGAGCAGGAAAGAAGCACATTTTCGTACGTAAATCCTCGGATCCTGGCAGACTGAAGGAGATGAATGCTATGCTTCTGTCAAAAGCGGCGACTACAATGCGAGGGAAAAAAAAAAAAGATGACTGCGCGTGATGGAAATGAGTTAAATCTGCAGCGAGGGAAGCGAGGGGACGAAGAGTCCCTCAGCCCTGGTGCAGTGAGGAGAGATGCTGTGACTGGCTTACACCTCCCTCCCTCCCTCCCTCTCCCTCTCCCTCTCCCTCTCCCCCTCCCTCTCCCCCTCCCTCTCTCTCTCTCTCTCTCCTATCCACCACCCTCCCTCTGATCACTCCAGCTTGTATGCTCAAGTCTCTCTCTTTCCACACACACACACACACACACACACACACACACACACACACACACACACACACACACACACACACACACACACACACACACACACACACACACACACACACACACACACACACACACACACACACACACACACACACACACACACACACACACACACACACACACACACACACACACACACACTCGGCTTCTCGTTCATCGCCCTGCCTCCTCCCCTCCCAGCTGCACCTGAGGCTCTCTGCTACATCACCGTGTCTCTCAGACTGGCTTTCTCCCAGAAGTAAAATTGGATACATTTCCTGTTTACATATGACTTACCCTTCACTATGTATTTTCTGTTTGCTTAAGTTCTTTTTTTATACTCCGTTTCGTTTTTCATTCATCAACACAGAATGGTTTATAATTTAAAAGTAAATTATTAAAATTATATATGAAAACAACAGCATCACAAAATAAAAAAAAGTTATGATACAGCAGATTAAATTACAAAAATGGTAGATTATTGACAATACGAGTCCTTTTTGTGACTGTCCTTTAAAAAAAAAAATAGCTAAGACATTTCTATTGGTGTCAAAAACTGTCAACATGAATGTAACTTGACAGATTCATAACCAACGGTACATATTTTGAAATATGCAGGACAGCATTTCTGCAAAATTAGTCGTCTCTTTTTCCTCCAATCAGAAGCCTTCTGCTCACTTTTTCGTAATGCTTTACATAACCAACAGTTTAGCACAATTATACCTACTCCTTAGTTACAGTTGCCAGGCATTTCGGACAGTTGAGTACATCCTTTGGCCAACAGATGATAAAAAGCAAAGCAAATAACAGAAAACTGCCAAAGCAAAAGATGGAATCAAATCACAAGCCAAGTTTCATGGCTTGGCAGCTCATTTTGAAAAAGAAGATTCCACACAACTTTGTTCACAATGATTATAATTTGCATCATATCTAAGTATTAGTGATTAGTGGTGGGTGGCTGCAAGTTGGATATAACATGTCCGCTTTGGAAAGAACCCTGCAGGTCCTCCAACAGAAGTAGATTGAATGTTTGAAAGGAGGAATCATGATAAAAGCAAGTCCAGTGACAAAAGTAGTGGGAAAAAAATGGTAGTTTAGCAGATCTAAGCAGAGAGAGAAATATATGCAGGAATCAAATCTGTACAAAGCAACAAGCCTTTCAGATGATTAATCATGTAAGAATGCTATAATACTGGTTTGCCACTCCTGGGAATCCAAGTGTTTGACAAACCTATTGTCAATGGGGGAAAAAAAAAAAAAAAAAACAACCCCCAACTCAAACTACAAAAACTGGTTGGAAAGTTTTAAATGCAGAGGAAGTAGCAACTCATTGTCGTAATATGCTGCAATCAAATTATAGGCATCTGTTCCTGTTGAACTGCTTTCCGAGTTCCACAAAATATTAAAATCTCTCTCTGACTACCTATTTTAAATTGGTCAATCTGTTATTTCAATAGGCATTGTAGATTTGGCAGACTTGTTGCTGCACCAGAGGTCCTTCCTGCCACAAACAGGATCCGGTCCATCACACTGAAGGTCGAGACAAAACCAGATCTGCCTTTTATCATCATATTTTGTGGTTTAACAAAAAACCAGAGTTGAAACAGTCGTAGCAGTCCTCATTCAATTTTCGGAAAAAAAAAAAAGTGTCCCAAATAAAACAAATGAGTGGTAGATTATGTAATTGAAACACAGACTTCTAGAACTAAACTGAAAAAAAATTGGATGAAATTAACTGGCAGGAAACAATATACAGTAGGTCCAACTGTCATGGAAGATTGAGAAAGTATCTAACTTGTAGAAGAAGAGTGAAGTTTTCTTTTTGTACATGGATTGCACCAGGCCATAAACTACTCATAACACAAAGCATTTGTGAGGTGAATGGTGAGTCACATGTCTGTAGTACATTGAAAGTACAGTATGACGAGGTAAATGCGCCCCTATGGTATTTCCAGTTGTATATAGGGTTAAATTCAGAAAAAAAATGTAAAGCACATCAGGTTAATTTTTGGTTTGTTCACTATCATGCCATCAAAACAGATATAACTCAAATAATAATATACTTAAATGTCATAACTTGTTAAATATGCCAATGTCAAAATGAGTTTGACTTAGTTTTAAGTGGTTATTTTGCTTAAAAATATGCTATGAATAAAGGGAGATGGACAGAAAGGGGTGCTAAAAATAAGAAAGAACATGAGGCCTAAAAAAGAGTTTGGGTAGACAGGTCTGTCACTATAAAAAGAGCCAGTCAATGGAGATCTCTCAGCACACTGCTCTTTGCTGTTGGAGGTGGACACTGATGAAAAACACGACCAGAAGGCCACCGTTAATAATTCATTCTGCTCCAAAACAAAGCCAGCGGGGCCACTTGGAAACAAAGGTGGAGGCTGATTCACCTTTCCCTGCTTCCCAGCGTCCTGCCCTCCTCCAGCCCTGGGCCCCTGCCAGGTTCAGTCTCAACAGCAACATGTTAGCATAAGCAGGGCGTTTACATCGACATTAAAGACGTCTGGCCAGGAGGCTTGTGCTGAGCACAGTCATTAATGAGGTGAAGTGTTACCACTTTACTTTCGCAGAAGATCAGTGACTGATTAACTACGTCAAATCTGGCACCCTTCGAGCGTGAATTGATACTGGCGCCTCAGTTTGCGTTCAGTATTCTTCATACCCCAACCTTAACAAAACTCATTTCAGCGTGTGACATTGTGTATTCGGAGACGCCGGGCCGTCGCCCAGTCTGAGAAGACAATACACCTCATGACATCAATGAGCTTCTAATTATTGTTGATGAAGGTAAACCGTTCAGGGAGCCAACGGGTTGAACGTGAATACATAATGACACATTCTGATCATTTTCTACATTTTTAGACTCGATGACTATTCTGAATTCAAATGAATGTTTAGTTGACAGAGAAGTTAGTCACCAGAATCAGCCCTTGGCAGTAGTGCTATTATCAATTTTCAATATCGAGATAGATAAGTGAGTGGTAGGAAAGTCAAACCAAGCCAGAATCCAACATTGGCACAACCGACTTACAATTAATTGGAAAATCAATACAAAGGTTGTTGGGATTCTATACACAACAGCTAAATGTAACATTGTAATTTTGTAACCGTGCAGTCCTTTTCTTACACACCTCACATACCCTGATGCACTTTTATTGTTAGGAGACTTCACTGAATAATTAAATGCTTGGTTTCTCTTTTTCGTTTTTTTGCATTTGAGAGCCTTGTTATCAAGTATCATCTGAGAACTCGGAATGCCTGAGGGGGAAAATATAAATATATTCCATTCTATGGGACCCCTCTGTTTACTGACAAGCCTTTTCAATGGGAGGGTGGTGATATGAAAAGATAGGTGTTTAGTGGGGCAGATCAGTGCTGGTTCACTGCTTGGACACAAACCTTTAGCTGGCACAGTCAACGAACCACAACTAAACCAGCTTAGCAAACAGGAAACTAATATTTATAGAACATAGAACTAACTCGTGTAGAGCCTCCCTCTTCCCCCAAAAAAAAGAAAGAAAGAAAATTGCCATAAATGAAGTACTCAAACCTCAGATCTTCTGTTTTAATGTCATCCTTATGCAAAACAGTCACGAGCAGACGTGTAAAATAAATTAATGTAAATAGATATATTGCACTGCACCTTGTACACAGGCCGTGTGGATTAATCTACAATGGAAAGCAAGATTTCCCTCAATCCAGTCAAGTTGTATCCCCCGATGGAACTAAACATTTAACAATTTAAGGGTTGTTCGACGGTGAACACGTTACTGTGCAAACACAGGCCAGCTCCAAGCTGTAAAAACCGCAAGTCTGAGAAGAGTGCTGTTCATCTCCCAATATCTGATTACATTAGAAAATTATATGAAAAAAAAAAACAACTGCTGTCATTTTCTCCATCAGTGTGGTGTCAAAATAAAAAGAAGCAAAAGGGAGAGTGAGATGATAAAGATATTTATATAAAAGTTTTGTTGTTTTTTTGTTTGTTTTGTTTTTGTTTTCTTTGATGAAAGTATATGTTATACCTTATATTGAGAATATTATTATTCATCATTATTGTCAATGAGTATTTTCATTTATGTATTTACTTATTTATTTATTTTCTCTTCATTTATTGCTCAGAAATTTGGTGAATATTTGTGGGTGTATTTTCTTATTTTTTTCAATAATGCCATATTTTTAAATTGTTCAAATTGTTGTGTGCTGTATTGTTGTGTGAATATTAAAAATAATAAAGATATGCTTAACATAAAATAAAATTAAAAAAAAGAATCAAAAGGTGAAAGACAGACAGCCTGCTGAAATCAACATCTTCTTTTAATCTCAAGACCTGCTTCACCATCCAGGTTGAGATATTCATATTCATTATTCTCCCGCTTCTATTGTCCTTGCGCCATCTAGTTCAAGACATATCGTGTATTACAAAGTCATACTGTATAAAATGCAGGCAAGTTTGCATTTTTCACTATTATCTGTTTGGATGCATCTTGTTGGCTACGCTAAATGGTTGAATTGCATCCGAGTAAATCCAGTCGAAATCATTTCAATAGCCAGATGAACATTTAAAGAACGTTGACCATTTGCAGAGTTACTGAACGGGGAGATACAAGTGAGTGCAACCCTGCAGGACAGAGGACAAAGCAGCAGGGCAGCACTCCAGCTGTGAGGCTACAGTCGGTGTGAGGGGCTTCCACACTCCAGGGTTGTGGCCGGAGAAGATGCTGGAGGCTCCATCTCTCCAACGCAAGCCGTCATATCACCAACACTATGGCGAGGAGGGTGTGTTTATACACACAAGCACTCACTGCTGTACAGTCACTGTACGTTCTGTATGACTTCTTTTTTTTTACAACACCAGGAATTCTGCCTTCATCTTGGGATTAAATCAATAAACACTGAATAGATCAGTTCAACTACATACAATGTACATGGCATTAAGTACTGCATGATAGTGGAAATACTAACCCAATCAATCCAAACTTCTCTTCTTCACATCATTTCCTTGTTTAAAAACTCCAGTTGACTTGTTAATTTAGATCAAAATTATGAGAAGACGAGGGCTCAGACATTTTTTTTTGCTTTTCATTTCCAGATATAGATATTCCTGAAGCTAAGGATGGAAAGCAATGTGTCCTTTAATAGTGCCTACGGGTTTCCTGCTGTGGATGGGAGGATGCATTATGGAGCCACACAGATTGTTGAGGGAAGGGCTGCTGTGAATAGACCTATATTGTAAAGCATTGGAGAATGGAGGTGGTGTTGCTTGGCTGTACTGTGAAAATGCGGTGCAGTTAGAAGGTTGAACTATACTGCATATATACAATCTGGCGATCACTTTTACAGGATATCGCCATATCAAATGACAGAAAATGTTCAGAAAATGTTATAGTGCATCAAGAAGTGGTTACTGGAGAGGCACTGCGTCAGCAACACTTTTTGGAATTAGTTTGGGTTGAGTGATTTATATTCATCTGATTGTTCAATAGCTAGTGAAATTCATTAGTCATCCCTTAAAAAAAAAAAGCTGAACCAATGCAAAATTTGCTACTCAAAGAAAACCAAACAAGAACAATTTTATTTTCAATACACAGTAAAAAAAAGAAAAAAAAGGTTCTTATTCATCCCGATAATGTGACTCAATATGTCCCGTATCAATGCAGCAAAGGAGAAAAGATACACAGAAGAGTGACAATGTCTAATATTTGAACTACCATGGAACCGCGTTGTACAGTGATGGCTGTACTCAGTGCTGAAAGGCTGAAGAAGGACTGAATTAAATGTATAAAGAGTCAGCCACCAACCCAGCTTCCAATTATCCAAATATCAAGTACTTAATTAACGAAAGCCGAATGTTGAGACAAAGGTGAAAGGAGACCCAGGATTGTCATGGAGACAAATTCAAGCAAAGAGACCCTCGCAGTTACCATGGCAGCCTATTTTATGTACATTGCACTCCATGTATCTGTCTGTATGTGGGTTAACAACCGTGGGTGTCTTATTATTCCAGCCTGCCTGCATGCCTGATGCTACCTTTGATTGCACACATACGTTAAATGTCATCGCCGGGTTGGTGTCATGGCTGGGGCAACACACACGCCTTCTTTTCCCAAATAAAGTGATATGTAACAAGACTCGTAAAGATTTTCACCTTCTAATAAGATAAAATTATGCATCTACGAAACTTAGCTGAATCAACAAAAAGAAGACATCCCCGGGTTTGTTTTTCACCTCTTCTTTAAAATGAGGTGCTGATTGTGATGCTGTTAAACCCAGATCAAGACATGTTATCAAAGCTCGACTCGTAATTCTCGTTTACTGTCGTCACGTATAGAAATTAGTTTTAGGAGGGTGACACATGCACAAAGACTGAAAGATGAAACAGCACCCCCCTGAACGATGTTGAGCGATATCCAATGGGAGGTATATGGAGAAAGCCCCATTTGAAACCTCTGATGACTACCATCGAATCCAGGGAACCATCCTGACCCCTGCTAACGCACTGGCTGAGTTGTGAGAGAGATTGTTTTTTTTTTTGAACAGTCTGGAAATAGCTGGTTGAGCTTTTTTAAGCGGTGGGTTCAAGCGTGGCAGCACACCTTGGGCTTGTTCGGCTCCAGGGATGTGAAAAGGTTGTTCAAATGTCACCAGCAAACCCTCAACCCGGGACTCCGAACATAGTGCTGTGTCAGCTGAGAAAAGGGTTATTTGTGAATGTCTCAGATGCCCTGAGGTTATGGTGCGCGTGTGTGTGTGTGTGTGTGTGTGCGTGTGTTTGTGTGTGTTTAAATGTGAGTCGCACAACCCTGAAAATGACACTTGTGTTCAATGATATCAAAATCCATGGCGAGCCACGGGCCACATGTCCGACACAGGATTACCTAGCTAGTTTAACGCAGCGTTTTTCCCCAATGGCAAAAGACTCAAGAGTCCAAAAGTGTTTCTGTCGATCCTTCCTTGCAGGATATCTGGTGTGACAGAGCACCGACGCGAATCTTTAGGACCGACAGTCCAATTATTTACAATTCAATTAGCATTAGCGTTGTCACTGAGCCAAGACAACAGACATTAATAAGCTCCACATCACCTCCACCGGTGTCGTCATTTGCCTCGGCTCCTTCATTGCCTCCCTCCTTCATCTTCCCTCAGTTCCATTCATTTGGCGCCGCTATTAATAGCCTCGCTAACCACCTATCAATACCATCACTTCTCCAGCAAGACAGAATATGTGGGTGTGGCCCAGCTGGGGAATAAATGATAAATGAGCTAAAGTGCAGAGGCTCACTCTTATGTAACAAAGAGCCAAGGACTAAAGAAAGGGAGTGAGGAGGAGGGGGGGGGGGGGGGGGGGGGGGAGACACAAAGAGGGAAAAAAAAAAGCATGGCCCACATGAAAAAAAAAAGAAACTAAACAAAGTCATGCAGAGATATAGCATTGATGCAACATAAGCAGTGACTGTGACAAACATAACTCTATAAAATAATGGTAGAAAACTGCCAATAAAAAAGGTAAAGATTGTTGAAATGTACAGGGGTGGTCTGTGGTTCAGGGAGCTTCGACACTTTCCTAACTGGTTTACAAACATCTTCAACGGCTTTCATCGTAAATTGGAAATTATAGTTTTCACTTTAGATCATGAACTAACCGATAAGACAGCTACGGTTTAAAATATACATTTAAAACAATATGATATACATTTGAAAAGCTACATCTGCAGAAAGCAGCGTTAAATAAACCTGAGGTTCCAATACTGTATATCAAGCAGTCGTCAAATTGTGTGTCACTAGTTTGAAGTGATCACAATATGGCAAAATTGCATATAGTTTGAGTCCCATGCAGTGAATGCAGATATTGCACAAAACAATGTCTTCATATGACTAACGCTCCCACAATCACTTTTCAACAATTGTGATGGAATTCTATAAGAAAGAGTAATTCAAAACAAAAATACTAAAACCTTGTCTTTTGAGGAAATGAAAGTTCGAACTTTTCGACATACTGTGCACCATCCTGATATTCAGTATATCACACAGTATCCAAATTTGTGATTATTTCATATATTGAGGTAGAAACTCACACTGACAACATGAGTTGTTGTAAATGTAAGCATAAGAGTACCCTTTATTTCATGTGTTTGCAAACAAAAAGTGTGAAAAATGCTGAGCGATGCAGAGAAAATGTTTAACCTTCAACATCACTGTCCAGAACACTAGTGACCATATGGACACGAGATGCTAATTGACAGGGTCAGTTTGTGTTATTTGGTTTATTTGTTTCAGACCAATTTAGTCCAGTTTCATTCCAGTAAGTGCTGGTAAGTTTGGGATGTTGATAAAAAATAATATAAAATGCTTCTTTGTATGATACATGTACGGGCTTGTGTAACGCAGAAGTAACCAATGTAGGAGGACTTCATTTTTGCAGCTGTTGATTTGTAAAAAAAAAAAAAAAAAGCAAAGCAAATATGCATTAGCTACGTGACAAATCATAAATGAATCCTGCAGGAGATCTCATCTTAATGTGCAGAGTGTCACAACGCTGTATGAAAGCGTCTTTAAACAACTGCACCAATGAGTTTCTTATGAACATGGTCTGCCGAACAATCAACAGTTACGTATTAAAGGTTTAAAACTTCACTTTAGCTTTATGCAGGCTCGGTTGGAGGCCAGACGGCCAGCACGAGCTGTAATAGTCCTGAGACAGCGCTGCATGAATTTAAATGTCACCGCTAAATTAAAACGTGCTACAACTTGACACACGGATCAAAAGGCCAACTCTAATGAACGGCAGTATCAGTGATGGTGGTAAGACAAATCACTGTGCACGAATGATTAGGTAAAAAAAGAACTCTCATTTAGTTTTATGACAGCAACCTGATCTTGCAGCTCTTCTCCACATGGTCGTCAATAAACCAGCACAAAGCGCCACCACGATGAATGGGCAAGACAAGGCGCCAATAACATCCACAAAACAGAATGTTAAAATACGATCAACAAGCAAATTCGAATTGCACAAAATAACACGTCATATTATGGCAAACAAGCAAGAGGAACTTGCTTTGGTGAAAAGAAAACTCCTTACTGTGAGTGCATACAATACTTTATGTCGGTCAATCACTCCGTCGCGGGGGTATTTGTACTCAAATTTGCCGATTTGCGTCTTCCATATGGCGTTGGATCCGTTGCTACCAGAACAATTGTCCATTTGTGTATGCGTGGCAGCGTGAACCCACAGTAAGTCTACTCCGAATAATCTGAGTTGCCGGAGACGATCCAGGGATTTCTGCGCTGCATAAATATGTGAATAAGTTGCAATAGGATTAATCACGACGATGAATAAACCCGCGTTAACGTATTGATTTTTGCAGACTAATTCTAAAGAGTAAATCTGGACGTGGGTCATTGCAAGGATGTCATGTGAGCCTCCAAGGTAAGAAAAAGCACAAACTATGTAGTAGACGCCATATCGTAAACGCAACTTCCCCGACGGGCCTCCACCGCCCCCATGCATTTACCTTTGTGATGAGAATGCGGTAGTGCTCAAGCAGGTCATGGTTGTCGTGGCAACCAGCCAGCAGCTGCCAGACTTCAGCTCTGAGTGCTTCAGGAATGCCACTGCGGACCAATGATGGCAAACCCTTTGGACGAGTGGACAGGTTCCCATGCCTGGTACAGTCACAAACATACACAGAGAAAACCAATCAGCTGTGTCACACACTGTATCCAACTGAACAACCTCATTAATTTCAAAATGCAGCTGGACGTTTTTAGTTCTCACTCTGTGCTCTAAATGTTGCACGATGGCACAGTGACAGTGAATACCGAAGATATACGCAGTGCTGGACTGACTTGTGACTTTAAAGGCACATTTGATATGAATTGCATACTTGATCAAAGTTTCAAGCGAGAAATCCATATGAACTGGGATGCAAAAAAAAAAGAAAGAAACCATGGCTTGGTACAGTAAATCACAGGCTGTGCCTGATTTACTTTGCAGCATTATTGTGTCACATCTTTGTGCTTTTGCAAAACAGCTAAAGGCTCGCTGGAAGAAGACGTACCATCTGTTCAGGATTCCTCCCCAGGACTCCAGTATTATCTCAGGACAATCTTTGGAGACGTCTCCTGTCCCACTGGAGAGTTCACTGTCACTCTCTGCAAAAGCACAGGACAACCAGTTACACACTGAGAGCACGAAACTGATCACGTCTGACACCTAGAAACTTTGCACACATGACTTCATACAGTTCCTCAAACACTAAATAGACAAAGCATGTATGGACCAAACAGTGTAAACAGTATTTGTTGAGCTTCTTTTTTCTTTTTCGATTAACTAATTAAGCACGCCATCAAAGTGATAGGACATGTCGTCCGGACTAATTATGCTGACAAGCTCAGGACCTCAAGCAGCCTTACCTCATGACATTTTACTGAGCATTCGAAAATCTGCTCATACTCGTAGCACATACGGTAGTTAACAAGAGGCAAGGGTGCGTGTGGAGTGCCTACACCTTTCATTATTCATGCTTGCTGTGCTGATTGCCACTTGTCTGTCTCACAAACTATCAGACGACTTGTGTATGGGTACAGAAGCACTTATGAGATGAATTCATCTCAGCACAGACACTGCCAATGCCACAGGACTGACAACCCGTCCAGGGTGTGTCCTGCCCTCGCGTGTAGAAAATGGATGAAACTGTTTGTATTTTAGTGGAGGGATACTTTAGCTTTTGTTGTTATTATTTCAGAAAACCCCTGTTTCCTGGAAAAACAAATCCGCCTTTTAAACACCAAACTGTAGCTCATGAGTGAATAATTGAGACAAATGTGGAACACTACACCAATGGGGAAATTAATTGAGGGAGAGAGTTAAACTGAAACACACAAGTTCACAAACTAGTTGAGTTGTTCGGTACAACAACTCAATATCGCTTACTTTTTGAAAAGGTTAATAATAACCATTATGGATTTCCAATTATAAGTTAACTTAGACAATGCCTCAGTAATTACTGCTCTTCTGCCTTGATTTCATAATTTTGATCAACACAGAGGAAATATTTCAATTTCATTCATCTACTGGGTTTATGTGAAACTACTGGACACTTTCATATCTCAACAGGGCATTAGAAAGATTAGGCTGTTTGAATATGGCTTAAGTGTTTTAAAGATTTAGTTTTCCTGTAAAAGAAAATAACTCATTGCTCTATCTGCAACCTGTTTCCGTTTTGAAATGAGATCAATTTGAGTTTACTTGTGATTTGTAAGGACTCATTACTGATTTAAAACATGAAACAGGAAAGATCCTGCTTCTGGTATAAACACAATTATTTGTTTTATCATTCAATCCAATGATGTAAAATGCAGAGATTCAGTAGCAAAATGAAAGTTTCTTGCCTTCGTCTTTGAAGAAATTGAAGGCTTGCTTGATTAAGATAGATTTAGACGAGTCCATTTGTATTTTTTTAAGGCTCTTAGTGAACACAGCAAGATTGATCAGGAAAAAAACCCCCACATAAAAGTAACACAACAGAAGCTGTCGAATTCTCGGGGAACGGCACTGGTTTTTACTGATATCTTGACAACAAAGCCCACCAGAAACAGCTCTTGTAAATGTTGAAAGGAATCATTTACTCCCACTGAAGACGACGAAGGCCTTGACATTTATTAATGAGTTAAGATATTTTCCTCTGGCACATGCAGCCACTATGCTCAATGCACTGCGGCTCCTATACATCCTCACTGCCTCAGCGGGAGCTTTTCAGCACTTTATAAATGCTTGATGAGTCCTTTCAAATGGTCTCGCCCCAACACAAAGCTCCTGCCTCTGTCCTCAGATTTGCAAAGGCCACGTGGCAGCAAAGCGTGAGCCTGATGTCACTGCCAGCTTACCAGGTGATGAAAGAAGCTGGGAAGACAGAGGCCATTACTGTTACCTTTTAATCTGGAAAGGAACTTCACACTCACTGCTGGATTACTTTCACGCAGGTGATTGGCTTTTGTGCGTGCTCAAGTTATTGGAGATCGCTTTCGCTTTCACTCCGCCGTACAGACACACTTATGTATGAGAACAGTTTGCGTGTGAATAGAACATTTGTTCAAACAATCACAAAGCAAGCTATGAAAGGAAAGACAGGGAAATTCGAACGTTAACTTGAGTCCTATTTTCCACATTACAGTATCCGCGGGGGGAAAAAAAAAATAGCCACATGAACTGAATGTGTGCATGCACAGCGGTGGCATCTGCTCTTGGAGTGCATTCATTTCTGTACACAATCAGAGTGACCTCCAGCTCCTCAGCCCTGAGCGCCTCCAATTTCCAGCTCTGGGAGAGGAGATGGGCAATATGGGGAGGGTCCTTGTGAATGGCTCCCACAGCGCTAGCTGAAAGCTGTCACCTCGAGCCTCGGTGGCCGACTCGTGACTCGCGAGCGGATCTGAGGATAGACGTGGGATAGCCACCTATACTTCGCCTGTTCTGCTGATACCTTTTAGCGCTTCAAGGTGAAAAAAGCAGAAAGCTTTTGGCAGGAGCAAAGAGGAGGGGAATAAAACAAGGAAAATGAAGATACTCCTCCTGTGCTAAAAAAAAAAAAAAAAGGCTTAATTTCATGTTTAAAATGTTTAAATTTCTTTTCCACATGTATATTTTACTTTCAAAAAAAAAAAGGGGGGGGGGGCACTGTTGTGCTTAGGTCAGTGTAGTGCATATATTTTCAAAAAAATATACTGTAAGATTAAATGAAGCTACATCCTAGGATTTATATCAAAAAACCAATCACAAAAAAGTGATTATGGGCTATTTTAATGTAAACTTAATGCTAATACATGTCAGGTCAAAAATATAATGTTCAATAAAATCCAAATGGCTGTAGTGTAAAAATAGTGTAAAATGGTGATGTTTGGATGTATAAAATCCAAAAGGGATATAAAAATAACCACATTTATGCATATGTGCATACACATTTGAGTTAATTGAAGATGGGAATGTGCATCGTTATCCACACCTCTACAATACAGCATGCAGCCTGTTGCCAACTCTAATCTGCAATACATCCACTAGCAGGCCAGTGGCCAGCTGGACATGCCAGTCCTGTTTACATTGGTGGGTTAAAACTGGGTCATGTTTGGGAACCACTGGGGTCTTGCAGCCAGTGTCGCTGCTGTTAATGTAACTCCACTTTTGCTTCCATCCTGTTGACAATGCTGCTGTTTAAGGTTAAATGGTGACTTTATTGTGGCTACCCGCATGCAACTGGTCAATTTGAAATTCAATAATTTAGCCGTTTTCAACAAGGTGCAAAGCAGCCAGGTGGTATTATGTAGACTTGTACAGATTTACCGAAAAATATTCCATACAACATGAAGAAAACACAACTGTTGCCGATATTTTGTTTCATATTATTGTCTTATTTCATCAACAAGCATTATTTTTTTTTAATCTCAAGCAGCAATAATATTTCTGTTTCTTAATCTTTGTAATATAACAGGACGTCTTAGCAAAACATGTTTTATTGTAGGGTCTTTTTGGTTGGAGAAGCCTGTTTATTTCGCCTCAAACAGGGTCTGTGAGGGTTTGTTTGACACTGCAATGCCATAAACTAACAAGCCCTAACAGGATTTCTGGCTTATAGCACTGCAATGATGCTCCACACACTTGACACACGAGCAAATACACAAGCGTGCATAATCACACAAATAACTCTCCAAAACCCCCAAGATTGTGCCTGTAGCTTATTGCTGTGCAGAGTGTAGCACATACACCAAACCTGTCGCCAAACACAGAATCACACCCAATATACGCAACTGAAATCACACAAATTGCCACACTCACTTACCCACGAGGCATAAAAACAACTTCAACCACACATTAATGTGCACACTTGCTGAGGTTTATGGGCCTAAGCAAAGTTAGACTTCATTACTGATCAATGTCTGCAACTAAACAGTATTCACATGCATGTGACACGGCCATGCAAAAGAAACACCCAAGTGATGTGTGTTGCTAAACCTCCATTTCAGACTCAGTGTACTTCCATGTGTGTGTGTGTGTGTGTGTGTGTGAATGTGTGTGTGGCTCTCGGGGCAAGTGCATCTGGACCATACCGCCTATGCGTCCAACACCCCAGTACCACCGAGGAGGCCCCAGCAAATCAGCTCGGAGAAGACCACAACCCCCAATATGAAGAGGCGGGTGCATTATGTGTGTCTGAAGTGTGATTAAGAATTGAGGGGGAAGTGAGGACACAGGTGTTCTACAGCTGTGGCAGAACCCCAATGCCCCTCCCTGGAAAAAAAAACCCACATTTGGCAAAGTGTATTTAAAATTATGAGTGCTGCGTCATCTGAGGGATCAGAGCACCGTTCAGTAGCTCTGGCATGAGGAGGCATGGAGGCTGATTTGTGGCACAGTTCCTGTTTGTTCTTAAAAATAAAAAGGTAAATATTTTTGATCCTATAAAGCACTAAAAATCAAATAATATTAGGAAAGGCTGAAACCGGGGGAAATGAGGAGAATGCATACACTGACAAAGGAGAGAAAGCCACCACAATACCTTCATCAACCTCCTCTTCCTCAGCGGGTGAAGTCAGTTGTTTGCTCTCTGCCTTGTTTTTTTCTGCCTCTCTTTGAAGAGTCACCACCTCATAGACGGCGTCGCTTTGACCCACTCTGTCAGGTGCCTGCTGTACACACATCAAAACGTACATTCAAAACGGTGTCCTTCGATAGAAAATTGTATTTAAAACATCTTGACACAAATAAACGAAAAAGAGTCCTTAATCTGACTTATTGAGATGTTCATTAGTGATACGACAGGTAAACTGTAAACACCAAGTGCTGCAGTGGAAGTACAAATCATATTAAAAGGAAAGTTGTGAAGACCTCAAGTATATATTCACAAATAAATAACAGAAACCTGGAATAATGAATAAATAAACAACTGTGGCAATGTTTCATAGGTGTATGTTGTTTACTTGGACATGAGTTTCAACCTATCTACAGTCAGGTTAAAAAATTAACTAGATTTTATTGATGTTAATCCCACATGAATTGAAGAGAACAATATCCGATTTCCTGAATGTTCACCTGGAGGGCGAGGTTGGTGGAATCCAATGACAAAAATACATAGATGCTGCATGGGCTGCTGAATGGTATGTAGACATCACAGCCATATTGGATTAGGAATGTTTACTGTGGGAAGCAGAGGTGTCTATTGCACTCGTGAATTAGAAAACTACAGCAGCTCAGCAAAACACGTGGTTGTCCATACCTGAATAAAAAAGTGATAAATGGTAGGCCTAACATTGATGCGAATTTCCTTGTCTGAGAAGCTACAAGTGATGAGGCTGATTTGGAAACTTTTTATCGTCCATCACATAGATAATAAGTTATTTTAAGACAGAACAAGTTCCCAGAAGCCAAACCCACCATAGACCTGATCTAAACTAAGCTCAATCCTGGAAAAAACAAAAAAGACACACACACACAAAAAGTAAAAACAAATAGAAGATGATACTGCTGATCATCCATCAGACTTATGTGTAAGTGAAGAAGACTTTTCACTGAAGCAGGCGGAAAAAAAATTGTTTCAAATGCGGTGCAGATAATAAGTCTGTGGTTCTCCAGGTGATCGTGACCATTTGGGAAAAATAAGACGACAGGGCGAGATATTTTATAGGCGAGTGCATCACCTCTGATGATCATCTTCAGCAAAATCCTCCATGCAATATTATCTTTTAATTAACACTTAACCACAACACCAATCCAACACTCTTGCCTTCACTGAAGAGATAACTAAAGAGGCAATCAAGCAGACGAGTCACCCCACCACTGTTAATTACCCACACGCAAATAATGAGACAGAGCCTCTTATTAGCTTCCACAATACTAAGCTTTGCCACACTCCTCTGCTCCGCCACCTCCCTACAGCCTACTAAGAGGGATCTGTTATTTAACAGGGGAGAGGAAGCTTATGGCTTAACTATATCTCTTAAGCACCTGCACCAGATGCTCGGGCGGAGGTGTCCCAGTGTTGATAGGAGTTATGAGAGGAAACACTATTTCTCAGCCCTCCAAACACGTTTGATAAAATTCAAAAGGGCAATATTGATTGTGTAAGGTGTCTGCCATTAGACATCAATAATCACAATGAAGGTGTTTTCGAAGTACCAGACATCCATCCATCGTATCAACTCTTTCCAAATTGCATACATATAGATGGCCAGGGCGCCACACTACCACGTGGCTAACAAAGAGAGACACACCACCACTCATCCACACACTCACACCTGAAGCCACTAATTAACCCGATCAAAATAAACATCCAGTTCTCTTTGGGTACCCTGTTTTTTCCACAGTCAAAACATATTTTTACTGTTACACTATGCGTGAGTGTGTGTGGCTCTACATATCATCCTCTCCCCCCCAAAATCCTATTGTTCCTTGCTCTCGTTTCTTTGACACTAATTCTTAATCCACCTATATATTTACATTTTTGCGCACCTATTATTGTTGCTTGTTTTTTCTCTATACATTTACAATTTGCACCAACCCTACCAGAAACAAATTCCTCCTATTGTGTAAACTATACCTGGCAATAAATCTGTTTCTGATTCAGATTCTATGCTTGGCCCCCTGAGACCCTACGTTGGAGAAACCGAGTATGATGGATCATTAATATCCTTGAATTGTTAAGAGGAAGATGGAGTACCTCAAGAAAATTCACACACGCACAGGCAGAACATGCAGACACGACACAAAGAGATGAATTGAAAAAAAACTTGGTCCTCATTATGCAATCTGTGATTGCCATCATGCTCACCAACACTGGATTGTATAAAACTCGGATTGTAAAGGAACCATTAAAAAACACTACGCATGATTAAAACCAACCTATATTTCACAACACTGGGTGATGACACACGTAAATTGCGATGAAATACGAGGAGGGAATATCAGCTTCGTAAAGATCCAAGCAGATGGAGAAAGAGGAATGGAAGTCAGCTGATGATGTATTTACATCTTTCAGGCCAGATCTTTAGCTTGCATCAACCGAGTCTTTTAGCTCTCTTGGGGACAGTATCTGACGGGTCGGTGACACACCATAATGCCTCCAGGCTGCCCACCCTGACCTACGCTGTTATTCCACTCGCTCTCCAAGCTGCACATCCACTCGGCCCATTTGTTATTGGTCTGTTTGGAGAGGCTTGTCTGGTTTCACAACTGGTGTTGATACTTCAAGCTGTCAAGCTTTATAGTTTCAGTGATATCAGTAGATATTGCATGGCTTGTGTTAAACTGTGATATTAAATCAGTACAAACAATATAGCGGGATAAAGTCATTCATTCATTGAATTGTACATCAATGAGTTGTATCATTTTGCCCATGTCGCCAATTTTTTAAATATCTTCAAACCTTGATTAAATCTGGTTAAGATTTATTAAAATATATTTACATTAAGGGTTAGCACAAAACATTTTGAGTGAGGCTTTTTTATATTTGATTTTTCAAACCATGCAGTGACAAATATCTAATGAAATCATCAGTGGATAGGTACTGCACACCTATTTGACCTTTTTCAATAGTGATAGATATAAATTATTTTATTTTTCTTTATATATTTAGCTGAAATTCAATGGAGAAGCCACAAAATGGCACGTTTGAAGCGATTGGTAAAAACAAAAATGTGCGTCTTCTATGACGCAAAATCTGTCAACTTTCATGCCGTTTCTTACTACCAGCCCTGGAGTTATTCAATATGGCCGTGACACACACAGTGCTAACGCTGAAATAAATAATGATGATCAGAGGATGACGAATCAGAAAATATTCACAAAATTCCAAAGTATCCAATGTCTACACACCGATTCAATGGGATTGATTTTAAGTTGTCTTATTGAATTCTTTACACTTGACTATAATGATAATAATAATAATAATAATAATAATAATAATAATAACAATAATAATAATGCTTCGGTTTTATGAAGAGTGTTTTTCAATGAGACTCAAAGCGCTCTACATTGCATTACTCATTTACTTCATACTGGCTAATCAGATTGATGCGAGGGTCGATTTGCACCACAGATATTGTTTGATTCAGTCAGTGGACCAGTGTCATAATGCTTTCCACTGCGACTTTGGCCATTTGTGACATGTGCACAGGATCCCACACTCAACTTTAGGCAAAAGTGTGCCAGTAATGAAGATGGAGTTGTTAACTCAACTCATCATGCATGGTGAGCTCATTATGCAATTATCATGAAACTGTAATATGAGAGAAGATTTCTCATTGTTCAGAAGGTCACACTACACATGTTGTGAAATTATGTGATGGATGAGCACAACACTCGGACAGTGGGGAGGAATATGGCGTGCGAGTCACACAGACGGGATTCGATCAATAACAAAGAGCCAATCTAATCAGAAGTGTTCATATGACTCAATCATAATCAGATCAGTGTTTCTTCAGATTACATGTGGTCCCTATCAGCTGAGCTACCGTCAAGTGAGTAGACATCAATTATTTACAGCCCGTGGGTCAGAAACCGCCTTGACATCACATGATTTAACCAACCAGAGAGAAACACAAGAGTATATGAACAGCATTTAGCATGTTTTATTCAGCTTCTTTGAGAATTCCAAAGGTTGGGTGGAGTTACCTGTCTGAGTTTGAGGTAGAAAGTCTCGCTGAAGGTCTTGCGACTGAAATACCAGAACCGTTCATTTGAGGGGTAGACCCTGACAAGGGTTTCCAACAAGAAGCGAACTGGCTCCACCACTTCCGTTACGACCAGGTCCACGGCAACCGTCATGTAAACCTGCTTATCTGGAGCAGACCACAAGACGAAGCAAAACAAGAGAAAAGTGAGATTGTGATGAATCGGTTATATACATAGGAATGGTTTCATTTGTCTTTCCAATTGTTAGAGAATTGTGAATTGTGGTTTGTCTGTCATTCCACTTAGGATGAAGCAACCTATTAAAGAAAGGCTCTTTGAGACAGTGAAAGGATGAAGGATGAATTCTCTCTCCTGCACAGTAAGCAAAACTAATGCTAAAAACAAAGGGCAGTGGATAAAACCACGACTCACTTACCATGGTTTTCTAAGAAAGCTTAAACTTCTAGTTTGTAATTACTTCACCTGTCATCTGTGTGGTTGATGATAGAGAGGGAGAAAATCTACCTCATGTATCCTGCAGGGATGCCACACCCTCTAGTGGATAAAATCTCAACTAAAGTTGTAAAAAAAATATGTTATGTAGAAAGAGTTTGTACTGTTGTTTGCTGTGTTTAAAGCAATATGACTTTGATTTTTTTTTTTTTTAAGATAATCTAATACTGTAGTCCTCAAATAAGCCACTCATTTAAGGTTTGTTTCTATTCTTTTATAATTGTAGTGTCTACAAACAAACACTGAAAATAAAACCTGCTTGTGCAAATGTTGTCTTAGTATTAAGCCATCATGATCAAGTATCTTAGAAAATAAAGACAAAATTATAAGAAATCAAATATTGACACGTTTCTACAGAGTGTGGGAAGAACGAAAAAATATATACACAAATTGGATAAAGACCTGTATCTTATGTGTCCTGCCATTTCCACACCACACTTGGACAATTGTTAGGATATAAATGATTCTTGACAACACATTTTGAAACTTTCAGACATGCAAAGGATTCACAAGTCATGAAGTTAATCAATGTGTTACTGTAAAAGTACACTAAATAAATAGTATATTATAATATTAAAATACAGTAGAAAATTAAAATACAATGCAAAAACTCAGCTTTGAGTGATGCGTTCAGGTGCATCAAGTAACACCACCCTCCGACATATTAACGAGCTGTGGGGCTCATACAGTAGCAAGGTTACATGCTTAAAATTATTAATATATGACTGATAGTCATTAGTGGGCTGCAAGGTGCATGCGCAGAACATGGCAGTGCCGACATTGTTGCAGTGCGGCACCGTTCGGCCTTGACGTTGGCATCGCCGAACCCCATTTCTTTGGCCAGGGGGAGCTGGCCGAAGAAAATTATTTTTGTTTCACATTTTGTTCGGCAGGACCCCAGAGTGCCAAATTTATACCAGTTGTATAAATCAGCCATTAGGCACTTCCACATATTATCTGATGTTATAAAATACTGCCTTAGGTTGTTTCAAAACAGGAGGAGTATTTTCTTTTCTTTTTTTTAAGCAATACACATTCTAAAAATTTTACAGTTTTGCGAATCTTATTCTCTGAATGTATTTGTTGTAGGTTGTTTTAAGAATTAAAACTGTCATATTAAAGTTGTTAAAGGAAGAAAACGAATGCTGACCTTTGGGCGTGTCTTCATTCAAAGCTTGGAAAGCAGCCATGTTGGGGTTCCATGTTCCTGTGATGACGTATGCCTTCCCATCAGAGCTCTTTCCCATTGATTCCTGAGAGAGTGCCCATGGATGAGTTCATTCACTATTTTCAACTTTTCACAGGCAGTTGCAGAAAATTAAGTCAATAAAGGACATAGAGCTTCATGATCTATGTCTATATACTGTATATATGGCTGCACAAGCAATATAGTAAGATTCAAGATAAACGTGATCGTCTTTCCTGAGGTACACCAAAGAAATGAGAGTACTCGTATGCAGTGCATTTTGAAAAGTATTTAGCTTAGACATTAAAAAAATGATTTAGAAAATGTAAAACTGTAAAAAATAATGATCAAAATCCTACAGTTATCTCTTTCTGTCAAATGTCTAATGACTAGTTCTGAAGGTTTTTCCTGCCGCTGCATCAAAAAGAAACACTGTACATTTGCAGCTCTGCATGGCATCTCGCAGTAGCTTTCCGATACCGACTAGAACTGGCTACTATAAATGTGCACAATGAAGGACCTGTGGCTGAGTTGGCAGAGCACATGGTCTTCTAATCCCAAGGTCGACTATGTCACTACATGTACTCTACAGTATATGTCAGGATCGTTGAAAAGACAATAAACTTGTCACGTGTAAATTTGTCAATCGCATAGCTGTGTGAATGGGTGTGTTGTGGCTACTCTTTCATCCCAAAAATCAAAATTAAGAGTCGCCTTTTGAGGAGGAGGTAGAAAAACTGTGACTCCTTCCTCCTTCCACTCTCACAGCTGCACCTCCTCCTGATTCTAAAGAAGGAGAGCCACGCAATTCTAATCATCAAATAAAGAACAAAAACAAGAATACTTCAACTTGAACACTTTATACAAGGGAAGTTTGTGTCTTTAAACATTGTTTTTTCCAGGGGGGGAGGAAATGCAGATATAATATGATATGGCCATTAAACACCGTAACCTTGGCGTCATGAATAAAATAAGTTATTCTGCTCACCATGTCAAGAAGATGCATGTCACTGTTGCACACCTTTTGTCCTGGACTCAGCAACATCCCGAAACACCTTCAGGGAAGACACGGGTGGTCAAAACCACAAATCAATATGAACAAATTACTCTGCAGAGCAACATCGGTATTCACCAGTAGGCTGAGTCAAGGACACTTTATGGTGGAAACATGTTAAATTATGATCAATAATAATATCTGAATGCATAGAGCGAAATCTGGTATTCGGGTCAGACAAGTTATTAAATGACCAGTGAAATAAAGGCCGAAACCAACGTGCATCACAAAATCCTGACTGATAGGTCAGAAAGGCTTTAATATAATAAAGGCCAGAGTGTGTTGTCTCGCTGCGGGCTCTAATTCAGAAGCACAGAAGGCCCAGATAAACTGAGATCGGCCTAACCAGTGTAAGAAAGCAGGAAACCTCGAACAACAATGACTACCGTGTTCTGAGTGCTGTTTTAATACAGGAAGGTTGAAATCAAGTTAAAAAGTTTTTTTAAATGGCCCCTTCACCTTCACACTCGGGTTGTCATCTGTTCCTTATATGCATTACATAAGAACAGACTCATAGTATGTATAATGCCTGTAGCCTCCTCACTGCAGTTTAAAAGTTTCCTTCTAAATGGCCTGAATAGTTCAGACTTTCGAGGTAAGAGACAATCCTCCTGGATGAGGAGCGACTCAGCGGCTCACAGATGAGTACAGCACACGTAATATACTACACCCACAGAATACATGATGCAAATGCTAACAGTGCTTCAAAAGAATTACCGACTGAGAACAAGTCTACTATGAAACTGAATAATTATCCAGAGCTGCCAAACACATGCTTGAGCATTTCCCTGGGGATCTGTTCCAATCACAGTGGGGGGGTTTCCACTGATACTAAAAATGAAGCAGAGGACAGGTGTCCATCACACTGTGATAGCAACGAGATGCAAAAGGTGAAGATGGAAAGGGGAAATGGTGTTTCAGAGCTGGTCGAGCACATGAACACAGGAAATGGTGGGACAGCAGGAAGTTCAAAGACATGAAAGAGAACCATCATTTACTTGCTGGCAAATTCCTTTTATTGTCGTATTTTGATAATATGTTGCATAATGTTTTTCTTTGTTGTTGTTTTCTGTTTGTTGTTTTTTCACACAGGAAATGATTGCATAGCATATATAAATAACACTTATAACTAGGCTTTATTTTTTTAAGCACTGTTCAGCATGATAAACTTTTTTTTTTTTTTTAATCCTCACCTCTCAATGCCCAGCTCCTTGTTGCACATCTGCTGAACAGAAACCACAACCTTCTTCTGTACACTCTGCCGCAGCTTAAAGTAGAACTTATCTCTGTCCTTAGGCACTGGACTGCAATGAGAAAAAGAGAGGGGGAAAAAAAAAAAGATGTAGTGTTTTGTTTATTCATTATTGAATGAAACGGCCACGTGTGGATCAAGTACCTGTAGTTTCCTTTGCCATCATCCTCTCGAATCTCCAGTGAGACAGTGAAGGTGTAAAGATCACCGTCAGGTGGGCTGGATGATGATGCGTCTCTGATGTCTGCCGGCCGTGACAAACGGCGAAACGCTGTTGAGAAGCTGTACAAGATACGGCTGACCTGTGTTGAAGAAAAAGAAGATAAAGACACAAAATGACATACAATTCAGGTTTGGTTGAAAAAAGGGAAAAAAGGAGGAATTTAGCAAAATGAATATTAATAAAAAATAAGATTAATGAAGACACTTAATTGAATTCAGTATAAACAGAAGACAACAGTGCCCCCTGCTGGTTCACTACTGTCGGTACTTCAACTGCAGTAATTTTGAGTACATTAAGCCTCAGAATGCGATTTCATTAAAAAGTAAAGAGATATTTTTTCACAACAAATACTAATTATGAACCACAGTCATCAGAAAACTATATGCAATAAATGTGCAGCATTATAGCAGATAGCGGTTTTCGTCAAAGATCTGACAGAAAGACTTAATTGGAAACTGACAGCTTAGCTTTCTTCTTTTTTTTTTTTTTAATTCATAGGCAAAAGACTCTTAGCTTCATTTTGTCCTCATGTTGATTAAATGTATAAAGCTTGATTTGAAATGCTGAAATACAATAGAAATGTATTTTTCCCCATTAATACATTTAAACAGAGAAAACCTAAGTAATTCAAATATTTCTATGGAATTCTTTAAAATGCTATTCTATATGTAATGAGAACTAGAATTAAACTATCTCAAAATATTATAACACTTCATGAAACCTGATTTTATTTTCTTCTTAGACCAGAGGGGCCTTTTCATTGTCACAATCATATTTTGATGCATACCGTAGTTTGAAACTTTTGAGTTTTTGAGCTCAAGCAATACATTTTAAGAGGGAATAAAAAAGAAGAAATGAACATGAACTGTTTGTGCTGACAACAAGCCACACTACATTCTTCTTTTTGAAAACAATGCACCAGATTAATGCCACCTCCGACCAAAGGAAAATGTTCATCAGATGTCAAGTTAACAGAAATAATGATTTAATTCACGGCACACCTCTATATGAGCATTTCGGCATGGAGTGGTTTATTCCAGAGAGGAAACCATGCAGAGCTATAGTTTGCACTATGGACTGAACGTATGGAACTCACGGCCTCTTTGATGTGACAGGAGAAGACGTGTATCTGGAAGTCCTCAGAACTCCGGTAACTCTCAGTGAAGGAGAAACAGTCACTTTCCACCGAGCCCTCTCGGCCGCGAGCGCAGAACAGCACCTTGTAGATGGGGAAGCAAGCGATCTCCGTACCGGAGGCCTGGTCCACAATCCTGGGGAAAGGTATTTCACCTTAATCTGGAGAGTAAGCTCTGGATTATATAATTAGTTATTCAGCATTTCTGATTTTGTGCATTAATTCCTGACACATTCTAGACAAATACAACGTAAAAGAATACACTATTTGACGATAACAACCTTTAACACATGTTTTAACTATGTTCAGCCAAGATTCCCATTAAGAAACCAATTTCTTTCAGTTTCTGGCAAACTATTTCACTTTGGTAAATAAATCAAATAAAAATCATTCCTACTGTCACATCCTATTTCTTTTCTGATGCATCTCAGTTATTCATGTTCCCTTTTCATGATGAGTCAGGATGACTAAAACTTTTCTCTCCAACTCCTCATATTGAACTGAACTGTAACAGCTTTTCCTCTTTTCACATGTAAGAGACAAAAAAAGCGCATAATAATTCACAGTAAATGATTTAGTAGTACCATAGTAAGTCTACCAGTGGTTTGATGATTAGTTTGTATACAGACCATACACTACACTCATGTTAATGTAATTTAATGATACTTCTGAAAATTCACTTTTCTGAATGTTGAAAGAGCCTTTACTTTTATTCATATATTAAATGATGTCAATCTTAAAACAATACAATAAATTAATGTTTTCATATCACAGATGGGGAATTCAATATGTCACAGCAGCATATAATAATGGAGATTAAGAATAAACAAACAAATATTAAAAATAGAATGTATATAAAGTATGTACATATATGCCACACAGTCCTGAATATAAAGTGGAGGAACTGAAAAGACAATAAAACATAGAAAATAGGTTTGAGCTTGATTCTGATAAATACATTTTTAAAAAGGTTGAAAGTTAATGGACAAGGGCCATGATTGTCGTGGTATTGTTGTTTTATTTTTAGCAACTGTCAGCAAACATATAGGAATTAAGATGAGTTGCTTGTGTCTGACGCAGGCCTCCCTGCTCCGTTTTCTAGTTAAGCTGCCGTAAGTCAAGACTGCTGGAGGAAGGTACTAGCAGTCTTAACTGATCTTCTTTCCTTTCTCAATCACCATGTGTCATTATTACATGTCAACATTTCCCTCTCTCCTAGTCTGTGCTCTCCTTTTCTCTCTCTCTATGCCCCTGCAAGATCTCTGACTGAGGACCTGAGGTTCATGGTCCGAAGCCTCTTGCCCTGATCCATCTTCACCAACATCTATTGTCTGTTCTATCCATTTCTCTCCTTCTATCCCCTCACCGGAAGAGCCTGGTGCTGCAAAGGTTTCATCCTTTAAAAAAAATGGAGTTTTTCCTTTCCACAGTAGGTTATGCTTGCTCATGTAGATCTGTTAGGTTTTCTCTGTAAAAGAAATGAATGACTGTCTTGCATTTGGTGTTAAACAAATAAAGTTGAATTGAATTGAATTGGTTCAAAGGGGCTCAAGGGCTTTTGGACTTTGTGACACGATCTTCTGTTTTCTGGTTCTTCGACTGTCAAGGCATGCTCTTTTGATAAATGCAGCATGTGTTTTAGCGGTGTGGTGTTGATTTACGCAAGGCCTGAAAGGGACATATGAATATATGAGAGCAGATGTCACTCTATAACCTCAAGGCAGTTTTCAGAATGGAAGGTGCCTTTCTAGATATCGCCTAAGCTGCCAACAATATGGCATCCAGCTTCCTACAATCGGGCAGCTTGTGAATAGCGGATAGTGGATTGACATATTGGGTCGTGCTCGTAAAAGCTTCTGGTATTAATTCAAACAAGTCCTGGTATAATGGTGGTCGTGCCGAGTCTGTTTCCCTGTGTCAAACTCATGCGCAGAGTTTCCTTTAACTTGTCTGGCTGACCTGACAGAACCCTCCGGACCACAGGGGACATGCAGGGTGATGGGGATGGGGATGGCACTCTCAGCTCGCAGTGTCTCCATCGCCCTCTGTGCTTCTGCTTCATTGCGAGGGGCTTTGACCCACGTGCAGCCAAGGTAGGACAGCTTGTTGAACTGAACGCTGTCCTCCTCCAAGACTGCAGCGCTGGACGGTGCTGGACACGCATCTGTGGACGGACAAAAAAAAAAAAGTGCTGATATTCATCATTTTGTTCTGAAAGCTTGCTTCAGGAACTTGGGGGAGGGGGGGTCAGCGAAATGACCTTTGATCTACAACTTTTACACTGACAAACAGGAAGCAGAACAATGAGAGCTGCAGCTCCACTTCCACTGCTACAACTCAACACCACGTTAACCATTTCCTCTTATTGCAGCTGTGAGAAACACAGCTGGATGAAAATAATAATAATATATATATAGATGTAAATGACATTTTATGACCTTTATAACAGTATTTTTTCACCACTGACAGCAATGCAACATATAAATGATATCTCCTCGTCTGCTTGTGAGGCATACAACAGTCAAACCTACTAGAAAGCAATAAAAGGGAATTTTGTACCAAAATAGTCATTTCTATGGCCTCCCAGACGTCCTAATATGACTGTCTAATCACAGACTAGATTCTTTATCATGACATAATTGAACAACAACAGTTATATTTAAAACACAGTCAAAATAGCTGCAAGACATCAAAAGTTTGGACAAAAGGGCAAAACACACCATCATGGTGCATTTTTTTGACAATCTACAGATATTAAATCAAAATAAATCAAGGCCATTATGAATATATTTGTCGTCATAGGAGGATTTAGCACAAAATCAAGTGACAAACAAACCCATCTAACATTAACATTGTGGGACAAAGTGGAAAACAGACAGTCATTTTGAACAGCTACATTAGGATTGTTAATTGAATCTCAATATGTAAATAGAAATACGAGTGATATATTTGGAGTAAACTTGTGCCTTGTGAATAAAGAAATGTACAGCATCACACTCAAACATTAAATGTCATGTTGCACGGACATAAAATGTTTTAGCATTTGACATATTTCAGGCAGTCACTCAGTATCTCGTTAGAACATGATTAAGTTTGATGTTGTAATATGATTATTTCTTATTGTGTTAGCTGGGTAATTTATCCAGGGCATATGAAGCATTTCAAATGTAAAGATTAATTTCTTATGAAACATTTCAAATGTAAAGATTAATTTCTTATGTTTAACCCAGAAGCTTTTAAGAATTGGATTACAAAAAAAAAAAAATCTATCTTGTCCTGGTGGTGTTTTAACAAAATGAATATGGTGTGATACACTATTCCTCATTTTGCTCTGCTGAAAGTTTTTAAAGAAGTTTTTTGTCTTGCATTGCTTATATTTTGGTTTGTGATTTTCCCATTTAGTTTCATGATGTGTTTCACATTTGTTGAGTTATTATTAGTAGTAGTAATACTCAAAGAAACTAAAATGTGTGTGCAGTACATCAGTCCATGCTAGAATGTTGTTCTTGAATTGATATTTGATAATAATAAGTCATCAACAAAAAGCCATTAAGAGAAAAAAATCCTAAGCTTTAGTTCTTTCTTGAAGCTCTGGAGTTTGAGGAGTTCTCAGGTGTGCCAGGGATCCAGTTGAGAAGTGTGTTCCAGTCGTTGAGCTGTTGAACTGTCAGGCCAGCTTGTCCTTGCTGATACAGTCTTGGCAAGCTAATATGACAAAACAGGATTCGGGTATGTCAATAGCAGACACAACCCAGTTATCCAAATAAAGATCGTTATAGATTATGATTTCTACTCTACGTAGTTCAGCTTTAGTGAAACTGGCACGAACACACTATTCATTTTCCACGACGCTATCATGCATTGGTGCTTCTATGGGATTCTCCACGATCAGTCATTTCAATCACATTTTTAGAGTAGTATCTGATGGATCTCTACTGAAAAATAATGAATACATGCAGCAGGACTTACAGTTAAATTTTGGACTCGCTGGCTGTCGGCACAAATGTTTGGGATTCTATAATTCCAAAGTAAAATAATCAAATAGAAGAATTGTCATTGTTTTGTTTTTGTTATTTTTTTTCTCATCTGTGTTGGATGGGCATATCAGGCCTGGCCTTTCTGTGTTGTCATGACATGTATGTGCCCTGTTAAATAAAGATATTTGATCAGTAAACAACAATGGCAGATAGCGACAGTAAGATCGTCTATAAGATCATTACACCTGAAGATTAAAAGAGAGACGTGTGGAAAGGTTTCGTCTTTTCATCAACAAACAGAAATGTGATGACGACACGCTGGTGAAGCAGGATTTGGGGATTTAAGCCGAGGCATATGGGTTTCAGTTGGTGACGTTTTCTGCGACGGAGATGATCAACGCCACAGTAACAAAAGGGACAGCATCAGAGAGATTAATAAAGAAGAATATATCCCTCTGTCTGTCTGTGGTCGTCACAAAGAGTTTGAACATAGCAATGTTATTCTCAAACTGTAATTAAAACAAACTAAAGAAAAAAACACTACTTAAAACACACAAACAAAAACGATCACAAAGTGGTTCACAAGAGTTAAAAGGAAAATCCACTCCTCACCCATTGCAAAATTCAAACACACGCCTTCATGTCAATACACTCCCACATGCCAACACAGTTCAAGTGGAACAGATAAAGTCGGTGAGGAAACACAGTGAGTGGGACAGTCTGCACCAGGAGCCATCCCACCACTGGGCGTCTACAGATTATATAAGAATAACAGTGAAATATAAGCACATCCTGGAGAAATACATTAAATAAATGAATTAAAAGCCTGATTAAATAGGAACGCCTTGATCCTGCAAGTTCTCCAGCAGGCCTTTCCACAGTTCAGGACGGTAGCAGTGAAATGATGACTGTTCTAAGTTCCAGGAAACATTGTAAATAAGAAGCAGTTAGATCTCCTCTCGGAGTTTGTGTTGGTAGCCGACAGGAAAGAGGAGCAACAAACTCACATTAACGTGGAGAGACGTTTGTTTAAAAAAAAAAGGCCTTGTTTGGTAGGATTAACTGTTAAAGGTGTTCAATAAACACGTTAAGTGCATATATATATAATATTGTATTACAATTAATCCACAGCAACCTTGTGATTAATCTGAATCGAAATTGTAATTGTTTAACACCACTTATATATATATATATATATTAACACTTATCACTTTTGAGAACCATGGTCTTACAAATGCTGCCTGTCGCTTTTTTGAATTCATTTTGCAATTTAAACTACTCAACAATGACAAATAAAAAAATATTATAATCATGATATTATTAATAAAATAATAATAATAATAATAACTAACTCAAACTTTAATAACTCAAAGCAAGGTGTGATAAATATGTTGTGATTGTGACTAAATAAATTGAACTGAATAAACATCATCTTTATGTTTATCTGACTCCATGGTATGGTGTGAATAAAAGGTATTCCTAAATATTATGCACACAAAGAAACTATTGTAAAGGTTTTAAGTTGGATGGATTGAATGGAGAAAAAAGCAACAACAAAAAAAAAAACCTCAGACAAGCACCCCCCCCCCCCCCCCCCCCCAAGGACAAACAATAACTGGAAAGAGATCAGAGGGACAGTCTGGGAATGTGTACCTGCAGGCTGAGCCTCCGGGGGTTGTTGCTCCGGTTCCCTGTTCTTCTCCATCTTTTCAAAACTGCTTTTCTCGATCTTATCATCATCGCCATCCTCATCATCATCATCGTCGTCATCATCATCCAACACTTCTTCCATGGCTTTTTCAAGCTGTTCACTGCCATTCAAAGACATCTGAGGGAGAAAACATATTTGAAAAATTATGTAAGTCGAAAATAAAATAAAACCAATTTTAAAAATGCAGAAGTGTGTGATGGACTGAAAAAAAAACATCTGCAGTTCTTGTCCCTTGTATTTACAAAACCACGTATGTCAGGTATTTAATTAATGAAGCTGTCAGAGCCCAAGATGCCTGTTGATTGAGGAGTCCAAGTCTCCTATCCATTCACATATTTCTAATCTTTTCTCAAGCGATTTTATTGAGGTTGACACAAGATCGTTGACACATTTTAGTGTGATACGGTTTCACAATGCGATCGGCTCTGACCTTGAGTCTCGGTTTGCCTTCGGATCCCTGTGGTGAGCCGCCAGAACTGGTCTGCACAAGAACAAACTCCTCACTGGTGACGGTCGCCACCGACTCTGTGGAGCTGCTGACTTTGCCCGGTGAGGAGCCGTCATCCATGACTCGCTGAGTTACTCAAGTTCGGCTCAGGCGGCCCGGGTTCAAGTGCTCCGCTTCCCTCCCGTCTGCCCGGCTCTGCAGCCTGTAGGTTCAACAGACGCAGAGCAAGATTAGTCAAGTGTTCTTCTTTGGTTGATAGGTGAACAGTGTTTATGGAAAATACATGGGGATGTCAAAAACACCTTATTGTCTGTAAAAGTACAAATGCTAGTTCGAGTTAACAAGAGAGCCCAAGTAAGGTAAAAGTCACAAAAGTAGCTTTTTTTTTTAATGACCGAGAACATCTTTTTGAGCTTTGATTCTCAAACTGTGGTTCATGTATCACCAGTGATATACAAACCACCTCTTGCAGTATGAGGAAAGACAAAAAACACTTTAGAAAAAATTTAAACTGTCTAATATTATCAAACCGGTATAAAACCTAAAAAGAAAATACATAAAAACATGAAATTCATATTTCAAATAAGTATTATCTTCAATTTGTGTCTCTTCTGAGGGATACAGAGGTTTTGCACAATGTGAGAATAATGTGACAGATTTTGACATTGTGACTTTCAAAATAAAAAAGGCACTAAAGTAAAAAAGTAAAGTAAAAACAAAAGTCTGATGTGTGAACTGAGCTTAGGTGCCCCATTGAAGCCTTTTTAGAGCTTTGTGGGACTTTGTGCAAGTGCTTCAAACTGCAATAGATCTTTTTGTAAGATATTGTTTGCAGTGTTGCTCTAATGTAAACTAACCAGTCTATCAGTGCACAGACACACAAGAGACACACTAGATTCATGTTTGCAAATCTTTTGGTTTTTCCGGGCCGTATTTCCAGTTACTGTAAATACAGTGTCAGGTTTAAGTTAATGAGATCTCCCTGGAGCTAAAGACGATATGTAACTTAACCTCAAGTCACACTTTTTCCATTTATTATAGCCCGTAAGAGATCAAACTGGCAACTGAGTAAGGTCACTGGACTTTCCTTATCAGCTTTAGTTCGTTCAACTTCAAACTACTAGATGCTCAACTTTATTTACATATCAAATGATCACCAAGTCATAATGAACATCTAATATATATTTCATTGGTAGTAACCTTGATTGTTAATTTTTCAACGTTACAAATATTGATATTTGTCTACAATCCACTCAATAACTTCTTTTGAAACAAAGTTTGTTTGTGTTTCGACAACGTGTCCTCTTCTGATTGTTTTATTTGAGTCAACATTTTATTATTTGTCTTTCACATGTGAAAACAATACAAAGGAAACAAAACCTGTATCTCATTTCCAGAAGCGTACAGATTAATTCTATTTTTCATATATAAATTTGATAAATAAAAAACACACAAGGTCCTAAAATGAACCAGTACATAAGTATGTAGTCAGAAATATTAAACCCTAACAAGAAATACATTAAAAAAACAACTAGAAAGAGACATACTGTAAAGTAACACCGTGTTCTACACGACAATCTCTTTACTGGCCACAGATTATACTCAGGTCAACAGTGACATTACTGCTGGGCAACCCTTTAGTTACTTGAAATGACATTTTGCCTTCAAGTTTACACTTGCACATGTGTGTGTGTGTGTGTGATAACTCTGGCATGTCTGCATCAGATCATTGTCTCTGCTTGTTCTATCCTGTTGGCTGAGTACATTTTATTGGGATTTGAGTGTGTGTCATACCAGAAACACACAAATCTCCATGCACAATTGGTTGTTTCACAGCTGCAAACAAGCGCAGATCCACCAGCTAAAACTCTTACAATGAAAGCTTTGTTTGTTTATTGTGACTCTAATTTGCCTATAAGTGTGTACCCTTCCAGATCGGTGTGTGTGTGTGTGTGTGTGTGTGTGTGTGTTAGCAGTACGATGGACTGTGATCTGTCCAGGGTGTAACCGCCTTTCACTCAACGTCAGCAAAGAGTGGCTCCAGCACATGATCCAGAATTGGACAAAATAGAAGATAAGTGAATAGATCAGGGGTTCCAATTCTGACATTTTTGTTCTGTAGTGATTGAAATGATTATATAAAAAGAACAATATGACGTGCTTCATTAGTTAATGGCATTTGGTCGATTCTATGATTTACTTTGGTTGTTTCACATCTGTGTATACGTCAGAAATACTTAAAAAATAAAATTAGTAGTTGGAAGGTACTTTGCTGCAAGATGAGCATGAGAAACATGAGAAAGGCACCTTAAATTAACAAAAATAACACAACTTCTAGAGGGACAAGGAGACAATTTTCAGCACACACACACACACACACACACACACACACACACACACACACACACACACACACACACACACACACACACACACACACACACACACACACACACACACACACACACACACACACACACACACACACACACACACACACACTCACTCACTCACTCACTCCTGAAGGAAGCATTCATTCACTCACGCAGGCATGATTATAGTCACACAAAAGTATTCTTTCTTGTTCGAGCTTGGCAACGTGTAATTACACACGCACACACAGACATGCAAAATGAAAGCTGCGGCATCATGTGCTCAATTCACATTTATTCAATTATACAGCATGAAGCACAAAAGTCCACACACATATCGACACCGATTCACTGGTGGAAGTCGAAGCGGTGAAGAGAAGGGCGAAGCATGATGGGAAACTGCTTCCCTTCAGAGTGGAAAATCGGAATCAATTCTCTTGGACCTCCCAGCTCATCTTCTGACGTCAGACTGTGATCTCACATGTGTAGTAAACACACAGTAGATACACTGAGCTAGCCAATGATAAGTGAACTTAATGTTTATTATGGAAGCTCAGAACGTCCAATAATCCTGCTGTTAAGCGCCAAAACAGACCTGTACCGAAAATTTAAAAAAAAAAAGCAGAAAATGTAGAAACTACAAGTGAAAGTATTTTTTAACTGCAATTAAAAAAAAAAAAAAACATTTCTAAGATGACTATATGTCACACAGCACAGGCTGAATTTTCCGTCAAATGCTTTTAAGAATTTTTATGACTCAATGGATATTTTGAGGAGGCTTTTTTTCGACTACTGTGGCTGGGCGTTCTCTTCCCTTCTGGCTTTTCACTTAAAGAGTGGGCACAGCAACGTCGTTACCATCCAGTCACTGGCAGCCTGCTTCTCAAGCACAGTCCCAGTTGGCAGGTTTGCTACTAACCACCGCCTCAATGGCGAGTGTGTCCCAGACTGGCCCACACACTGCTTGCACCCACAGCAGCTGGACTTCAATGCTGCATTACATCAGCGAGGGTGTATGTGCGCCTCTTGGTTGAGGGACTGCCCTGCTAGCCCGTCACACAAACAGCCCCATCATCACTGGCACTGGGGAAAAAAAAAATGATAGACTGGCCAAACCTTTTTCTAAAGTTCGTGATGACCATGTGATGCTCAGTCTTGCAGCCTATCTGGCTGGTGCAATAATTCACACATTTGGCTTGAAGTGATGTCTGCTTTATGACTCTGCTGACCTTCCTGTGAAGAGCAGAGCTCAGATAACCAACTTGCTGATTACACAGTGTCTCCTCAGGAATTTTAACACAGCTGTGGCTGTTTGGGCACGAGTTATATTATAAGTTGAAGCTGCCATGTTAAAACTGCTTTTAATCACCACTTTAAAGCATCTGAACAATAGAAGCTAATTTAAGGATCAAATTGTAGTCTGTATTTTAATTTGACATTTCCTCCTGCAGTGATGTTAATGGTCCCGCTGTGCTGGCAGACCAGTGGTAAATGAATACAGTAGCACAACACTATTACATGTCCTCTGTTTTCAATTTGGAGTGGTAATGTGATGAAAGCCATTTTGTGACAACAAAGCGAAGGGAAATCTGTTTACAGATTATATAGTGTAAGAAGATTGTGCAAGTTACGTGTTGTGTGATGTCAGTAATTGTCTATAAGACAAAACAAGTTTTACATGTGGTTGAAAGTGCTTTATAAAGTGGCCGGTGAGTGTGAACCAAGCAATCGGGCTATCAAGACAGATATAGTAGATCTAACAGCTCCTGCAGACTGTGAAATGTGAACAATCTTACAAGTCACAGCCCGCAACACTGTATGCCGCAGCAGTGACAATCGCCTCAAAATATCTGACACTGTCTGATACTGATTGCCTGCTTGTGCCCACGTCGGCCGTCCTTGACCTGGGCTCACGGTGCGACGTACCACTGACTTGACTCGCAACGAAAGACTTCACCACAAACGTTTCTCCACATTAATGTGAGTTTGGTGCTCCTTTTTCCTTTGGCTGTTTCAAAAACATCTGTATTGTTGAGTGTGATCATAATATAATATAATATAATATAATATAATATAATATAATATAATATAATATAATATAATATAATATAATCAACCTAACCTTGACGACTATCAATACAAAACTTTATGTCTACATCCTGGGCCCAACAGTCCAAACCTCCATGGTGAGTGCACTGGTTTAACAGTTAGTCCAAACATCTGAATTCCACTGACTAATAGCAGTTTCATGTCTATTCATAACCATCTAAATCTGTATTCAACACCTGTCACTGAATAACCTCACTTCTCGTTATGTCCAAAACTACAACCACATTCAGTATGCTTTTATACTCGAATACAAATAACTACCTATTGTGTTCGAAGTCTATTCCAAGTACTGAGGAGGAAGTAAGAGATTTTAGCCTGAAGTGAAATTCTGCAACAACAGACAGCACACACAGTGCAGCAATGCCATGAACAAGTTATAGTTTAGTAAATCTGAAGAATCAGTGTCAGGGATGGACCATTTATTCCTGACATACTGGTTAGTTCTGTAGCTGCCATTGTGATATTGCGTGTTATATTAACATTTCACGCCAAAGAAGCAACTCTCTGTAAGGCACATGACAAATGAAACTCCGTTTTGTGCTACTGTTCAAGCCTGGCCTACGTCAGACCAGTGTTGTGTAACGTTGACACAAACTGCTGCCAGCTGGCCAGGTACAGCAAGGCACCGTGTCTATATGTTCCCTGTATTACTGATGTCAATCCATACCACAAAGAAGAGGTGTGTGATATAAATAATCTTTCATTTTATTATAAATGCTGATGTGAATTGTGATGATGTGTTATTTTACATTATCGAGTATTTCCACTATCTCGAATCTTGTTCTACCAACATTACCACGCAAAATTTTGGACATGTCAACATTTATTTACATTGCAGATTGTAGGCATCAAAACTATGAATGAACAGATATGGAATTATATAGTGATTATAAAGGTGTGAAGAGGTGTGGAGGAGTCTGGAGGTGCGTTTGGGCTCATAGTCCTTCACAAAAATAGTGGCGGTGATGTTGGTCCAACTAAAAACAAATGGGATGGGATGGCATGTCGCTGCAGGATACTGTGGTAGCCATGCTGGTTTTGGACAACCCCCCCCCCCCCCCCCCCCCCCCACAGTGTCACCAGCAATGCACCCCATAAACCATCACACCTCGTCCTCCGTGCTTCAGCATGTAGAAACAATCCGTTCACCTTTCATACGTCCCACAAAGACACAACGGGTGAAACCAAAGATCTCAAGTTTGGACTCATCAGACCAAAGCACATAAAGCACAGTTATCAAATAGTTTTCATCATCTGTGTAGCAACCTGACTACTGCACGACACAACTGATGGTCCCAACCCCAATAAGAAGACAATCCTTTCCACAACGGGAACCCCGCCAAGGCACAGCTCTGAAGTGAAAACATTTTAAGTTGACGACCTCATAAAGCTCATTGAGAGACGGCCGAGGGTCTGCAGCGCTGTCAAAGCAAAGGGTGGCGATTTTGAAGAATCTAAAATATGAAACATGTTTTTCATTATTTCACAACTACTTGTTTATGACATAATTCCATGTGTTTCTTCAGAGTTTGGATGCTTTCAGTGAGAAAATAGAATGTAAATAAATATTATATGAGGCGTATATGTCGTAAACAAATCTGGTGTATACAAACAGCCAAAATCTTTACACTTCCTACTTTGTTCAAACAGTTTAAAATTGCCGACTATTCACCATACAATATTCAATTAATCTGGAAATCAGAATACAGATTCATCTGAAATTGCACTCAACTTAATACAGATACACTGATTCCAGCTTTTAAATGAGAGCATCGAGCTGCTTCTATGGGCACGCACTGCAGCCACAAAACAGAAGTAAAAGGTTTTGAAAGGTTCAACAAGGACAAGTGCAGGGTCTGTGATCCCACAGAATAATGTGTAAAATGATTAAAAAAAAAAACATATGTCAGAGTAGCAAGCCTCAAGGGGACAGCCTGAACTGATGACACTCCTGGGATGAACTGGGCAAAACGTCTTACAGGACATGACCAAGTTCAGTTGACCTAATTCAACTTGCTTTGAGTTGCCTTCGACATGGAGGAATGAGAATATTTTAAAATAAGTTTCAAGCAGGTTTTGAAGAACAAGGAGCTCGCAATATTTGATTACACCACGATAATATCCGACTTCTGACTTCATGAATTATGAAGTGTTGTGCCTCATACATCGCCACACATTGAGCGATGGTGTGTGTATTGTTCCTCTTTATTTGATGCACCAAGGCACCGTCAGTAGTTTTGATCTCATCCTAAGACAAATGACTGTACCAATCCACATCCAATTAAATTATAACAACAGCCACGTCACCACTATAATGCATGGGTGTAATAACACAACTGCATTCCCTTCCGTGTAATCAAGCTGAGCGAACAGCATTCCTGGATGGAACACCAATACTGAATAAACCCTTCCCTCCAGAAAGTGTCACTTGACAGTAACATCAATTCAGCTTTACATTGTCCCATTTCCCCCCAGTGCATAGCCGTCAGTGTTGCAGGTCAGAACATTGTGGTTCCAGACAGGTTGTCTGTATTTCGTGTAACTGCATGTCTCCTATGTCATCTCCAAATGATGATATAATAAATACAACAACATATAGCAGTCATTACATGCAACTGTGATCAGGAAACAACTGGGTATTGGGGCTACAAGGGACCACAAAGAAAATCATGTTGTTATTATTGTGTTGTTGTTGTTGTTAACCTCAGCAGAACATTGTTGATGATGCTGTCACGTGTCTCCAGGCCTGGATGGCGACCCTCTTATCACTGTCAGCAGGAGGCTAGCTTGTCACTTTAAACAAGTTTATAAGGGACCACGATCAGGCTTAGAGGACACCGTGAGGCCGGTTTCTGTCAGAAACGTCTCCCCGTCGCCGCCGAGCACATAACCTGCAGTCACGTCAGGCTGACATTACGCCTCAGCTGACTTGCCGCCGAGCACCGCCACACAGCAGAGAGCAGGCAAAGCAAAACACTGAAGCTAGCCCCGAAGCTAACTTGTGTGCGCGCACATCCTGCCGTTCTGCTGCCGTCGCGGTACACGTTTGGCCCCGGCAGCCCAGCGAGCAGGGGGGCGGCGGCGGTCACCCCCCCAGGTGAATGCAGGAAGTGCCTCTGAGTCATAAGGTACAGCTAAAGCCGAGTGCTGCTAACGCTAACCAGCTCGAACTCCACAACAGTTGGAGCACTATTCAGGTCTCAGTGAGCAGCGACACCCCACCCCGGCTCCAGCAGAGGGGGGAGAGGAGGAGGGGGAGGAAGAAGAAGAAGAAGAAAAACAACAAACCAGAAGGAAAACAGCATGTCAGTCCTCGCAGTGACCAGCCGTGAGTGTTTAGTGAGCGCAGGGTGTTCAGAGCAGCGCTGTCAACTTACTTGTCTGGAGAGGAATGTAGTTTTCTACCTGCTCCGTGTCACAAGAGTTGCAGCGAAGATCGTGTGCCGTGAACGAGATGAATCACTCGGGAGTTGAAATCTCACGCCTTCCTGGTTGGGACCTCAAGTGTTGGGTTGCGCACGCGCAGTACTCCAGGGTGGTTGTAGTATTGTACCACGAGACGTCACGTCAGGCGGAGTCATTTCATTATCTGAATACAACTAAAACATATACGTCATTTGTTTAGAACTTTTTTTTCCTTGTATACATCCATACTACTTAATCATATGGAGCTTTGTGTGAAGCCAAGGCAGGACCACCATGATTTAGCTTTTATTTTTGGAAGAAATCATACACATAATGCACATATTAAACATGTTATTTATTAATTTGTTGTGGATACAAACTTATTCAACCATCCACCTTTGATACTGTGTATGGTCACAGGGCTGGAGCCAGTCCGCCACAGGCAAAGAGACAGACAGACAACCACACCAATCCATCTTCGCACATCCAATCACAATTTAGAGCCACCAGTAAACTTCAAATGGACAAAAACACAAGTACCAAGGAAATCAATGAATACACAGGCGATCGTGGTAGCTACTAATCCAATGTGCGACCCTGCTCAGTGAGATATTTATCCAGCTGTAGATCTTCTGAGTCGCTTTATCCAAGCCAGGGCCATCGGACACTGGAGCTTGCAATGGATGAAGGCATAGCACATCTTAGGCGGATCACTAGTCTATCACAGGGTAAACAGAGAGACAGACTACCACACACACTCATATTCACCACTACAAGCAATTTAGAAGGCCCAGATAACCTCGGTGGCATGCTTTTAGATTGTGGGAGAATCCTGAGGAAATTCATGCAGTTATAATGCAGTGATTAAAGCAATTTACAAAACAGCACAATGTAAAAGTTTAATCTCACATAGAACAGAGTCCAAATTATTACTTGAGAAGCTTTTTGCTGCAGCAACAGAAATGGATGTACCTTCATAGGTCCTACGTGTGATCTGAAAATTGGTAAACATTTACAAACTACAAGCATGAAAGCAGTCAGTCATGGCAACCCTTATAAAAACGTTCTACACAATATGAAGTCTTGTGGAAACTTCAATCTGATGTCTCACCAAAAACCACAGCACAATGGTAGTTTATAGAGGGAGCGGCTTCCTTCATTCATTATCCCTGTTACTCTTTCTGTCCTGAATCAGACAGAAAAAAAATGTGAAAACACTAAAAACCTTGCTCATAATTTATACACAAGGCATCTGGGAAATGCTATTTCTGTACCTGTCACTTTGTTTTAACATGTCTTATCTTTTGTAGGGTGGTAATGCATCTGTTACAACCATACAATAGGACTTTTGTTGTCGGTTACCCAAGTTGAACTTGCAATTGCTCGGTTGACTCACTTACCTTGATGAACGGAGAGAAAGAAAAAAAAAAAAAAGTCAAAATTTCAAAAACAAAGCTTCTGGTGTACCCAGAAAGGATGTCCTCAGGAGAAAACACTCAGATTAAAAAAAAGACTTTGTTCTGACAATTATCTTCACCATTTAGCTGTGGTTGATTATCTCACGACAGACATTAGCTGGAGGATACATTCCATGCTGCCCACACAGCTCGCAATTAAAATCATAGACTTCCTCAACTCTTTCAGAGTTTTTGATTCACAGGAGATCATAAATGGGTGAATTCATTGTGTGCGTGCAAATCCAAATCTGACTGATTGCACCTCAACCTGAAGGAACACATGCTACTGTGGGAGAAAACACAGGAAACACACTCAAACCACTGCATTGTCTCATTAGGCACAGACACATTCGTTTGTGAATAACAACACACAAAACAAATTCAAGCAGTTACAAATCTTTAATTGTCAAAAGTTAACACCATCAAATATTTTACTGTTTCTGTATCTATCGTGTATGACTTCAGGTTTACCCACGTTTCTAAAAATCTTTTGTTTTCTAAATTGTTTTTTAAGATAAGTAGTTGAATAAGTAGGAAAACAGAGAGTTAATATAATGCCTGAATGAATGATACTACTAAATCTGTGGTAGTGGACAGCAACATGAAGAAACGCTGGTTTTAATTCATTGAGTCCAGCCCACGCATTTCGATTCCAACCCGAACCACTTCAGTTTCTGCAAAACCTGTTGAAGTTAATGTGATGAATTCTCTTTCTGTCCAGTCTTTTACAGCGACCCCGACTTGAAGTTGTTAGTTATGCCTGAGAACACCAGGTATCATAGAGATCTTGAGAAGTTTCAGGATGTTCACCACATGGCAACTCTTACAATTGACTTGAGGATTTATAGTTGAAACCAGTCAGGAATAAATACATTTGATAGTTGCTGATCAAACAACCACATTTGCTGAAAATAGGTTTGGAAAGTGCAATTTTGTGAATTGTTGAATGACAAAAACAAAAGACCCATCCAAAAAAATCTTGCAAAATTCTACATTGCATCACATGGGAAGGTAAAGAAAGAAATAGTCCAGGAAGTGGGATGTTGTAGGACAAGTACTACTGGGCAAGTGTAATGTACATTACGGGGATTGTGAAACAGTTTCCAATCACATTGATGTGCACAGACCTTCTCACAATATGGGAAAAGAAATATCATGAAATGTCATGGTTGTTTGCATTTTAAAGATTTAGCATGAGAGTAGTATAGGAGTATAGAAGGAGTGCGTCGACAGAATAGCACAAACCAGTAAATCACACTCCTTCACTCAAAACACATCATGTATAAATCCCAGCGTGCATCTCTCTCTTTCTGCTAAGATTACAGTGGGATCCAGAAATACAGTCATTGCTTTCTGGTTATTATTTACATTTTAAACTTTTTGCATCTCTGTCAGTAAAGAGAAACTCACACACCGATTTCACGCTCATTCCCTTTCCCCTCAAGGGCCTAGAGATCCTTGATTGTTCACAAGTTTATACGTCAGTAGAGAAAACAAGAGATTTACTGCGTAACGCATAATTCAGTTTTAAATGCTTGTCAGTCTATCTACATGTGCAGCATCGTAACATCCCACAAGGCGGGCACATTGCTCACGATGCTCCTCCCAGTGTGACCGATGAGATGGAAAACCTCTCAGAGGAGATGTTCGATGATGAAGAGCTGCAGTATTTTGCTCGACAGCTTGCATAGTTGTCCACCTTCCTCCACATTTACTGCACAGTCCATAGAGCCACAAAGGGAAGAAGTCAACTGTTCCTTTGTAGTTTTTTTTTTTTTTTTTCCAAATGCATTTGTGTCTCTGCTCCTCTTATCACAACAAAATTGCTTTTAACTTGCTACATATTTCATCATCTTACTTTTTGGTAGTCATTGGGAAGATACAGTATGTTGCATGAAAAAAGGGGGATTAACTTCAAGATAGCCCTCAATCAGTAGCAGTAACAGTCAACAAAGATACCCTTATTATCTTAAAGGGACATTTTCCTACAGTTTATCTACCATCTAGCTCAGAAACTACCTTTGACTGTAAAAAAAAAAAAAAAAATACACTGTTAAGGGTATAAAGTGAGGAAACTAGGCTACACAGGAATACCCTCTTGTCACTATAATACCCAGCAGCGGTTCTCGGCTAATTCTTAAATATCTGAACCCTAAATCAATAGGAAAATGTACCGTCCATCATCAGTGAGCCTTGTAACTAGCAGATCTTTAAATGCAGCTGCAATGTCAAAGTTATTGTCCTTGTGTTGGTGTCAGTTGTAGTGCTGGTGTGTGAGTGAGTGAGTGAGTGAGTGAGTGAGTGAGTGAGTGAGTGAGTGAGTGAGTGAGTGAGTGAGTGAGTGAGTGAGTGAGTGAGTGAGTGAGTGAGTGAGTGAGTGAATGAGAGTGAGAGTGAAGGAGTGCCTCGGGGTGGTCACACCTCGGTGCTGATGGCTCGAGTGTTGGTGTAGAACTCAGGAGGTCGGCTCCGATGAGCGTCCCTCAGCAGGGACCCTCGGACTGCGGGCAGCGGCATCGCCAGCGCCTGGTTGTCATAATGTGTCGGCATGTAGGTGATGCGCTCGCCACCGTTGCGCATCTCATCACTGGTTCGGATGTAGAAGGGTGAGTCGTAGGGTGAGCAGCTGGGGCAATAGCTGCGTTGCCCCCTGGCGGTTTTGCCGGGGTCGGAGGACTTGGGCGCCTCTGGTGGAGACAGGGACAATGGGGTGATGATCGATCCGTCCAAGCCAGACACACTGCAGGCATTGCAGGCAAAGTGTTGCTGAGAGATAGAGCCGCTGTCAGATCCATTCTTCTTGCAGCAGTAGTACTACAGAGGGGGGGGGGGGGGGGGGGGATAGGTTATCAATACTCAAACAGAAATCAACACAAATGTCAGCGAGATAGAGGAAGACAAGCAGTTAATTCACATTGTATATCCCTGGTTGTGAGTACTAAGTAAAACTACCTAAGTAGCTTTTGTTTACGAGGGGAAAGGAGCATACTGGGATACAAAATAAGGATTTTTTTTTTTAGCTGTTATATATTATCCAGTCTCTATATCATTTTTCCCCCATCCATTGTTGGAAATGAAAACTGTTTAATAATATGTGAATTTCTGCCCTCTGCATCTGCTGGGAATTATGTTGCCCATATATGATGTCCACTCTCTGTGTTGATCACTTATAATTATACTGTAACACAAATGGACATATTTTGACTAAAATAATGTTGCAACATGACATGTACACACACAATGTTTTGTAATCTAAGTATACAGTAAGACCCCACCTGGAGTCTACAGTAACAGAGCACGGCTATGATACACAGAAGTATCACTGTGGCCAGTATTCCTCCGGTTATGACAACAGTTCCAGCTGTCATCCGACCAGCTCTCCATCAAACTCTGACACAGAAAAAGAGGAGACATCAGCAGCAGCAGGACCAACTCCACAGATCCATAGCACACAGTATATATTACTGAATAGAATAGAATAGAATAGAATAGAATAGAATAGAAATAGTTTATTAATAAGTGTATGCAGGAGCAAACAGCACATGTATATGCTGCATCAATCATCAATGCAAAAAATGTGCACAATTTCTTCTACGAAAAAAGATCCATAACCTACCTGCACTCTAAAGTTGATGAGTTTTGTTATATTTAAAGTTTGATTGTCTCAATTTTGCAGTGTTTTTGCTTGTGTGTCTGAATATGAAGAAATGTTGTGCACGAAATAGCTACAATATTTATATTTAATCATTATTTACGTTATTCATCTTTAAGTGCCAAAGCATGTTTTGGATTGAACACAATGAACATGGTTGGGATTATTGTTGCAGTTGTACTCACGTTCAGCAAAGTTGCTTAACACCTGAGAAGAAAAACACAACATTTATATTACAAGCAGACAGGCAGACAGACAGACAGACCAGCAGGCAGACTTACATCAGAAGAGTGTCTGAAGGTTGTATGAGTAACACACAATCCACAGTTCCAAAGTGAGAGACGCTACACTGTTAAACAGCCACCATCTCTGGGGAAGGAAAGAACAGGGAAAAGGAAAAGAAAGGCAGAAAAGATAAAGGACCGATATGAATTCAGTTGAGGTCACACTGTGATCTGCACTGGTGTCAGTTTTGTGGTAAGTTTTATTATGGGGTTTGGGGACCACATGAGTTTTTCTGTACTGATCTGATATCCATAAACTATCTGCAGCTGTTAATGAAAGTAGTTCAGTTGAAGTGACCTCGTCTTTGTCCACAAGGTGGCGGTAAAAGAAAAGGAATTTCTCTGTGGCAGCTTAATTCAGCAGCCATTGAGGAATGACAAGAAATATATATATATATATATATATATATATATATATATATATATATATATATATATATATATATATATATATATATATATATATATATATATATATATATATATATATATATAAATGTTGATTCAAATTTGATGATATAACATAGATATAACTTCTATGACAGCTTGGAGATTATTTTATATATCTGTGAACTTTGCATACGAAAGTGTGAAGATTGTGCAGAGCTGCTGTGAGACAAAACCAGCCAGTATCAGTATCAGCCACTTCTTCTTTTTCATATTTCATGATCACCATAGTTAGTCTGCAGTAAAATCCTCACGTATCATTTTTTACATGTTAAAATTACGGTAGGCAAAAGCGAGGACACCAAAACTGATAACAATAGCCCAAAGATTCTAGATATTGACATTTACTTTGCTCATGAGAGTGCCCAAATACAAATCCTGGAACAGCATGCATATCCAGACTCGAATACACACAAGCTCACATGCAGCATTTCAGGACAGCAGCAGTAATAGTGATTTATTGATGAGGGGCTACAGTTGGCCGAAGGGTTTTAGTCTGCAGGCCCAGGCTTGACCAGGTGAAGTGAAATCTATTCCTACTGATAAAAACATGTCAGACCTGTGATTGGGTTGGAGGGAGGACATGCTCTCGTATTGGGAGAGGAAGGCAAGATACAATGAAAACAAGGAAGGAGGAAGGAAGGAGCAGCAGCATGTTCTCAGGCATGTTATAGAGAGAAATAGATATACACTAAGTTTAGCCTGCCAATAACAACTTCTTCTGTTTGGGATCTGAATGGATGCATTATGTTCGCCATCGTATTGTCATCATGAGTAACGTGTCACAAATGTGTGATTGTGTGTCAGTACTTCATGATAAGTCTGGACAACTTCACTAAGTGATACACAACTCCTGAGCCACTCACTAACAGAGCTAAAGTAACAGGAATTACTGCGAAAGAGAGCAACATGCACACGGCAACCAATAAATGAAACACTCATTCAATGCCATTGACTTTGTATCAGGGCTCTGTTGAATTTATGCTGAGATTCAAGCAGAAATGAGAACCAGCTGCTAATCAGGTAAGCCAATTATTTTTCAACACCACATTTTAAAACAATGAAAAAAACAACAACAAACAAACAAACATAAAAACAGTGGTTCAGTCACCTGAAGAGATTCTAAATGTTTTATTCAGTCATTCATGTTACAGCAGCCGTATTTCCATTCGTCTTATCGTTCTCCTCAGTTAGCCTGCAAGCAAATTAAAGTCACAAATTGACCAATGAATGCATGTCTTCGAGAAAAAATACTAAATTGCTTGATGATATGAATGCTGTGTTTCTTTGTTGTAATTATGAACTTGAATCAAGTCCTATATTACCTTAAGTCAGTATATTACCTTAAGTCAGAAGAAGCTGGGAATGGATAGATAAAAGAAACTGCACTACTGTGTAAAAATAATTAGTTTTTAACATCTCATTCAAAAGGAAAATTAAACACAGAATGCTATTGAAGATAATTAAACAGTTCAAAATAAGTCAAACACGCACCACACATTCTTGTTGCCGCAGGTCTGTGTGTGCTTATATGTGCCAGTGTTGTAACAAATGTGTATTTCCTTATTAAAAGTGCAGTGTGCTTTCACACTCTCCACTGCAGTGAAGAAAACAATGCGCTGACGTTCCCACGGGCTGCAACCTGAACCGCCACACTGGCACTGAGCTCGTAAAGCATGTTTCTGCCAGAAAGAACACTGGCCCTCAATTATTCGTGGACACCAAACGGGATGGCAGCTGACGGATTCCTCTTAACATCATTCATCACTACTCCCTCCAGTGTGCTCAATCGCAGGCTCAGCACATAAAACTATTTTTCATAATTAATGCCAGCACGGTGACTTGTACTGCAAGGACGTCTTACACAGACATAGGGATGTAAAATAACACAGATTAGATCTACAGTTTGCATCAGTGGTATTCCAATGAAATGTTCAGTTTGACAAAATCTTCTTAATGCAAAGGTCCGGATGATCAGAACGTCTAACCATTTGCATTTTATAATACGCATTTTAGTGTGATAGATATTCAAGTATCAGGATAACCTTATCCTTGATACCAATGAAATGTAGGTTCTTCAACCCCGAAAATGTTTTAAACAGAGTTAGACATTTCTCAAAATTACCCATTTGAATTTCAAATCAGAGGAAACCTGCACAACATTCCCATCTCCGTCCTAAAGATTCACTTTCTTTACTAATATATTGTTTAAAAAAGTGCCGGAACACAATACTTTGCTAATCTTAAAACTCCAAAAATGAAAGTTTGCCACAATCCAGTTCCTGGTTTCTCCAGATATTCCTAATGCAGCAGTGTGCACAAAATCTGAGTGCAATTCATTTTTGCACTGTTTTGTAAATGACTGTAAATAGTTGCTGCCATCCACTCAGTATTTCTCATGTATTTCTTTATCTTTTCCTCAACAGCATGTCTGTAATTTGCATACATCTATTACTTGATGCTCTTTTCCTCCTGTTAACCTACAGGACATCACTGCCTTTAGTTGGTTGTGTGAAATGGACTTCAAATCCCTTGACGTCCGCCTGACTCCCTTTTTAAAAAAAGTGTCCTTGACTCTATTGGGCCTGGATAGTGGAAATGATTGATATCTCCCAAAACAATCACTCTATTTTCAGCTTCTTGTAAAAAAATATCTGTAATATATGTAAAAGTATCTTAACTATTTCTATTAAATCAATATGATGGGTACTTTCCAGCCTGGTTTTCAAAAATTGCACATCACAGAAACTGTTTTACTTCAGTCGAGTTCTGCAAATGTTTCTTCCAGTGAGAAGGGAGGTTTTCCACACTTGCCTTGGTTGCTAATGTGGAATTGTTGGGATTTCTTCTGTAAAAGTGACTTGAGATGACTGTGCTGTATTTGACGCTATGTAAATAAAATTGGATTGAATTGAATTCTCCAGAGTTTACCGCTCTAGTTCTAATAGATCTCTTTTTTCCCTTTGATACGAGCGATAACAGTATGATTAACAGGCAAAATAATTTGTTTGGAATTATTGCCTTTGTTTTAAAATAGTTTATTCCCTGTCCAACTGGGACTTATTCTAGTTTTTGTTGAGCATTATCTGCTACAACAAACTTTCTCTGTGGGGTACCCCAGGGATCTGTTCTGGGTCTGATTCTCTTGTTGCTGTACATATTCGCTTGGCCAAAGTTTTAGATGTTACAATGCTATTTCAAATCTTTCGAATGACAAAATATATTGTTCTTTCAAAATTTCTGAATTTTACAAATTGGCTAGTTAAAAAAAAAAAAAAAAGATTGTTCAAAATCAAGCAATGATTAAAATGAAAAATGTAACTTGATTAAAGCCACAAACAAGGTGACGACTGAACTCATCCCAAATATTTAATCTCATTAAAAGCCATAATATACACTACATTATACGTTGAAGGAAGCAGAGTGCAGGTAGTTTGCTGCGGTTTACAGCACTGCTGAGGAACACTGTATGGAGCAAGATACTGGCTCACGTCTTTGAGGATCCACAGATTTAGGAGACATGTCTAGCTTGTCCCAGCATGTTTTCTGAGCTCTCTTCACACATGACAACTATCAGAAATACACTGAACACACCAGCTTTTTGGGCCCAGTAACAATTTTTGCATTTTGACTTTAACCTATTGCAATGTTTTTTTTTCTTTGCACAATGATAAGGAAAATGAATATTATCTCTCCAATGTTTATAAATGAAGATGACATTGGCTCCGGTGTGTCACTTTGTTGCAAATTGTGGACGGACCACACTCCACACACCCTCTGAAGAGTAGATGGGTTTTGAAAAAGTCATTATTTTTCCTGAAGTATTTCAATGTGACATTTAAGCTTGATGCATACAATTAATTTGTCTATTCCATCATCACAGCTGAAATTTCCACCATGGCATCTCAGTTCATTTCGCCTGTTGGCATAGAAATGCCACTGTGGTCATTCTGAAGTCATACATCACTGTGAATGGCACATTATGTGGCGCCTGACATTTTGATGCAATCTAGTTAAAAACTAATACAATAAATACACCATTTGTAATTCAGAAAATCTGTTGTCATACTGTTGTCAGACTTGGGAGTTGGTATTTCACCATTTCAGTTGCATATAAATGACAGGAATTAACAAGTATAGATGGCACCTGAGTAAATGCATATACTTTTAATTGGGACATTTGTCGTTGTTGTATTTCTTTATTTCTTTATTCGTCACTTTTCAAGATCTTTTCTTTGCAATTAGCAAAGGCTTTGCTCTCTGTGTGACAAGAAACAAGCTAGTACACATACCACAGACTATTGATTAGGAATATTGACTATTGAATAACACTAGGAGGTAAATAGTTTGGAACTGAGCCCAAAAACTTTGTATTTTATTTTAGAAACTCATCCTGCTTGAGGTGGCGCGGTCTTCATCTATAGTGGTGAAACTGTCATATATGTTACATGCACTGTTATTCACAGGAAATAGCATTCAACTCTGAAAATTTATCATTTTAAATATTCTAAATGAATCTCTTTCTATCATGATTTCTTGTAAAAACTAGATCTTTTTAACTCAAACTAATTCACCACTATTTTTTTGTTGGGTTTTTTTTTTGGGGGGGGGGTATTTTTCTGTTTTCTTGTAAGAGAAGTGTGATATTTTAAACTTACATTTTAGATCCTTGAGTTTACATCACATATTTAATCCAATCCAGATATTTTGTGTTTAGTTCTCAATGTTTTTGTTTTTTGTTGTTGTTGCTGCTGAAAAGCCGAACTGTGCTTTAGGTGGATCCACAGGCTCCATTACACTGCTATGAATTCAGCCAGACTGTGAGATTAAATAATCATACTCAATGATTACATTTATTCTCAGAAATTGACACAATTGAAGTTGTAGTGCAGGATACTACTTTTATGAAAACATACTCAAGTAAAGGTACTGAATTTGAAAACTACTTTAAAAAAAAGTATAATTAGACAAAAAATAATAATACTCAATTACAGTAATGCAAGTGAATGTAATTCATTACTTTCCACCTCTGGGGCAAACTTCACAGACAAAGAACCGGAACAACAGATCATCTGCATCAACATCAATAAATCTTTGCCAAATAGTCAGTAATATGTAGTCATGGAACTCAGACTTTGCATTATTCTTGTGATAGAGCCAATTAAAATGGTGTGCCGTCTTTGGTTGAGGCACAAAATACACTTATCATCATCTGCTAAGTTAAGAACCATTCAGACCTTAAGGTCGCCTGGATTGTAACCACTTTTCTATCAGGACATGTGCATGTATATATGTATTTATTTATATACGTCCTTTTTTATTTGTCAAATACTTCAATTGTAGATGTAAAGCATTTTAGGTTGCCATGCTGCTCAGTGTTTTTCTATACAAATTGCTTTGTACTTTGCAGTAGACAGAAGCACAGCATGTCGGTATATAAAAGCTTTACACCTGTAATTACTGATCTCTAATTTTATGGTGTTTTAATCAGCCTCTTTTATTATCCTGCTGGCGCGGCACTGTGGTCTCTCCTGTTCTTGCTTCCTTTTGTCCTGTGAGGAATTTCACATGTGGGGTAAAAATCCTTCACGTGGAAAAAAATTCCCGCATTCCCAGATGGTGTTTTTGGCAAATCAAAGTAATGAGAGTATCTCGCAAGCTTGCTGGCTCTCTGATGAAGTGTTCCCTCTGGATTCTCAGCCATCAGTCCTCACAAGCACATGAAGGACCTTGACTGCCCGGGAGGATTTCTACAAGATTGATTTTTTGGCAGATCTTAAATTGCCTGGACAGCGAGTCACTAAGTGTCATTCTCTGGTCCTTCAAACACTCTACAAACACCATTCATACTTGTCACATAAAGGACATACGTTTGATCCGTGCAAAGGTGTCCCGACAAACTGAAAATGTTATCATCTGACACTTGTCTGCTTCCTCATTGGTGAAATCTGTATTTTCATCATCATGTGAGATAAGCGAGTGTCTGACAATGCTGTCGTTCTAATGCTGACCCATTCATCTGTGTTGCAGTTTATTCAAGCAGAGTTTCTTGGCTTTGAGTCATTTATTCACCCCAAGTGATAGAAGCCTGAGTCTAAAGGTGAGACATTCATCTCCACTTACTTAACCTTTCAAAAGGTACTAAACGACATACAAAAAGCTTGTAGCTTGGAAAGCTTCAGGTGTCTGAGCAGCAACAGGACTAAATTCCTTCCATCCAGGAAATAAAGCATGGAAAATTCCAGCAACAGTGCCGGAGAGCTACTATTTCAACATTCGAAATCTACAGCTTCGACAGTGCAGTTGTAAGCAGAGAGGAAACAAGTCACACATCCAAATGGGATTCATGGTCACAGTTGAAATGTAATTTGTCTAATCCTGTTATCTGGCGTTCCAAAAGCTTTTCTCTATCTGCTTCCTCTCGGCATCGACCGTGCCGTGGCCCGCCGTGGGCGTCTGTGTGCTTTTGCATGCGTGTTTGTTCGATGTGACTTTGTGAAATAAACACAACTCTGTGAGGAGGCAAGTCCAGAAACAGGAGTACATCTTTTTCAGAAACATTATTTATCTTAAACCTGGTGTAATGGATAAAATGTATAAACAAAAAGACAGTGTTTCGTTGAAGCTTCAGAGTGAACAGCTCCATTTGTTTGTATTTGATGCAAAAAGAGCAATTTTGAAATGTACATGTAACATTGGACAAATAATTCATTATGTTTTGGGCAATCATACTAATATGCATTTTTCAAACAGCCACTACCATGTAATTAACTAAATAAAAGGTGAGTGACTATAGTACATGGAGGAATGTTCATCTCTGGTACTGAAGAAAAGTTACTAGAGGCAGAATATGAATTTTTTTTTAATTGTCTGGTTAGTTTTTTTGATATCCCAGTGTGTCCAGGTACAATTGTTGATATTACTCATTAGCTCCAAACCAACACATCTGGAAATTCTTCTTCAACATTTGAATGTGATATGGATCCTTTGAGTTCATGTCTTTAGTCCAACAGGGAAATCAATCAGCCTCACGTTTACCAAGGTTTTGCACTTCTATTTTTATCTCAATTTTGCTGGTGTCTCCTGACCTTGTAAGTGCCAAAGTGGGAGAAGCCCTGTATTTATACAATCAACAGATATCAATTGTCTCAAGTTACTTGCACGACTACGGCAGGAAATGCATGCATCCATAGACAAACACACACCAACAAATTGTAAATCTTGAGCAACAATCATGCAAATGTGAAGCAACTGTTATTTAGCATTACAAAAAATGTATGCCATTCATATGAAATATGAACAGCACCAATTCAGCAATGTTCCAAGTTAAAATGTTGGGGGGTTTTTTTGCATCTCAAACAAGTCACAAGTTGTTGCAGTCCAGTGATGATGAAGATAAACATTAAAGCGAGGGGTTAAATTTTTCAAAGTTAAAGGGTAATAGTAGAAATAGAAAACAACAGTTAAATGATATGCAGCATTAAAAAGACATCACACTACAATCAAGATATTTCAAGTATTATGTAATATTGTTATCAATCAAGATAATTGAAGTATTTAAAATAGAAATATTGCCAAGACCTTTCAAAGACACTTTTAAGTTTGGGGTGTATTATGTTGTTTGGTTGTCAATGTGTCCCACTTTTGTGATGGTGATAGAAACTCGTCTTTAAAATTTGGTGCACGTGCTCCCTCTCAAGAGAAAATAATAATAAAGGTCAAGCTTCACTGTGACCGTTGACTTATTTAATGTATGTAAATGTGACATTTCAAAAAAGCCATGAAATCTGTAAATGGGTTTCATTCAATACGAGTCTCATAAGGTGTCATAGTGAGCACTTTCACCTCACAGTGAGAATGTCTCCAGTGAGGGACTGTGTTGGGCTTGGGGGCTTTTTCTGTGTGGAGACCATGTGTGAAACTAGCATGTGTAATGGAAGCACATTTGAGCCTTTGCTCATCCATCTTCAGCTGGGATCAGCTCCGGTGCCTGGTGACCCTGAGTATAGACTATTCAGTCTTTGACAGATGGATGGCTTCCGTATCATCATGTTCATGAAAACATAATACTCGCCATGTTGAGTTCTAGTTTCTCCATGTTTGAATCTTGTCAAATAAATTAATTGAAGTAAAGGTTCAGCATTTATTGTTCTTTGAGAATGTGTTCACCATTTGTGGGTTAAGCCCAACTGAAACCATCTGCTCTGTTAGGCCCTGTTTACACCACAACATTTCAAGTGAAAATATCATTTTTGTGTATTGTTGCAGAAACGCTTCACATTTACACGCCAACGTTTTGGAAAATATTGTCTGTTTACACAATGGCAGAAATGCTAAAAATGGTGTAATTCACAATCCAGGCCACGGGTTGTCACTGTTGATTGTTTTTTAATAAAACTACACACATGCACATAGAGAACAACACTCCTTATACATTAACAACAGCAAGCACGCAGCCATTCATATGAACGGAGATGGATTACTATTACGGTGACTCTCAACTATAAAACTACCAAGTCCCAGGAGTGTTATATTCTATCTACTCGCACATGAGCAGAAAAACTAATATTTACGACTGTGGTGCACATGCACAGTAGCAGCCTTTCCATCGTCCGCATGGAGATGAAGCCCGAGTGTTTTTAGATAGTGTTGTCTTAGCCTGTTTCAAATAGTTCCACCTTGGGAGCCGTTTTCAAAAAGATGCATTTCCAGTGGCACTGAGCACCGTTGTTGTGTAAACAGACACCCAAGACACAGCAAAAATTTGAGAACATTGTCATGTAAACAATGGTTCAGCAGTATCAACACTGATATCTATACACTGCACACCAAACGAGTAGACTGAGGGATCCTTTATGATTAATGGCAACGACAAATTGAAGAAAGAGTGTGAATTATGATCAGCCAAAATATCAAGGGACCGGGGGAAAGACAGTCCGTACAACACCAGCAACTTGTTCACAAGAGGCATTTGATCCAACAGAGATAGTCAGATGTCGCTCATTTCTTATCTGCTCAGCACGTAACTCCGAGCCGTGCAACATGCTACATGTTAGAGTTTGGAGGCTCACACACCAGTGATAGTGAATGTAAACACGATCAAACTATGACTGATGCACTCATTAACAGCAAGCTACTCTCCACAGCATGCATGGGGAAGTATGTATAGATACTATGCATTGCCCTATGCATACGGTTGTAAGGCTTTTGGACGAGCACGTAGCGTCGACACAGAGACTCTGCGGAGGTGGTTTGCGGAAACAAGCTTGCTGTGCAAAAGGTTAGTTCTTGTATTTGTCCTTTAAAAAAGTTGTGTGTGTGGTTTCATTACAAAAACAACCAACAGTGCCATCCCGTGGCCTGGTATGCCAACTACACATTCTGCCGTTGCGTTATAAACAGACATCGTCTTCATAATGTTGCAATGTAAATGTGAAACTTTTTACAAATCAACATGCTAACCTGATACATTTTCGCTTGAAAAGTTGTCATGTAAATGGGAACTGAATTTAAAGATGAAAGCGGCATGAGCCAAAGACATCTAGAGGGACCAGGAAATGAAAAGTGGAAAATATCCCGTCTGCCTGCTGTATTTCTTTATCAGAGTATTCCAAAAACTTTACACAGTTCAAGTTCATTCAAGTTGCTCGCTGATCTGTCGACATTTCATGTCAGTTTACTGAATTTTAAATTCAGTTACAACAGTGAGTTTGGGGGGTGAAGTATAATTATGACATTAGTGATATCATTGAAAGAAACAGATTTATGAACTGATGACAACAAATAGCAGCAGCAGCAGCAAAGCAGATGATCTACAACATGCACACAGCAGCAGGCAGCTCTTAAAAAGGGAGGCTAATGTTTATATAAGGTACTAATTCAAAACAGGCACTGCAGACACTGCAGAGTAATGCTAATGTTACTCCCAGTAATACCAATTTCATGTTTCTGTCAGGAAGAGCTAGTTCATAATTAATCAGGGGCTCCTAGTGAAGAGGAATTTTGTAAAATAGTAACTGTTAAAAAAAGGAAAAAAAGCATCTTTGGTTAATCACGTAAAGTTTATTATCTGCAACTTTCTTTGGTCTAATGTAAAAAAATGCTGTATAAGTGCAAAGCAAAATAGAGAGGCGTTCCTTTTTTCTAGTTTTGACAAGGTTGATATGTAGAGTATGATTACAACTTACACAAAGCCAAAAAAACAACAAACATCCAATAACAAATCAAACAAAATAAAGAAATAACACTTCCATTGCATTTTTTTTTTTTAAGTGAAAGCCACTGCAGGACAGCAGAGTTCAGATTAACAGCCAAATGTCTGCGATAGAGTAAACCTGCAGCTGATAAGGAGATTAGCTTCATGTATGTGAATGCTCCCATGTGACCTGGACACATTCTTTATGTACTAAGACACCTGCAGGAGTGCAACCAACTGGTCTCCCATCTTCCTCCTCCTGCAGTTATGGTCCAGTGGGCAGAGATTGATGACCCTAAACATTTTAGTTCAATTACTTGATTTCGCTGGAGGTCATTTGGGGCAAAGAGTGCAATGAATGTGAAGAACCACTTTCCAGAATGATGCTCTTGGCCCTATAAAGGCACATGATCAATACAGACGGTAAAATAGCTGCGTCTCTGCGACGATGAGAAGAGATAGGGCAACAAAGAGTTGGAGCTCCGTTTAGGCCGTTTTCTCGGTCCAATCTGGACCATATTCTGATGCTGTAGACACTGCTGGCAGATTTATAACTGGTGTACATTATGCTGTTTTGCAGCTCTCTGGGCCACTGTACTCTGGCCTGCCAGCTCCTGATTCAGCTTTCTACGCTCACAGTGAGTCAAGATGAGGTGAGTACCATTGCTCACAGGAAGAACGTGAAATTTACAACATAGAGTCCATTTGTAATTTTTATATACCCATCAAATTCAAATTCTTCCCGCTTCTTAAAAGACTATCACTGGATGTTGAGGCCAGTGGGATGACTACTGACTGTTACAGTTTGTCATAAATACAATTATAACTGCTTCTGACTGCTGGTGTTGTGACAGATGCATTCAGAGAACATTTTTTTTTAATTGTTATAATTAAAGTATTTCAGACATACATGAACCTCGCGCACAACCAGCAACTCCTTGGCAGGATTCTGGACTATATTATTTATCATACAACAACCGTTTCAGAACAGAACTGACTGTCATGAATGCCAGATGATTTGTGAGGAACATCTCCCACTGATCTCTTTTACCTTCTTCAGCAGAAGATTCTGAGTGAGACCATGAGGCAGCTTCAATGGTGATAGAAAAAGACTTCATGTTGGAACTGAAACACAGAAAATCTGTATGACAGAGTAAAAACACTGAGTCAAGAAAAGATGGATTTTGTGATCAAATGATCAGGATTTTTGCTGAGTAAAGTTACGCTATTTTCTTAAATAATATTACAATTTTATTATTGATGGGTTTTTTTATGCAGCTAAAACATGGGTTTTATGGCAGTAAAAAGTTGTTTAGGAGTGGATTGATTCAAGTCTACCTCTGAAATACACGGCCCACCACTGTTGTGTTAATTCTTGTGAACCCATTTTTGGGTATAACACAATACAATGCATGCATAGTCAGATAATTATACCTTAAGTTTTATTTCAACAAATGTGTTTTCTCATTAATTTATTGAAATATACACATTTGATATAAAAATGTTGATGACAAAGTACTCTTCCCTCACACATGTTAAATGCCCACACGCATGCAGTATGCGCACATTCACAATAGGGGAATATTTGATTATCCATTCATCTGTCCATGTATTCTTTGTACTGTGCAAACACTACAAAGAAAGGTTCGCACTGAATTTAAAACCCAGAGCCTCTGTCTTTGACATAATAGAACAAGCCTCTCTTGCACCATTCCACTCTGAGGAACGATGTCTTCTGTGTCTTAATCACTGCCTCAAAGCACTAAAAAAAAAAACTTTCCGAAAAGGGTGCGAATTGACTGAATAACATACAATGAAGCTTTCAATCACAAACACACTTTTTAAGATTCACTGCAATCTGAAATAGTAAAGTCCTGCATCAGAGCTTGGGGAAACAACACTCCGCGCCGAGCTACAGGCCTGCTCGCTGGAAGGCTTGAATTGATTTTCTATAATTTATGTCCAGTTCAGACAGATTCACAGCAAAGAACTTAAGCAGGAGAAGGATCTGACATTAAACATGCAGGCTGCTTTGCGTCCCCCATCTTTACGAGGTTTACAGGGATTTCATTATAGCTGCTGAGCTCCTCCCCTGCTGTCCTGCGATATGCCAGCTTTTCTTCACACTTGGCGGCGGTGCAGCTCCCGGTTTAGGACAGCGGGCGGCCAAAGAAGCTGTAATTACTGTACCTCCATTCTGCTGGTCAGCACAGCAGTCTCATAAAAGGAAATGAAACGGTCCAGCTTCCATCTTTGAGGGAGTAATGTACCACGAATATTTCATTAGCATACATTCACATGAACATTTTTATCTGTGACAGTTAATAAAGCGAGAGAGAAGAGCCATAGATGATAGGGCCAACAGAAAGAGGGCTGGACTGCTGAGGTAGCCTTCTCTGAAGTCAAAGAGTAGAAATTGGTGTTCAATGAGTCCTTTGTTGTTTGGTTAGAAGGCATTAAAAAAAAAAAAACCTTCCTACTTGAATTAAACATGGGCCCTATATTGGTAGATTAATGGTTATTGGTCCGGTCACACTCATGTGCAACCGGAACAATTCTAACCTGCAGAGACCTGAGGATCTTTTAACTCTTGGAAATTAAGTGGTACGGTCATGGATTTATTTTTAAATAACTCCCTCAAAGTTATTCAAGTCGACACTCTGAACTCTTACATGGTACTCAAATCCGTCTGAGCCTGTTGTGATTTGACCACATGAATGGCTCTTTGCTTCTCATAATTATCACTGATCCTGACAGCTCCAAACCAAGAGGATTCTTAAAGATGTGACAAGATGTGACCTTATCAAGTCACTCAGATCATTTTATTTTTGTGCTTCCTCGCTGGGTTAAATTCGCCTCACTGACACTGGGCAGAGGATGTAATACAGTTTTCTCCCTGAGAAGACCTTCATATTCATATTGTCTTGTTAATAACATCTGATGCTTGCAGAGAAGGCAAACTGTAAATACACAAGAATGATAAAATAAATGTACATTTTCCATCAGGTTTCCTAGTTTATATCATTTGATTGATGAAGGAGCAGAGAGACTGATTTATAAGATACAAAAAAGCCTTAATCTAGTTCCGTAAAAATCATTAAAAACATTTAAAATGCTTGTTCTTCTGGGACAATTTGTGAAGTTGTCATGAATTTATCTTTGTTAATATGGTTCAATAATAAGTTAATGTGGGCTTTGTGCTTTAAAGGCATTTGACACTTATATTAAACAGTCAATCAGCCCCGAAGCCATTTCTTCATTAGGCTTTTAACATTGTGTTAAATGTTCCCCATCCTTCAGTTCCAACGAAGCCTCTCAGAATAATATTTATCTTTGATTTCTGTGTGCTTAAAATATGGCTGTGGCTGTAGCTGAATGTATGACCTTCGGCTTACAGGATGGTAACTGGATCTTCTTTCCCCTCCTGCCAGCAGTCCCACAAAGAAGAGGAAATGTGTCCAGGACAAACAACCTCTCACGTCTCCTCTCATCTCTCTGCATTAGTTGGACTGTTGCGCTCAGTTGATTGTTTCCCCATCTGAGAGACTCGCCAACCATTTAAGTTGCTCAGGCTTTTTGACCGGTAAGTAAAGTAAACATCAGCAAAATCCAGGAGCTAATTTAACAGAGATATAATTGAAAAAAAAAAGAAAAAGTGCGTTTAAAGTACCTGTTCTCATTCCGCCATGAAATTTCTTTTAAATGAGAAATGGAATTGTTTTTGGTATTATATTGACCTTATAAAGATCCAACAGCTTGTGTGTGATCATTGTTTGGGTAAAAAAAAAAATCCTTTGACTTGGTTTGGGATGGGTTTTAAATCTTCAGTGAATAAGCGGAAGGACAGATGAAAGAGAAACCTGATCTTGCACAAATCTGCAGACATTTCATCTTTAAATCATCACTATTTCCTGATGTTCAGCAAAGGCACTGATCAGCTGAAGGCAATATTCAGATCAAAAGGTTTCGATGGTTCAAATGAGGGCTTTTTCTACGGTGTAGGACGAGATCCGTTTTAAACTTCCTCCTACTCGTTTTTGAGCATGTGGAAACCCATACTACGGTGATTACTGTGTTGTGTAGGAGAATTGTTGTCATTAGTACAACAGTTCGGTGAGATACTGGTAATAGATTTTAAAAATTGTACTTGTTGAAAACTGGAGTAAATAGATTTGACCATATAAGGTTAATAAAATGCATAACTTCCAGTGGAAAGTATAGATAAATGCATTTCCTCAGCATAAATGAGGTATATGAAAATAGATTATAGATGTGGTCAAAGAAATGTGTTTCTACACTTGTTAATACATGCTCATATCATAGTGTTGGCACGCCAGTACAGTAAAGTGCTAATAGCCATTATTGAATAAAATATGAGCAACCTGCTTATAATTAGCTTGCTGATATCGCTGTTGAAATATTAAATCAAATCAAATTGTATTTAATGAGCACTTTTCATACACTACGTGATGTAGTGCACCCACCACCACCATCCACAGACACACACACCCCACCGACTACCAATCTCCACAGCCCACATCAATGAACCAGAGGGGAGGGGGGGGGGGAGAGAGAGAGAGAGAAACTTACATGAAACCAGTTGAAGAGCTGCTATCTCACTCAACCCCTTCTCACGGTCTACTTTAGCGTAAGAAAAGGTTGTAGTCTTAACAGCTGCTATTTCATTAACCTCCTGCGCTTCATCAATTATGACCTAACACAGTCCTCTAGATATCACTATGGAAAATGTCCAACTTCATTCAGTATGAACATTATATATAACATTATCCAATAGTTACAGCCCCAGATAAACATTACTTTACTTTTACAGGAGCTATCTGCTGCAGTATTTCATGATTTCGTAAACGATTTGCTTTCCAGAACTCCTAACACTAATATTTTGAACATATTCCTCCCAACCTATTCATGCAACTTTGATTGCACTTAATGACTAACTCAGTCTACCTCAGACTGCACCTTACAATTTTGTTGTACCTGTTACAATGACAACAATAAAGACATTCATTTATATGGTGCTGACAGTTCAGTTAATGTGCCACTGCAACACCATGACAACAAAAGTATGTGCAAATCAACAAGACAATTCCAACTGGAAGAGACTAGAGCAATACAAAAGTAACCTTCTGCAGTAAACTATTACTTATTCGCTTTGAGACGATGAACTGTACTTTATTATTCCCCTTTGCAAAGTTTCTTCACTTACTTGACCCATCAGCAGCCACACAGCCATGAGCCATGGTGCATGTTTTTTCTTTTTTTGAGACTGTGGGAGGAAACCAGAGGACCCGGAGGAAACCCACAGGGGAGAGACATGAAAACGCCACACAAAAAGGCTCCGGCCAGTACTTAAATTAGGACCTTCTCACTAACTACCGCACCACTGCGTGGCCAAACTAGGAAGATAACTCCACCATTGTTTAAAGAAATAACAAGTAAATGTAATCCAATTTTCAGTTTCAGTAAGTTGCCCAACATTGGTCTCACATTAGTAGTACTATTAGTATATTGTAGTACTGTTTGGATCAATGTTAGTATGAAAAGCACTTGACGGCATTATATGTGACTGTTGATTTAAACATCACCCTGACTTACGAAATCTCCAACGAGCTAAGCGTATGTGCATATTTTGTATTTGTGTTTTAAAATGTCAATGTGTGTTGTTGTAAGAAAACAGAAGATTGCACTTGTCAGTGTTCGTTTTACAAAGTGAGTATCTAACTGTGTAGTCATATGTAAATGTCAAACAGCATTGTGTCATTTAAAAAAGAGTCCTCAGTGCGTGCGTATTTTTTGTCAGTCTGATTTTGTCTCTGAATGAGCCTGGGAGTGTGCATGTCTGCATGCGTGTTTGTGTGTGTATATGAGTTTTTGATGAGTCACCACAGACACAGCAGCCAGCAGCAGAGCTACATTAGCAGATAACAGAGTTTCTCTTCCAGGGGCCTGCAGCTTTGCCAGCAACCCTTCCTCTTGCTGCCCTCATCCTCACCCAGCGTGATCACACTCTGAAAGCTGTTCACGTTCGACATGCCACAACATGTGCACAGTGAGTGTCACAAAATCATTCTCTCAAGCTCATGTTTCCAGAGAGATCTGAGATTTCCCTCAATATTTAGGAAATATTGACAGGGGGACTGACTAATATGCATTGTTTTACCTCTTTCTATTTTGTAAAGCAAACCAAAAGAATGCAAATATTCATTATGTCAGATAGTGAAATATGTTTAAAAGCTAAGTGTTCTGTCAGGCCACATAAGGGCAATAAACGAGTGCAAATCAATGGCACTTTGACCATATGCTCTGCAGCTTTCTTAAGTTCAGGGCAAGTGTCAGACCTCCATTCAGAAAACTTTATCTCCTCGTCAAAACCTCCAATATCCTGTAAATGAAAGGAACCTGCAAAAACTAGACCATATTAAGAAAAATATTCCCCATTTTAGACCCTCTATACACAGAAAGACCGACTGGGAACGGCATCTGTTTCAGAAAACTTTCAGACAGTAACAATTCATAGTGATTGCTGTACAGACCAATGCTGAAAATGATGTTCTCTGCAGATGTAAACATGCAAACATCTTTGAGTTCTTCTTCTGTTTATCTCAGTATCTGGTGTATGTGAGATGTGTCTCTTCTGATCCAGAGGACTGTGTAGTAAATTTACACCTTGATGGAGAAGCGCTTTTTAAATCACTGGAGTAAGGTGTATAAGCAGCACACTCCCATGTGCCATTATTGTTGTTGTTCATGCACTCACACATGTGAGTATATGTACGGTCGTAGTGCACATGAGAAGTCCCATTCAGAGAAGTTGAGTTCTCCCTCTTTACTAGGAACATTTGAAAAATATGTAAATAAGGCCATAAAATAGACATCACACATCACACACCACGTGCCAGGAAACTCAAGATTGGACCTTCAGCTTTAACTTAACCTTTTTGAGAATTTGAGATAAATCCCACAAAGTTTACAGGAAACTACAACTGTGGAACTCCACCATCAGTCATCACTGATCAGAAAGCAGCTGAAAGTCTGTCATGGCTCTGGTTTCCATGTAGACATGTGGTGACTTCAGTGTGAAATTTAAACAATTGAGCATTAAGACCTGCTGTTAATGTAGGGTAATCGCTCATTCCAGGTCTGGTGTTTCTCATATATTTGTGTGCCATATGTATCCAGTAGCCTTTGTTGCACTTTCACAGTCTTACATCAGGTTTTTTTGGTTTTTGACAACATACTCTGAGTAAACTCTGTTTTACCTGTACAAATCTGAGTTGTGCACATTGCCACTTGCCTAGCAAATTCATAATACAATTGTATTTAAAGCAAAGTCAGGGAGCTTTCCAAAGTAGAAATATTAATCCATGCTTTATCAACTACCTAAATGTAAAGTGGATCAAAATACAATAAATGTCATTTGAAGCAGGGCTGCATCATATATCACAATATTGCCACATCAACATGTGCAATATACATATTGCAAAAGACTGTTTGGACTGCAGTGAATTATGATTCAATGCACTTCGCATTCACATTCTCCCAATCAGTTGGAGCCCAACTTCCCTTGATGCCCACCTAGTGCATATGACAAATTATCACAAATAGAAGTGATTATTCTGATCACGTTACAATCTGGAGCTTGTGAACTTTGAGCATTGAGATTCCAGGATTCTCTGCTGTTAATATTGACTGTCGCTAAACCGATTATCCTGCTTCCTTTGCACCCTATAGAAGTCTGGCATTATTGCGATCAAACTGCAAGGCAACATATATGAATATGGTATGCTTATAGTTGACCAATTCATGGATTGTAAAAATGTCTAAATAGCTTTTGTACTTTACCCAAATATTCATTTTTACACATCCATCTGTAATAATTGATTACAAGTTGGCACTTATGCCATCTTTACTTTTAACAAAGAACAGAATTTTAAATCTTCATAGCTATTCGTAAAACATCACATTGTCTCAAAACTACAGACATCTAATGGTTATTTTGGGGCCATTTTTGTGTTACTATAGCATCCATGAATTGCTTTGGTCTTTTGTGTCAAAAAATAAAGAAAAAAGGTCACATTTTACAATGGAAACGTTTGATAGTCTCCATTGCCAATAAAGTGAGTCATATTTTTTTAGGTACTTATTCATGTCTGCCTTTTACCCATCCATCAGTCTTCTATGTCGATTTATCTAGCGAAGGGTGAGAGGTGGGGGAGTGGAGCTTATCCTCGCTGACTGAAAAGGGGAAAACTCCACACAGAAATGCCCTCAAGAACTCAATAATCTTGCTGTGAGGCGAGAATATTAACCACCATTCAATTGTGAAACGTGGGACTTTCCTCTTGAAGAATTCACACAAATTGATCATAGTCAAGCAAGAATGTTTTACAAACAGCCGTATAGAAGAGAGTTGAATTTTATATATAAAAAAAAAAATACTTGCTTGGTGTCGCTGTTTGTTTTGTTTTTCACGTGTAACATGTTAAAGTATAATCTTTACGTTACCAGAAATGATTGTGAAAGCAAAGCCGGTAGTATGAGCAGATGGTTTTCCGTTATTCATGCAAACCAGAGGAGGCTCTCACGGCAACGATCCAGTGAGGCAACACAACAGCAGAGAAGATGTGCTCACAGGAGCGGATAAAAGGCCCGGATCCTTTCTTTATCGTCAGCAAATGTTGTGTCTGTGGACGACTTCAGCCCTGAGGCATTGTGTTGATTGATTCCCCTCGACAATAACAAAAATTATTTATATGGGTAGATAATTCAACGCTGCACCACATGCCATACCGGTACAGTGTTTTGATGCTCCGCATGGTTTTATATGAGAAAGGCTGACTTTAAATCGCTACGTCCAGCTGATCAGGACAGACCCTGAAACACGCTGGTCGGCCTGAAGCTGGTGTTCAACGTCAGTGTCCTGTCCTGTTCGACTTGGACACAGCTCCTCTTCGCTTTAACGTGTGAGCACCGTAAAGTTGGATCGCATCTGTACGGCAAGAAAAACCAATCCGGTGGTCACAAAAAACCTTGAGGGCCGATGAATAATTGACACACCACTACAGAAACACTGAAGCACTTTCCCCTTCCTCGGGTAGTTTGAGACTCTCCCCAAGCAGCAGCATAAACTCCAACCCTACAACACACTCATACCACTTTGGCAACTTAAAAACAGTCTTCCATGCATGTTGTCCTAGAAAAATACGTTGAGCGGCGTGTCAGTCGGAGGAAGCCAGGCAGGACTTTACAACCAAAGGCTGACTGAGTATCGTTGAATTTTCCCCTCAAGAAGCAAGAGAGACAAAATCTCTCCCGGTGGATTTCCATATGGCTTTACTTTGATTAAAATGGCTCATTTAAATTCCTCACACTGCAGAGCGGCTTGAGACTGTCATGATGTCGGGACTATATTTTGGCAAGAGCAGTTTTTTTTATTTATTTTTTATTATAATGACCATTATGTTGCTCACCAAGTCTCCTAACCTTCAGATGCTCATCCGGTGTGAACATGATGCAAGTCATGCTTGGCAGCTGAATTGAACTGGTTGATCTTTACAAGATGTCATTTTGACAGGGTTGCCTTGGATTTTATGTCTTTGATGTATTTTCTGGTCCAATATCAGAAGTGAGATGCTTAGAAGCCTGCCTACACATACATCTGTAAGAAACAACCCTTGTGTTTGCAGTGGGACAGGTGTCAGCACTGCAATATCAAACTACTGTACCCTAATAATATACACTTCAGACTGTGTAGGGCCTCAACACCAGGAATTCAGTCTGGTCAGCAGATGCTAAAATATAAGGTTTTATGAGCATGAACAGGTTGAAGTGATCTTAGAAATGTAACTGAAGTTGAAACTTGAAAATAATACAAGCACCTGTGATTTAACTCCGAGCAGTGATTAGCTTAGAGAATTGGACGGGGTTAATATAGCAGCATAGTCAAACTGAGGCTGATTAAATATTTAACTTCTGAGCCTGAGAGGCAGTTACAGAACAACCTGGTCCTGACAATGCAAATGTTGTTTGCAGCCAGTTGTAATTTCTCACAGCGTTTTGAACTGTTGGCATCGTGAACACAGTGTACAGAATGTGTATTAAATACATTTTGTCTGTTGCTGCTGCGTTCACTGTAACAGCCCTGACTGCAGACTCCACTGGGAAATCAGCCCACTTCCTGTTGTGTCACAGTCACTGGAGGTAAAGGAATTAAGAAGTGCGTGCGTGTGTGCGTGCGTGCGTGCGTGTGTGCGTGCGTGCGTGCCAACAAGAGGATATGGAGAAGCTGCCTCATAGTAATTTAGTCAAGCTGTATTTTCTAACCTTCCAGTGTGAGAAATGGGTCACAGAAACAAGGTACCTGCTGCTGAGTGTGTGGATGTGGAAGGTCAGTGCACTTCATATATGCTGTACATATTCAGCTGTCAAATAACATGTGCCAGCCTTTCAACACCTGGAAAGGCTGGTTTGGGTGCTGATGATGAACAAACCGTAAGACTGTGACATAAAGGGCTAAGGCACCAACTATATTTTCTTACAAGGCATGAGAGAAGAATGTTTCTCGCCAGATTTTACTGTTTATATTAAATCGACAGGTTAACTGTGCAGACTTCACATGCAACAACATTATCTAATAAAATGATTCATCAAAAGGCCCAGGCTATCACAAGCAGACAGGAGGAATCTGAATCTGATCATCTAAAGTGATTTTACAGGAAAAGACCATTTTTAAAATATTGATTTTTGTTAGAAATGTTTTTATGAATGTTATGATTATGGCAAACCCATTAAAAAGAAATGTCCAGACAAACAGATTTGTAAAACAATATCAAAACAATAACCAATATTGAAATTTTATCATGAGAATAAATACAAAATAATTTTAAAGCTGAAAACATTTATTCTACGAAGCCTATATTTTAGTTTCAGTATACACTCTTACACTTGTGTATCAGTGAAACTATTGGTTTTCTGTTTACCTTTAAATTTGTATCTTTTTTACTTTGTAGCACTTTGAGATTGCTTAATTATAAAGTGTGTTACATATAAAAGCTATTATTATTAAATATGTCAGTCCCACAGTGTTCATTTACATAGGTCTATTTTTCCTCCTATGATCTATCATATCAACAGGCAATAACACAGAATATTGTACAAGGTATCATGAAGAACTTTCAGCTAAATTAGGTCAGGTCTAACCTCAGCAGCTTGGCTTTTTTATTCAGACCAGTGGCACTTCCTTCATCATCATCTTCTTCTTCTTCTTGTAAATATGAAATGGACTTTATCAGCATATCAAATAAGTACCAGCACCAGATCACAGAAGTAGCAAACTGGTAAAAGCCCCAACAAGACTCCTGATCTCCTGCAGAGCTACTTTACTGTCACTTCATCGGCCCTGGCGATAAAACTAAAGGAACACTTCACACTGGATTAAAAGTACAAAAAAAAAATGCTGCAGCCAGCCAAGAAATGTATTACTTTATGGGAAAATGGAATGTTCACCAATGGTTTAAATGTAAGACATGAGTACAACCTTTGACGTTTCCATCCAGGGTGAGGTTTTTTGGGGATTTTTTTTTCAAACGTTTTTTTTTCCCACACGGGTTAAAACAATCTTATACCATCTTTCTCCTTTTGGCATTGCACATACCTGATCTAGTTACATGGTCCGACCGCTTATCCCGGGCTGATCTTGCAGAGTCTGACCGTGAAAAGCCACCAGCATCCTTCTCGAGGCAGGAGGGCAGAGACGCGCGGTGCATCGGGGAACTTCTCCACAGGATGAGCCTGCGTCCCGAGCGCACCCCGCCGCTGTGTGGGCGCGTCTGTGTGTGCGTTTGTGTGCGTGTGTGGGTGTGTACGTGTGTGCAACCAGCAGACTAGACACCAGACGGACGGACGTGGGGACAACCGCAAGCAGAGGACATCGATAGACGGAGCATGGTGCAGCAAACTGCTGCAAACACACACGCTCGGACCGGGACGACGCTCCCACTCCAAGCGCCTTTTTACGCACAAGTAACCCGCATAAAAAAAAATTTTAAAAGGAAGAAAAAAAACGCTTTCACCTCAGCAGACAATGGGGGGGGGGCTTCTCGGGTCTCCGGGGCTGCAAACAGCCGCCAAGAACCTTTTGAAATCACGGAGATTCAATCGGACTCATCCAACAAGTGAGCGGCGAGCGAGGAGGCGAAATGACGGAGTCCGCTGCTGAGTGCGCTGGGAGGAGGCGCTGGGAGGAGAGGAGGAGCCGCCCGTATCACACGCACGGTCCTGACACGAGAGGAAATCACATGAAATTAATATGACCATTTTCCAGCAGTGTGGTAAGAGAGGCTGCACCAGGTTTCACACAGCCAGAAATTAAAATGAGGGATGTCACCACATTGGAATCTTTGTGACTCATCCTAGGTCAGAAAGCAAAAAAAAAAAAAGCAAAGGTTTGAACGAGATATACACATTATTGGCAGGACATGTACAAACAGAACATACAGCATAATGGTTTCACAGTCACCACTGAGCACATTACCTGTTCTATGCGTATGTCCTAATGGTTAGTTTGACACGTTCCAGGTCCTGTTATAAATGGTTCGGAAATGTCCAGAACCTAGTCAAAAATACAGTCAGACTCCTGAACACAGACCTACCACAGAGCAACAGTAATTGATTTGCCCTCAATCATTGGCCTCTTAATCTACTTACTGTTGTAACCAAGTCAACAGAAATATCGACTGAGAAATAAGGCCTGGCTGACCAAACAGACACACGCACAGACTCATCGCACTATCCCAGAATTGGCCAGATAAAGAGACCAAGAGTAGTTCAACGCAACACATATTTTCACACAATATCAGGATGTTTTAAATGTAAATCACCCAAGAAAAAGAAGCAGAATGCATGGAAAAATGCATATGCCTGTTTATTTTGAAGGTCATGCACAATAATGTGTCATGTTTACTGAAAAGGGACCAGTCAGAAGTCAGAAGTGATAAATGGTTTTTCCTGTAGAACTACTGTAATGTCGGCAATATGTCAGCCCATTGTTTTTGGAGGCAGATAAAAGATGCACGCTCTATCTCTTTCGCAGTCAATGTCAGAGTGTGAAGAAGACAAGCGTGTCGGTCGAGTGAATGCACCCCAAGGTGACGGCAGCAAGTTTTCTGCAGTTGAGGTTAGAAAGTTCATCTCAGCCTTTTCATAAATGTGTTTTGCATTCATGCAGAAAGTTTGAAATAAAGAGTCAAGTTTTGAACAACAAGCTGAAGCATGCACATCTCCATCTGACCACCTAACTGACGGCTGCAGAATGAGATGGGAATCAAGCCAGCAACTTTCCGATGATGACCGCTCTATCAACCGAGCCACAGTGGCCCTGTAGTAAACCAGAGGCTTTCTATCACACCATTGGTGTGTGAATGTGTGAGTGAACGGCTGAATGTGATGAACTATGTAAAGCTGCTCACGCAGCTGAAAGACACGATATAATAAGTGAAGTCCATGTTCTACGGTTAAGCATCACGGTCTGGAAGGCGGAAGCACAAGACACTATCAGAAATGGAAAATGGCTTCAGACTTATTTTGCCTCCTTGCAGGTCTGTAGACCTAAAAATAAAACCCAAGTTAGATACTTTTCATACTTATTTTGTTGCGTTTAATGAAACCCAGATCATATTTTAAAAAGCATGTGCACTTATCTCCAGCCATGCAGAATGCTGCATCACACCTGATTTTGAAAGAAACATAAAAAAATACAATATTAAGGAAATATCCAGAAAGAGTGGAGATAAATCATCCACATGCACACAGCTCTTATATAGGGAAGCCCATACTTATTCAAGAACTGTGTACATCTCTGGCACTGTGCAGGCAGACTAATAACACTAAAGCATGTTGCCCCCAGAGGAGCAGCAGCTCACAGAGAAGCTCTGCAATTGTTCACATTTTTGAAAATGTTAATGAGAAACAATGAGTCCAATGGAATTTCAGTTATTTAACGTAATTAATTTCATGATAGTACTGGACTGTGAACATGAAATTACTGCCAAAATGATAGGCTTTAGAGTACATTAATGTAACAGTACTTTATTTCCAACGCAAGATCTCCAGTAGTCGTATAAACAAAAAGTCGTCAGAAGGAGGAAAGCGAAGTTCACAGACATTTGACCAGACTCAGTGTCTTCAAATGGAAATCAAAGAAAATCAAAAAACACAAATAGTAATAAGGGATTCAAGGAAAACATAAAAACAAGAAGCAAGAAGTGTAATCATCATGACTTTGAGTTTATGGTTCTCTAAACCAGTGTTTTTCAACCACTGTGCCGCGGCACACTGGTGTTCCACGAGATATAGTCAGGTGTGCCGTGGGAAATTATCTGATTTCAAATTTTTTTCTAAAAAAACATTTGCTCTCACAGCTGACAGCGGCTGTGAGAGCAGTGTGTTACAGAGTAATCATGTATAAATACTCTTTGCCAATAGATGGCAGCACAGAACTTTGCCGTTGAAATCGAAACTGAGAGATGTCAGTCTCGTTAATCACCACCACCTGCGGCTGCTACCATCTTGTATCAAAGTACTGTGTCAGTGACAGTGATGGAGAAGTTTTTGAAAAGGGAGGATTTGAACTCCGAACTAGACATGTTGGTGTTTGTCTGTCTTCTATTCCTGCCAGGATCTCAGCTCTGTGTTCATCCATCAGGTCCAGGTTTCACACTGAGTGAGTAAAAATAAAAAAAAGAAATTGGGAAATACTTTTTTTCTGTATTTATTTGATTCCTGTTGATAAAGCATTGATGTGAATGACTTTATATTGTTAATATAGGCTACAGAGTTTAAAATTTTACCATTTTCGGGTGGTGGTGTGCCTCGAGATTTTTCCAAAGAAAAAAGTGTGCCTTGGCTCAAAAAAGGTTGAAAACCACTGCTCTAAACTACTGATTGGCTATAACTTCTTTTATTTTTTTTAATAATTAAGAATGCCAGTGTGGTAGTGGTACAATTTCTAATATTTGGGGTTCTGTTAACCTCCGAACTGAAAAATCCTGAACAACTTTAAGAGTTGTGTTTTTAAGACAAAGCAAAGTTCACCATTGGAGCTCATGTTCTCAGAAATAAAAAGTGAATTCATTCATTTGAAGTGAATTCTGCCCTTATGCACAAAATAGGTCCGTTTCTGCCCCAGCTGTCACCTCGTCTCAGGCTTAAACTTCTGCATATTTTTGAAAGCCTGTCTCCTCATACTTTCTTCCCTGTTGTTGCCGTCTTTGTGCCTTGTCCCACCTGATGAATAGTTGTCGGTGGAAGGCCACGAGGAAACGGCTTCAGAAATGTAAGTTCTCCTGTTTCGATGTGCAACAGGTGTACATTTATAAGCACATGACTCCATGGCATGGTTGAATTAGTGTGAGTTTAGTACTGTGACAAACTGTTCAATTCATCTTGACACTCATAACATCGCTTCAAATGTCAACAGAACCATAAACTCAGTACAAATAGACTTGGGGTTATTTTTGGTCATTTTATTGACACGAGACACAGTTTAACTTCTAGAAGGGAGTTTTATGGGATTAAATTGTGAAACGTAAAAAGCACAGCAAGTCATATTGGTTCATAGTCACAAGCATATAAAAAAAAAAAAAAAAAACCTGAAGCGAGTGCTTGAGGGCTCTGCACTTCATGTGTGTTCACTTACAGGTTCCAAAAATACACATCAAGGATGAAGCAAAATGAAAGTCCTAATTTCTCACTGAATTAATGCTATGTTGAGCTGCAGTTAGACCTACATCTGAAATGAAATTGTGACATTTGAGGAAGCAAAGGAATTCATTTCCTAAGTGAGAATTATACAGCTTTTCTCAGGAATACCGACTATAAATCTACAGAAAAGAGATTTTAATTTGAGCTTAGCCTTAAAGGTGGACAACCAGAGTAAAAAGCTGGCCGAACTGTACTGCAAAGTAAAAATGGCAAGCTTTGGTTTTATGGGTCTTCATGCCAATGTTGGCTGCAAGAAGTGAAGATTAAGCATATTTCCTTTAAATATTTCCATCAAACTATTACTTAAAAACATAAGCAAGATGATGTAGAGCCAAAACTACTGGGGGGAAAAAAACTAATTAAAATGCTCCTGCCATAAAACTGGAGTCATTTCAAGGACTGATGTCTTAAACTTGAAGTCATTCTTAGAATTACTTTCAAATAGTTGTATGCCTTCACAAACCAGAATAGTGGAAATAAAATGTATGTGTTTGAAAGGGTCACCATAATTTATTTTTTTTTAAATTATTATTTTGAGTGTTGGACATGTTTGCAACTTGTTTTTAATTAATATTTGTACGAAATCTAATTTAATGGCACCTGGACACATTGTTACTGCATGCAAATAGATATGTTTGACATACAGCACACCATGAAATACCACATAAAATTATATTTTAGCAGTGAACCTTAATATTTTAAAGGGCTATATTGTTACATGGAAAGGTTTGAAGTACAGTGCATATGATCCAATTGGGCATCAGTATGGGGGGAAGAAAATCATAAATCCAATGCATATCAGTAACTACTAAAATTCACCACAGGTAACATCAAATGATCAGTATTTATACTTATATATTATATAATAAATGCTAAGGAATGCAGAATCAAATGCAGATTTTCTCAAAAGAACGTGTGATTTTAAGCACAATAACATAATTACATAGTCCTTGTTAATAACGTTTGTCTCTGATATGAAAACATTCTCAAAAAAGTAATAAACCTGAACAATATTCAATTATATAACAAGCCACACTTGCGTTCAATCTATACATATATATATATATGTATATAAGAGGGAACAATTGAATGTACCATTGCAGCTGACCTGGACAAATAAAGGAAGACAGACCCAGCTGGAGCTGAGGTTTTGCCAGTATTTTAGGGGTGTGTTCGAGTTAACTGCTGGTATTGACTGGGGGGAGGTGCAGACACTAGATCTGAGGCTCAGATTGCTCAGCCAGTCAGCAGTGACCTTCCCTCTTTGCATCCCGGACTGCACTCAATATTACAGCATTACATTTTCGTCAGACTGCCTCTGGCTTTGAAACAGTGATTAAAGATGATGCAATAGCACGCCAGGAAACAATCTCACAGTTTGAAATGAGCATTAAAGAGACTCACTTTGATCATCTTTTTTTAAAATAAGAGTGTGCCTGTTAGAATGGCTTGTTGTCGCGTCATCTGTCAGCCAGAAAAGTGACCCAGTCTCAGTCACACGTTCAAGTTCAATATAGAGACAGATGAACTGAAACAGGAGACACAGCAGTCTGAAAGACAATGTGACATCCCTATTAAGCGAGTTGTTTCTACTTTCAAACAAATCCCAGTAAGGTATTTAAGATTAGCCATGGCTGAACAGGCTAACAAAATACACACATACCACTAATAACATCTACATTAACACAAAAAGTTACCTTCTCACACAACTCTTGATGTAATCATTGAATTGAATTAAAACTGCAGCCTGGACACAGTGTAGTTCTGGAATAGAATAGAATACAATTTCCTCCTGTTAAGCAGAGTGAAAAATGAAAACATGTATATAGGTCATATTACCATATGGGGGGGAAAAGAGAGTTTTATATTTTTTGTTAGTGTTTGGTGGAGATGGATTTTTTTTCTCCTACTTCCATCCATTTCTTCACACGTCTATTTATCCAGCCCCCTGTGGGTGGATTAATGAAAGGCAGTGCAAACAGCAGCATCCACATGGCAGCTGTTTGGGTGCATGTGTAGAAGAAACTGTATCTCTATGGCAACCTGGGGATTGAGGAGTTCACTGTGTGTGACAACAAAGATAATGCTATTTCCTGTGCCGGGAGGCAGCTCTGAGCCGATGTTTATCTGGTCTGAAACGTCCCCAGTGTTTTAGTGTAATGATCGTCGTCTCTCAGGCCACAGATGTGTCAAAGTTTTCCATCCCATCAAACTTTCTTTCAAGTTCTCAATGTTTCAAAGAGACATACTGTTTAAATCTAATCTATTGGACAAATGTACAAAGTGGAGCTATTAGTCTTTTGTTGTTGAAGAGTGATTTGTTTATGAAGCCATTAGGTCCCAGTACTAATGAAATGGAAGTTTAATTGCACAGGGGCACAGCTCATGGGCATGAAAACATCATCTGAGAAGTGAAGTGGCGGAGGGGTGTGCAGTGATTTGAGGCTGCTGAGCTGCCACTGGGCAACAAAGGAAAGTAAATTCTCGAAGTCATTAACGCCACAGAGGCCGTCTGACATCTGCAGCTCAGGAGAAGCTGAATGATGCAGCAGGGTGACATTTTCAAACATCAGAAATAATCTGAAGCCCAAACACTACAACAAAACCAATGTCACCTCCTCTGCGCTGAATGACGCTGCAATTTAAATCAGTGTTATCCAAGACTAATAAAACATGTACTTCTACTGAAGACTGTGAATGTTACGGAAGTGCTAACTGAGATATTGCATCCACATCAATACATTTTTATGACGCCTTTTGGCCCAATTAATCAAGCTCAAAGAGAGACTTTGTTCCAGACTTTGGACGTGCATGTTCAAATGAAAACATCACAGCTTCCTTCAAACTGTAACACTTTATCATTGCTCACTTCACTTGAAATGGGGTGATGGGTCAGGGACAGTCCGGTGGTTTATTTTTGGTCATAGTTCAACACACAAAATACAAACAAAAGTCACTGAAGGGACTAGGGGTACATCCAAAATGTCCCTCCTATCTCCTTATCTATCAACTTTTCGTTAACCCCAGAAGTGTTTTGTGTTGCGGCCATGATCAGGACTGTCCGAATTCTCAATAAACAAAGGAAAGGAGGCTCGTTGCTTCCTTTAGAGTCTCCTTTAGCTTAGGCGCCATTGATGCATCCTTTGCCAAAGGAGACGAGATCATGCTGCCCCACAATAATTCCTTGCGGTGACAACATTTAAAGGGACCTGCTCATGCGAGCGTACAGAGAAACACAGGGAAACAGAAAAAAGGAGCAGATCATGTAAAAGCAATAATCTGCATTTAACAACTTTCAATCATCTAAAACCCAAATGTGCTTTTTGTAGTCCATTTTCGAAAACATGTAGTTCTTTTCCCCACCACAGCAGACGTCACTAATTTGCGCCGCCATCGCATTATTATGACATCACCAAGTGAAAGTGCGGTCCGACTGCCAAACTGTGATCACCTTTCACTAACTACTTTAGGAAGCCAACTAGCACCTTTCCTTAACCCGCGACGTCATCCACGGAGTTAAGGTAAAGTCCATAGATAAGGAGTGAGGAGGGACAATTCAGACGTACCCTTGGTGTTACACTTCCTAGTATGTGCACCACTGATTCCACGAGGAGTTCTTAAAGATGGCTGCTGTAGGCTTTAACCACCAGGACACACCGCCAGTTGTGTACCTTATTTACCATATTTCTGGCAATTTGTCACAATACACCCCCTGCTGAGGCAGGCCTCATCTTGTCATCTTGTCCCTCTCCCAAACAAACAATGGTGGGTCTTGACGCAGTTCCTACGTTCAAGGGTTGAGCATTGATCAGTACCCTCCTACACTAAACTTTGTTGGCTCAACGCCTGAAGGCCAGGTTGTGTCGCCACATGTATCTGCCTTGGGTGAATCTCGTCTTGCAACCAGAGAGGATATGGTTCCGCCTCCTAGGTTCATGTGTCGTTTCCTCCCACAACCGTTATGATGAGAAATGTACTGGTGTGCTCGCGTGGAAGGAGCAGTGAATGAATGAGTCACTAAAAGTTGTTTAAAGCATTACCGAGGGTGCGTGCGTCATTGCTCCAAAGTTACAACAGAGGAATTGAATTAGAGGTTTTTATTTGTTGAATTTTAAACCCATAGACATGACTTTTCTGTGACAGTCATTTTTTCCCCCTTTCATTGTGCAGTTAAAGCTGTTGTATGCTGTCACATGAGCACTCTCTCTGAAATTAACCTTGTTGTTTACTGGCATGTGTGGACACTCGACAAGAAGAAAAATGATCAATTAAATATGCGGTCATTGAATGCATTCCAAGACAAGGCACATTTGTCCAATGCCTTTCAGCTAATATATTCTGTACTTTTTTTTTCTTTTTTTTTCTTTTCACACAGCAGTGAAGTCATACAATGGTGTTTTGTTTTCCTGGAAGTTATCTTCAGAGGACAAAGCTACACACTGTAGCATTATGTAATTTATGTATTACCAAAGTGAAGGCTGAGTTCTGCTTCTGGTGTTTTCTTGATGTCGCCTATATGAGTGGAATTGAGCCTGTTTATCCCAAGTACTGTACTGTGTACTGTATAGCTGACAGTCTTTTGTCACATAAATCCCCATAAAAGCACCAAAGGGAATTTTATAGAGAAGGGTTTAACTACTGGAATTCACAGTACTTACTAGAGGACAGATAGTCTTTACAGCCATTATGAAACATACATACCATCCCCTACAGTGTAATGGGTACATTTTATTGGAATTTGAAAATAAATTCATACTCAAATTTTGACAGAAGCAAACTGTGACCAAAATAGGCAGGCTAAGCTGAGGAAAAGATGATGATGAAGCAGGAAAGACAGTATTGACGCCAGGGGGAGGGATGAGGGCGCTCTGGAGGGACAAACAATATCCAGTGATAGTGCATATTGTCTCTGTTGTCACTGAGCGTGGCAGTATGATGCATTGCACTGCTGGACCAAAGACAATTTTGTGGATACAAACAGTCTCGCATATCTGCATATCAATTATTTGCAGCTGCAATAAATATGGTTTAATGGAACTGTCACCATGTGACATTGCAAATTAACTGGGCCTGGAGCTCAGCTGCAGCTGTCTGGTGTTGGAAAACAATACTTTTCACACCTGCGTCCAGGTGGAGAACAGCAGGGGATTTGCAGGATATGCGCCAACTTGAATATGGACTATATTCTTGTAAAAACACTGGTAGCAAAAGTTCCATCCATCCATCGAACTTCATCAATATTGTATTCAATAAAATTTGATTCTAATTCATTACCTTCCATGACATTACATCAATCTATTCAATCTCATCACAGGGTAACTGAGGTCAGTGATGTCGCCCCAGTACTGGACCAGTAGTGATGCCTCGCCGTGGCGATCGCCAAGTTCTGCCCGACTAGTAAAAGTAGCATTGGCCCTGCGGTATTGTTCCAAGTAGAAGCCGCCACACAATGATGGCTGTTTTATCAAGTAATGTCCTACTAATGCAATACGACTAAAAAAAAAGTATGTAGAAGCTCCATGAAATTCGATGCATCTGCAGGTATTTGAATTTGCCAGAATTTGTATTCTGTTTTGATCCCCGAGTTAAATCAACTACAGACATCCAATTATCTTTCCCACATTTCATTCCTGATATTTTCTGTTTGGCCTGTGCAAACCTATCATTTCAGGGGATTTGAGGTAACTGCAGTACGTTTTATTTCAATCAATGAAGATTACAAACAATAATGCAAGCTCATGTTGACTCCCCAATAGCATTAATATTACACTCACATTTAGACAAATTAAGCATCCAATTGTATATATTTGCAACTTAATACAACTGCAGAAAGAGTCCCAGCTGCAGGGCATAAACTGGTTCACTGAATAACATAAGCCCTGGAGAACTGTCCATGTGCCTTAGCTGCCTACAGGGCCAGTGCACATCACTGTGCCTTGTAAACCAACTTCATAACCCAAAGGATTACCCAAACAGCAATAAACTAAAGTGAAAATATTGAAATGAGGAAAAAAAAACTGTACAATGCGTATAGTTACGATCAAAATCTACTTACATGAATTATAAAGCATGCTTTTATGAACTTTTCAGCTCATTGCCTGTTTTTGTTCACAATTTACACGTTGAAACATTTTTGGAATTTGTCTTGTAGCTCATGCCAGAGTTGCTCAAACACACATTGCCATCTATCAATTTGTAGGAAGTGTGCTGATCACATGTCTACAAAGATCCATTTTCTTTTGTAGTCTCCAAATATACACAATAATGTCATTTTATTGTTCTGAGTTGATTTGGTGGCTTCAAGTAGTCAGGAGCGAGTAACTCAACTTTTTCTGGTTTTATTGCCGACTGTTTATGCGTAGACTTTCAAGTATTTGGAGACTCTGACTTGCATCTCGACAGTTAGTCTCCTTCAAACCCAAAATGCTCAGACGCCCTCGAGCCTGAAAATAAAATGTACTTCGATGGTACCAATTGAAACAATTCAATTAAGTTGGTCCGAATATTTCCAAACTATTAGTTTTAGCAGTGATAAATAATTAAGGGATCAGTGAAAAAACAAAACTCCACTCTTCATCCAAATGTTCTAATTTGATACGATGGATTTGAAAAATAAAACTAAAACAAAAACAACTTAGCAAAACAAGGTCTTTCATTGTGTCATACACACTCATTCACCTACTATAAAACCAAAGGTAATACATACATTTGTCTATTGTCATTGAGTCATTAATTATGTTTTACAAACAAATAATATGGTCCAGTGGTTTTTTAAACACAATATTTCAGGTAATTAAACTTTAAACCTGAAACTCAGCAATGATCTGTCTCGATAAACACATTGCTGTGTTTTTCCTCATTGGACTTGCGTTTAGCTTTAGCACTCTGCAATGCTGAACAGGATTGAAGCGGTATTATAGATGTATTGTAAAAATAAATATCCAAGCATACGTAGCGTTTGAGACAAAATAATTCCCCCAATAGCTTGAAGATGATGGCAGGTAGTTCCAGAACAAAACCATTTGGTTGAGTTATTTAAAAAAAAAAGAAAAATATAAAGAACAATTGTAAAGCTCAAAATCACTTTTGCAAAAGATTTGTTCTTCAGAATAGAATATTCAAATGTATTTGACAGCTGTAACCAAGTGGGCCATGGTGGAGCCTGACATATACATGTATCAGCAGTACTATTGTGATTTCCGCTCACACTTGTACAGAGGAGGGGGAAAAGTTACAGCTGTTGCAAACAAATTATGTACATAAACAAATTATTGATTATATTTCTCATTTCAGGTCATCAGCAAACCAAAAACCTGTAAAACAAAAAGCAGCCTTTCCCTTTAACTGCCTGCTTTCTCGTCTCAGCTGTAAAACCAAAGCAGTCACGTCTTCTTGCTTCATTCAGCGCACAGATGCTCTGCTTCTGTCTGCTGCTAATTCAGCTGCAAACCACATTACTCCCCGTCCTTAATATGGTTTACCCAGTGTCTGACCCCCAAAGCTTCACCCTCCTCCACTCATACAAACACCCTGATGGAGCTGGAAACGAGCCGTGGCTCACAGTCTGTTGTGTCACTGTGCTTTGCATCATCTCGGTGTTACTAAATGAGTGCAATTTGAGTTTGTGCAAGAATGGTGGGATCTGCCATTTTATATGTTTGGCAACTCGGAATATAATAAGCATCCTTAAACCTAAACACATTTATCTTTGAATAATGGGAAATCTTTTTCAGGTTGGTTTTTTTTTGTTTTGTTTTCTCTGTTTCACGTATAGCTGCTTTTATTTGTACAGCTGGTTATGCTATTGTGGCTAAAGTTTCCCAATAGAAAGACTAATAGAAAGATAGAAAGGCTGTAGATCTCATCAGTGACCTCAGTAAAAAACTAAACGGTTCAGTGTATTTCATAGCCATAGTTTGTTTATACATTTGACTGAAATACAGAAAGGAGAATCTAAACTTATGGTTTAATTTTCTAAACTGACTTATGAAATTAAACCATAAGTATCTTTTTATGTTGTTTTTTCTCCAACAATTTATTCTGATTAATGTTTAATTATGATTAAAGTTGACAGTTAAAATAAAAACTGCAGTTTCATCCATCATGCTCAACCTTTGATGACTTTTAAATTGGTTTAGCTTGTTAATCAGCCTCTCGTGTCCGATATTTCATCAACTAATTCTTATAATTCACAAGATTTAGTTCTAATTAAATCTTTTTAAATAAAGAGGACATCTCAATCCAGTTGAAAATCTTGAGGGAAAAGAATCCTGCACATTCATAAACAAACTGTAAAGTGAGAGTGGGAGAAAATACCAGAAGCTTGTCGATGGCTACGCAAAATATTTAGAGGCTGTTATCACTGTGAAAGGGTGTGCAACCAACCAAATGGAAAAGAGGGATGGCATAATTGTTGCATGTGGTGTTTTTTCGGTTTCTCCTTTGAAATTACAATATCCAAGTTGAGAAAACAAAATGCTTTGTTAAATTACTTTGGGTCTCTGGTGAAAAGATCCTGCTGATATAAGTGTGGTACATTTCCATTCATGTCAGAAGATATAGTACAGGTCATGTAAAAATGAAGGGGTACCAATAATGGTGAGCAGAACTGTGCATGTGTGTTATGAAAGATAATCCCTGCATGGGCAGGATGTAGGTCACTGCTCTCATTAGAAGCCTTTTGAAAAAAAGAAAAAAAACAAACTAATTGGCTGAGTCAGTAAATGTCAGGAAGCCCAGCAGGGTGCAGACAGAGATCCAGGACTCTACTTTCTGCTTTGACCTTCAAACATCTGAGAACGTTTTTGTGAGCAAGTTTGAGCTTCAAGGTGTTGCTTTTCCTGAGGGATTATAGGAGGTTACTTCAAATTAGGTTTTTCCTCTTTTCTTTGAATCGTTCTTTAAACAATTCCAGTCGTAAATTGAGTGGTAAAACACACAAATATCCAAATGTCAAACAGGATACGAGTGATATAAAACCTTATGTGAGAAACTCAAACAAAACATGTAAGAATTGAGAACAAAAAAATAGCGTGAGTATCTCTGTGGAAATTAACAAGTTGAACTGAATGACACGGTGACAGGCTCACTGACCTGAGGAAAGGGGCAGCTACACCTTTCTGGTTGGAGATTTAATATATGTAGCAGGGCTGTTCCTGGATCTGTAGACACCGATTCTGGTTTCTACATTGTAGGTTCGTAAATCTCTGTGTGCCGTACCATGTTGTGCTGCAGTTTCAAAGCTGATAAAGCTGCTTTATTCCATTCTGTGTTAGCACAGTCAGAGAACGGAGTATCAGGATAACTAATGAATTCAGCTCGTTGAGTCAAATAGCTTTGGTTACCTGCCATCAAGAGCCCTTTGCAGAAAGCTACCAGGGGACAAGCAGATAGCAGAAACCTCATGTGTTTAACTGAGGATGCAAACACCTTCCTGCATGAGACCAAAAGCTTTGGCCACAGAGCGTCCCATAAGTTCACAAGCCCAGACAGTGGACATTGTGGTGAAACAGCCCAGCGGTTCAGGAGGTGATGAAAGAGCCAGAGGAGCTTCAGCCCCAGGCTCCAGTGGTGTCCTATACAACGTACAAGCGCTGCCTACAGGTCCTCTGTACCATACGGGGCCTTTCTATGTAGTGTTTGCATGTTATGTGTCAGTTTCCCGTGGGTGCTCCGAACACCGCACCATGTCGCTTCCAAAAAACGGGTCCACTTAGTAAAGGAATTTCCTCCAAGGGAAATCAAACAAGTCTCATAAATAACAAAAAAGAAAACCGTCACTTTGTTGTCACCTGATTATCTCAGGAAAGGGATAAAGCGCGTTTCCTTTCATGCGAGATTCTTTGTTCCATTATATCAGTTTAGCAGCATCTACGGCTGCTGAACAAACTTTAACTGCAAAATGTTTCTTCAAAGCCTCAAATTCAAACCAACATGCAAATTAGTCATCTTCCGCTGTAGGTTTCCGTTGACGACACTCAAAGTGTCAGAGATGATCTTGTAATTCAGTATTCATCAAACAGCCCACCGATTGGCTGCCACTTTATTTACAGTCCAACGACAGGCTTTGACCTTCCAACTGTGTGACGATGCATAAAGCAGCACAGGACTGCAACCCGCCTTCTGCAAGATGTTGTGTGTGTTTAATATGAGTGCACACACCGTCTTTATGGGTGTGAGCTGCAGTGCAGCATTGACAGCACGACTGCCAAGATAGAAAAAAGAAAGCTTTACAGCTACGTTAAAAGGCCGGGTAATACTAGGTAAAGTTAATGAGAAAAGGGGGAGGGTGAGACGAGCCATAGAGGAAAATCCACTACAAAACCTCAAGTAACAAAATACTGATAACATTTGACAGTATTATGAGTGCAAGTGTCTTTTTTTAAATAAAATAAAAAAAATCAGTGATTGGGTTTGATTTGAGCCTCCGTTTTCTTTTGATATGAAATCTTTATACCTCAATGTTGCTTTGCATCAGTTGAGATTCACTGGCAGCATTAGTTGTGTTCTTAAACGTATTAAAATGCAACAGCTCCACTATCGAAGCAGCTACCAAACTACATCTAATGTGAACGTCTATACGAGTCTCATAGATGTGTCAGAGTTACAGAATCTCCATAGGAGCCCATGGCTGGGGGTGTCCAGATCTTCTTCATCTCCATCTCTGCAGGTCCCGAGTCCCCAAGTAGAACCTCACTGCTGTAAACCTGGAACTCTACCAAGAAAACAACATGCATGAATCAATCAATATTGTTATGGAGCACCTTTCATACATTCATATGCAGCACAAAGTGTTTGACACTCCCCTTCCTTCACCTACAGACATACGGCCGTGTTTCACCACTCCTAAACAAATTCCACATGCACCCCTTTACATGTTGAGCTGAAATAACGGCCATCATTCATAATGCTGCAGACGTGTTGGAAGTTTCCCCCTGCAGAAGCTGACATGAAAGTATTATATTTGAATAAATAGTTATGAAACCTTACCCGACATGGGTCCATGTAACCATAGCCGGATGTAGAAAACCTTTTAACAAAGAAATCATGTCACTGTACACAATATGCAACTTATTTCACAATGAAGTGCGTTTCTCTTTGGCGAGCCAAACTCGTATGTAAATATAGTATATCAACACAAGAGTATTTAAATTAATTTAGTTGAAATTAAACTATTTTTCTTCAACAAAAATGCATTCTCATCTGTCTGAATGGGATTTTAATCAACAGAAATTCTCCAAATTCTACTTTTACTACATAAAATCATGAAATGTCCTCCACTGCAAGTCAAAGTACATGAATGAGATTTGAAATACAATTTGAAATGCAACTAAATGAACTAAACATCACCAATCAATTACTGAAATCCTAATCAGCAAGCTCAAAGGAAGACATCACATTTGAGCAACACAAAGCTCCCCAGCAGAGACTCTTCATTTTCTGCCTCACCGGCTGCCTTCCTGCTTCTTTGTAGAAGCTTTCGGTCTCTCTGCACAGGCTCACGACCAACCAGAGCTCTGGTTCACCTGCTGAAACCTGCTGAAGCTTCAGTCACCTTCTGATTGTTTAATTCTGCCCACCTGGTCAGTGGCTGTGGGTTGCTGTGTGTGTCTCCCTCCAGCCCTGCAGTCCAGGCCTTTGCAGGAAGCCCCTCCTTGACAGCTGCATTAACATGTACCTTCCTTTGTCTACATGGTTCCATCTGCTCGCATACTTGCTTGAATTTGATGCTGATATATACATGTATATATAATACTATATTCTCCAATAAAGTGCACATTGACGACACAATCCGCATTAGATGTGGAGTTTCTTAACTTGCCTCATGACATAGTAGAGTGGACCAATCGTGGCCATTCTGGACTGCATGGTTTCCCCTTGCGTTCCGTTTCACTTTGATATTTCTGGAAGGTGTGCGTCAGATAAGATCTGCTGAGGTGATTTGCGGTTAAGCAAAGCCTCTGGGTTTGTGGAAGCTTCGGGGAGCCACTGCAGAGAAGCTGAGGAGCCACTATGTGGCTCCAGAGCTGCGGGTTGCAGACCACTGAGCTCGGCCCATCAGCAAAACTCACTCACCCAAATGTCTTGTATGTTTTCTTAAAGAAATGGACTCAGAGCAAGTTCACAACAGAAACCAAAAGGCTGCTGTTCCTTATGATTTCATGAGCGACTTGACTGAAAGTGCCTGATTGTTCATGTAAAATCTGAGAGAAAAGTACATTAAAATCTGTGTATAATGGTAAGTAAACAAATCAAGCTAATAAACTCTGATAGTGTGTGATATGTGCAGAGGTCAATTCAACCCAACTGTCAGTTATAATGTGTTCGACATATATGTGTGTGTTGGTGTATGTTTATTCTTCAAAATTTGACAAGGAATTATAATTAAAAAAGAATAATGTAGGAATTATCACCAATTTTATTGAAATATATTTTAAGAACCGAACGTAAACAAGAAGACAAAAAAATTCACACAATAATACGTTGAGGCTCAAATTATGGGTGGTATGTGACCACCCTCTAGTGGTATAACGGGGAAAGCCAAGTTTTGAGAATAAAACTATTTGACAACGTCTATCGACCTGTTATATTTATTTCAGACACGCTTTGGGTTATCTGTGGCCACAAGTTGGAATATTGTAAAGAAAGTGAACACTCTTGGTTCTGTCTGCCTCCAGTGTGTCCGTGGGAATGAATTAAAAAGCTGTTTCTCCTCATGATCTGATAGCTGTTTTCATAAGAGATGAGCAGGTTTTGGGTGGAGGTGACGAGCAAAAAAATTAATAAATAAATAAAATATTTCTCATATAGTAAACATGTCTCTTTGTGAACTCTCCACAGCTGATGGGGTGAGCCTCCACTACTCAATGTCAGTGGTATGTGCTGTCAAGTTTAATAGTCACTTCAATAGTACATTTTGAATAACCATGCATTTAAAAGAATGGCTGTTGAAGAGGGATATATCTGATGATCTGTGTCCCCCAAAATATTGTTTTGACTATGTGGGGCTGTGGCCATGTTGCACAGCTTCAGGAAATGTCTAAAAATAAAACAAATCTTCCACTTTGTGGGATCATCTATTTTTGTGACAGATATAACTGTTTCAGACATATATTTATAAACGAGGATGAAGTGTGACCGTTCTCAGCTTGTCCTTCAGCTCCTCACTGATGGTGCCAGCAACTCCATTCCCAACAATCTGCTGATTAAGTATCACTTCCAGCTGATCCAAGACTTCAGTAAGAGAACACAGCTGGCCCTTCACTACGTTCTACTTTTCTTAACATTTCAATGTCATATTTAAGGGTATTCTTGCTGAATTGACACATTCAGAATGCCTGACCAACCAAGAGTCTTATGTCAAAAAGCTTTTTTAAACCACTTTGTTTATCTGCTTTCGCATCTTGAACGTCTTATATGGGGGTTTTGTACCCACTTTCTCAGGGGAAAAGAACTCCTACAAAGCATTTTCTGATGTCAGGTTGCAACTTTCAGTTGACAGCAACGACATTTCATTTCAAATCAGAATAAACATTGAGGACAGAAGAATGAAAAGAAGAAAGGGATTTCTCCATGATTCTCTTCACCCTATCACTGGCTTTCTACTGACAATTGTTGACTTCTAATAGGCAAGGCCCACAGCTTTCTTAGGGCAGGATGGGTTTAAAGCACTTTCATTCCCTGAAATCTTCAACCTGAAGCATAAAGGTATTGAATTTTTTTTTTTTTTTTAACCTAAATGTCAAGCAAAATGGTAAGTCTAGAAAAACCCATGTCTACACATATATGTTTCCTCAGGATCTGTTCTGAGCCATACTTTTCATTTCAAAGGATAATGATGTTCGATGCTGTTGTATAGAACCCACGGTCGTTCACACAGAGCAGGAAGCCAAAATAATTCAAGTATTTGTACTTTAGTTCAGCCAACCTAATTGGAACCTGAAATGATGAAAGCAACAGTAATCCAACAGAGACTACCATTAAAAATCAAATCCGCTTCATGAAGCAGATACAAACTGCTGTCAGGCTACTAAAAAATAGTAGCAGATATTGTGGTGTTCTTAATCTCAGAGACAATTATGATAAAGTAATGACCTTGAAATGTAAATTTTTTTTATTGAAATGTTTTTCACTGGTATTGCAATGTTTAGTAATGGTCATCACATACTGGGACGTGTAAAAGCTTAAATACCCCTTGAATTCTTTCCAGACTTTTCCAGACTTTGTCACATTACAGCCACAAATGTACATCAATTTTATGTCTGTTCTGAATAGAGATTATCAGACGTTGTCTGTCAGTTCTAACAGCAGCAGGGTGTGAGGATATGAGGGACATCCTCTCTCACCTCAATGGCTCAGCTTGGTGTGTGTGTGTGTGTGTGTGTGTGTGTGTGTGTGTGTGTGTGTGTGTGTGTGTGTGTGTGTGTGTGTGTGTGTGTGTGTGTGTGTGTGTGTGTGTGTGTGTGTGTGTGTGTGTGTGTGTGTGTGTGCATCCCAATTAATGTTCAGTAAAGTAATTAAGGACTCAGGAGGGAGGGTCCACTGCATCAGCTCTTCAGAACCTGAGTCTGCACATTCCCTCTACAAACACACAATGACTCCCTGAGCCTCACAGTGTAAGAATCGAGCTTCTCCACAATGCCAGGTGGGATCGTTTATTTCTTATTTTGACCAGGGAATGAAAGCAAATGATATAGATAGACAATAATTTAGCCCCCACCTCCCCCCCAAAAGCCCTACTGCATCCTTTCATCCTTGATAAATTATATTTGTTAAAGCAAAACGTTATTTTTCTTTTATGAACAGATATAAATTGATATATACAGAATATGGAATTCAGCACTGTCGTCAATGTTTGATATTTTCACTGTTCCAAACAGATATCAGTTATTATTTTATTTATCTTATGACACTGCCTTGACAATGTTCAATAAAGGGAATTCCTGCAGAAGTTCACTGAGATTAAATTGCAGACAGCAGCCAGTGTAAGTGACACTCCCACTGCCATCCGCGTCCCACATTCAGGCTGCCTGATGCATTCCTTCTTCATGAACTGAGCAGCAGGATCAGATTCCACCGACAGACCTTCGCTCAGATAAAAACAACTTGACAGTCTTCTGATTGGTTTTCTCCAAAAAAATAATTGAAAGCCATCTCCATTCTACTGAGTAAAAACATCATACGAGCCATTGCTCCTATATGCTCCTCACTGCTGAACCTCCAGCCAGCATGGAGAAGTCCGGTGATGTCCAACTCAGTCACCCACTGCCCAGGAGGGAGCGGGAGACCGACGCCTTCGTGTCTCCGAGGAGCCAACGCCACAGGGCTCCGAAGTCAAGCCGCTTTCCAGAGGCACAAGTGAGGAAAGGTCGGAGGCAAAGGGAGAAGCCAGAGATGAAGGAGGTGAAGGCGGAGCAGAAGAATGAACTGAAGCTGAAACCCACTGTGGTGGACATTGATAGTGTGAGAGACGATGAAGTGGACGAGGAGAATCTGGGACTCCTGGAAGCAGCAGAGCAGGAAGCTGGTGAGTCGGTTATGTCTGCAGTATTTAACCATTATAATGGAGCGCAGTGTTAAAATCCTCATCCACTTGAAGACATTTTTTTAATTTACTATGTTGCTACAGAAAATTAATGCATTCATCATTTAGTCCATTTATGTGCAATACGTGATGTACACAGTATATATGTATATTTATCTACAGGTCTAAAGCGGAAGAGCCTCGGCATCTTTGAGTGGCTGCTGATGGTCATTGTCTTGGTTCTCGTGATCCTTTTCCTCCCCATTTCCATCTGGTTCTGCATCAAAGTACAAACTCCACCTCTAATCAAACGCCTTAGCTCAAATGTTATATTTCTGCGTGTGTATAGTACATATTTACTAAAAGCATAGCAAACACAATCGCCGGCGTCCATTCATATTGAGTGTTTTGGTTTACAGATTGTGAGGGAGCACGAGAGAGCTGTAATCTTCAGACTGGGTCATTTACTTTGTGGAAGGCCCAGGGGACCAGGTCGGATGCGTTTTATGTTAATTAAAATGTTTGTTTTGTTGAATTCTCTGCCTTTGACTATAGCTTTGATTTTGAAAAATTGCAATGTATCGATAATGGAAGTTCATTCCCCACCTTGGGAAAATACATTTTGCAGATTGCGTACTGTACATTATATCAAATGAAGTCACCATTTAGCTTATATTGATTTAAAATATGAATCTCAATTAATGAACTAATTTCAGTTTTTTTTTCCAAGTTTTTCTATATGAAAAACGTGTCACTTTCTTTTCTTTCATGTTTCTTTTCAGGCCTGCTCTTTTATCTTCCACTTCTTGACGTGTGTCACAAGGTTGACGTTCGTCTAAAAATGCTGCAGGTTTCTCCTCATGGGGTACAGAACCACTTGTCTTGCCGGACCAATTGAAGTCAAACATTGTGAAAGCCGAAGTGAGGCAAAGCGGTGTTTTTCTTGAACGTTTGCATCCAGGTTGTAACAAAGGACTTGGTGAGACCGGAGCTGAGCGCCGTGTGCTTCTACCAAATCGAGAACGTGGCCCTGTGCAATGCAGCTCTTTCCAGCGTGACCGCGGTGCTGCAGAGTCTGGTCCAGGCCGCCGTCAGGGACGCTTTCGCCCAACATACATTCGTCTACACCCTGCAGCACAGGCGGAGGATCGGGGAACAGATACGAACAACCGTAGATGCTGTCGCGTGTCGCTGGGGAATCAGGGTGGAGAGAGCGGACATGTAAGATATCAAAGGCCTACATAAGTGGGGTTTTTTTTGTGTTATTTATTGTAATAGATATTCATATGCTGTACAATAATACAACTGATTTATACAGTCGGTCTCCAGAGTTCCGCAGAGAGGCTCTCTGCTGGCAGGGATGTTTCCTGTTAAACAGCGAAGAGGAATTTTGCCAGATTTGTTGTGCACTGTGGTTCTTCCTGCTGACCAGGCTGCTCTGTGCTTGTGTTTGATTTTCTGTCAGAGATGAGCTCAGTTTTCCGGTGGAGCTACAACAGACTCTCTCTGCTGAGGCTGAGTCCAGGAGACAACAGCAGGCTGGGGTGAGTGACATTACAACTTCTTCTTTATTTATTCATTACTTAGCCATATATGCATGGAGTAATTTTAGGGTTGAACCACATTTGAAACTAGATACGTCCAGTAATCAAGGGCTTGGCTACGTCTACAAAAACTAGGATAATTTCCATATCCCCTGAGAGGTTTTACACAGAAAGCACGATCAGATGTGTTTTTATCCTTCAGGTAAAAGCAACAGAGAGTGAGATATCTGCCTGGGATGGCTTCAGGGCATCTCTTCGCTTTCTCCACCCTGCTTTGGTGCTTCCACTCCCTCCAGATCTTCTCAACCTGAACACTGACATGTCTTCCCTGCCACCACCTCCGCCTCCTGTTGTGGACGCAGAGGGAGGGATGACGGTGGGGGAGTCAGAGACAGACTCGCCAATGATGTGACAGACAGCTAAGGAATGCACTGTAAACCGTCACTACTGTCTAAAATACACAGGACAATAATTTAGCATTTAACAGTTTTGTTTGGTCCTCGTGGTGAAACCAGCATGTTTTAAATGTCTCAGATAAATGTTGGGATCTCACAAGACCACAGAAAACTTGGTTCATTTCTGATGAAAGACAGTCGACATTTGTCAGGATATACAGTCACGACATATAAAATCCTCTCCCCTCCCCTCCTCAGTGACACTGACTGCCCCCATGCTCAGCTGGTCACCGATTGGTCAAGGCCCCCAAGATTCAACACTTTAGAATGCCCCCACCTTATCAAAGCCTTTGAAGAGATTCTCTACAGAATCTGTGTTTTTTTTGTTTGTTTTCATTGTAAATAAATCAGATTTTTTGGAATCATACTTGCTGTATTATTAAGGTGCACAAAGGTGACTGAAATGTCAACCTCTTCTGTGTCGAGAACTCCAAAACACTTCAAGCTTTACTGTTAATTCTGGTAATTGTAATTAAATTAACTATTAATTCCCTACAACAGTAATGAATGGCTTGTTTAAAGGCTTTGTACAAACTTTTATTCTGACTCATTCAGTAGATTTCAATTAACTGACAGACATCTAAAACATACAGGATTGTGCCACTTTGGAAGAGGGGTAGACAGTAACACAGTTGACAAATTAAAATACATAAATCAAATATCACAAGCCTTGTGTTATCAGCTCCTTCTGAATCTCAAGATCAGAACAACTACAACAAGTGTTGCTTCTTCAACCTCATAACCAATAAACTAATATGTTTCTTTTAAATTGTGACAATAAAATATTTCTGATAATAATATGATCTTCACATAGAAAATATGGAAAGCATCTGCTCCAAGTGTAATATTTTGATATATGATTTATTTTTTTCTGTGACAAGACAGACATGAAATAAGTAATGTCTCCTAAAATCTACAAAACTTTTGGATGCACCTGTAAATTCATCAAATACAGCCTAATCACACACTTCAGTTCAAAACTAAGATCCAGAAATGTCTGGACTAATTATTTTTTTCACAAACTCAAAACGCATTCACCGTTACATGCAGTGAAACCCTTTTTGAACACAACAACAAACCACAACAACCCAAAAGATACAATATTATAAAGAGATCTGTTTTCATACAACAGCAGTTTAGCCTCCAAATGCTTTTGATGCTTCCCGTGATGTTATCGTTGAATAATCATAAACAAACAAATAATAATAAACTGTGTGAATGTATTTGAATGTAAAGTGCACACATCACTTGTCAGATCACCGTTTCCTTGTCTTCTTGTTGCTGCTTGTTGGTTTGATTTCAGCTGAGAGTGTCTTTGGAGGAGCTGGACTTGTGTGGGTATGTGTGGATTGCAGGGGTGATTTCTCTTTTTCTGCAACACAAACAGAGACGAGCATGCATCGCCTTAACGTGAGCCATAATATCATGTCACAAAAGCTGCAAGTCAAAGCCATTAGTTGTCAGGACAATACCTCCGCTAGTTTTGGGGTCTGGACTGGGGCGACTGTGCAGCTTTCTCTCCAGGTCTTGAATCTTGTCCAGCGCAGCATGCAGGGCCTCCTCAGCTTTTAGGGCTCGCCGCTCGGCAATATTTCCTCGCACCTCAGAGTCACTGAAAGACAGTAGAGGAGATTTTTTTTTTTTTTTTTTTTTTGGATGGCTGGACGTCCATTGTGCATTAAATAATAATTTCAAGCTATTCTTATTCACGAGACTGTGAATGTAGAAATGCTGACGTTCACGTTTCTTTCTTCTTTATCCTTGCCACCATTATTATGTGATACTTTGTGATAAATCTACAAAGTATGACTCATTTAAATCTGCAGGGAGTTTTCTGGTACATGGATTTAGATGTGGCATATATGAAATGTTTTTGCAAGGTAAAATTTAAATATATATATACATATGTACATATGTGATATCCCTGGCAAAATTCACGAAACAAAAACCATGTAATTCATCTTAAGTTGAACAAAATCAACTTACTGCAGTTCTTGTTGTAATAATCCAACTGTGGTCAGATCACTATATGCTTTCTGGGCTTCTTCTGTCGCTGGAGACAAAACCAGCTCATCAGTCTGACAGACAAGGTCACAGACAGAGAGGCTGTTGAGTTCAATAGATATTGAAAAACATGTCATTATAAATAAATTGTCTGATTTAACTGTCTGACCCCATTCAGGTGGACACTGCTTTCTTCAAGTTTTCTCTGCGAGATGTTTCCATCGTAGTTTATGAACTTTACAACGGGGCTGTCGCAAACCGTCACCTCCCCCTGCAGGACAAAACAACACTTTTTTGTCAGCCTAATACCTAATCTACAAAAATAAAAAGTGAAACAAGATATGCTTACTTTCTTGAAATAAAAATATGTAAACTACTTTGCATCTAAGAAGTTTGTATTTAAATCCATAAAACCACGAAGATAATCAACAGTTAAACTCAATTGGATCTAATGCAGGAGACTATGAGTGAAATCAAGATACAGTCCATGACTCATTTTACACATACAGACAATTTAGAGACACGAATTAAGATTAAACACATCTTTGGTCTGTGGGAGGAACCTGGAGGATCCAGAGAAAAAACAATGTAAGAACAGGGAAATCATGAAAACTCCACACAGAGAGGCTCATAAGTACAACCTGGATTCGAACAGCCGAGAGCTTTTCACAAAGGGGAAGGAAGACTAACCACTTCACCACTGTGCGGGTAAAAACATTTCTCACCAATCAAATAATTAATGATTTATCAAAATTAAAAAATATATAACAAACCTTTGGTGGCTTATGTTCATCCTCAGTTTTCTGTAAAGGGCGTACTCATCATTATTATCGTCATGATAATTATCAGCATATCTCGAGGATTGCTTAATCATATAGTGTGTCGTCACGTGTGTTTCAGTTGTTACTCCGGCCAACCTTTTCTGGTCCTGCTTCAGTTTCATCTCTGGTCTGTCTGGTCTCACTGTCTGATACAGGCTCAGCTGCTATGTCTTCTTTTACCTAAACACACACACACACACACACACACACACACACACACACACACACACACACACACACACACACACACACACACACACACACACACACACACACACACACACACACACACACACACACACAGTTTAAATCAAGCACACTGTGTGGTTTCTGCTTACATGTCTCATATCAAGTTCCAGAAATCTTTCATTTGACCTGATCTAAATGTAATCTGGTACCTGATCAAACCTAGAAATGAGGAATTGATATGATCTCTCTCGTCTATACAGATGTCAGCTCTGTTTTATTGTCATCTATCACCATACATTCAAGTCAAGGTGACGTGTGTTTAATGAAACAGTATTTTAGAATCATGTCCATTCTCATTTCATATCCTATTAATTAACTTTGATTAGCCTGAAACGTGTGTGTGTGTGTGTGTGTGTGTGTGTGTGTGTGTGTGTGTGTGTGTGTGTGTGTGTGTGTGTTAATTTTAATTTCCCACCAGGTTGTCAGGAGGACAATCAGGATCCCTGCTGTTCAGCCCAGGCTGCTTGATGCAGAGCTCCGCTTGAGCACTTTTAACGCCTGAGAGCAGTAACTTATAGGTCTCCACCCAGTTAACACACTCAGTCTGCGGACAAGGACAGGTTTGTGGTGTAAAAGAGATTTTCAACACAGCTGCAATGGTACTACTTATTATCTGCTGCTCTTTAGAATCTGCTGGAGTCAGTTGTTCACCTGCAGAATTCTGCACTCAGTCATTCCATTTTCACTGTCATCTTTTCGAACATTCAGGGTGACATGTTCCTCCATTATCAAGTTACATAAGCTGAAGTTTAAAAACAAAAAAAAAAAGTTAACATTATGTTCAACTTACACCAAAGTATTTTGAGTTGTTTTACTACACATTGTCACAGACTCCGTTATATCAGTACTTGTAGAAGCAGTAAAAGAACTAAGCAGAAGCTGTAATTAAAAATCATCAGTCAAACAAAAGAAACCTCACAAAATCCCAATACATGATGAATGCTAGTACCTGGTGATGCGACTAGACAAATTGTCCAGGTTCTTTGAAATCATCTGGCCATCATCCTCCAGAGTCTGCAGTGAGACGTCTTTCATGTAGTGAAGTTCCTCTTGAGTTTGCTCCTCATCATGGTCGGGTACCATGACGAGTAGGAGATCCAACATCCAGCCAATCTGGGCCTTTTGAATAGAGTTGACCTGGCAGGGGAGGAAAGACTAAAACCTTAGATGACATTATATATTTTTACAACCAAGTCTCCAAAAGTAGCAAGAAAATAGATATGCAGTGAAGGTACATGAACAACTTTAACAGATCAAACTTCTGATGTGGGAAGTTAGACACAGTGCTGGACCACACCTTTTTTGCGACACTTTGAATTCAGAAACCTTCACTGGAACCAATGACAGTTGTTGTGACTCACCTCTTCACGAAGTCTTTGGTTCTCACCCTCAGTGAAGTTGGACAGGTTGGTTGTGAACTCCTGCACTTTATCCAACACCTTTTCTGTCTCTGAACTGTTTGACCAAACCAAACAGGTTAGGCAGAATTATAATAACACAAGCAATATGTATTATATCAAAACACATGTAACTTTGTCACCGTGTATGTTGCATGTATTTTTATATATGACGTAGGTGTGGTGTTTTGCACTGTCTTGTCTTAAGTTTCCTTGAGATGTTTTCCCTCGACTTTCATCCACTCGTGGTTCCTTGCGTTTCCTGGCTTGTCATGCGGTTCTGGTTCTATTATGCATGCAGGTGTGACATGTCATGTTTCTATTTTGTATGTTCCATGTTTGTACACTCGCTCACCCTCCATCTCTTGTAGCTTGTTGTTCTCTCACCCTTCAGTGTTGTCAGCGGTGACATGTTTACTCGCCACTCCAAACACATTTCCCCGTGCTGTCCTTAGTCCTGTCAGTGGCCAGGGTGTTATTTCCAGCCATTTCCATATCAAGTTAAATATATTTTGTTACGCCTGGGTAACACTAGTTTTAGTCCATCTTTAACTTTTGACCATGTCTTGGATTCCCCTTGTTTGTACCTCTGTGTGTTGGACTGTAATCGCAGAGTGTACTGACCCCTCCTTTACCAGGGCTAAACATAAACTTCCAAAAGCCAAGAGTGTGGGTCATGCGATTAGATTAATAAACAAGGGGTTTGGGGTTTTTTTGAGTGGCGTCACGGACCCTTGACAAGAAAGATTTATAGCACTGAACAAAAAAAATCTTACAATATGCCAGGTTGATTCTTGTCTGTCTCGTTGTTGGGTGGCATGACAGAGATGTGATGTAAAGCTTCTTCAGACAAACTCTGGCAGTCCTGCAGTGCTTTTTCCAGCTTCAGCCATTCCGACACGCTCATTTTTTGCGTCCATCCAGTCACGGCAACAGTTTTGGACACCCATAATTGCATTAACTCAATCAGCGCCGTGAGTTTTTTATGGATCCCTGAAACAGTACGGAGGGATTTAGTTTGAACACGTCCTCCATTTACCACAATGCCTTTGATGAGAAAATCACATAAAACAGGCGTTTATATGAGTACAGAGCAATTATTTGATGCATCGGCTCTCACCATTCTCTCCAGTGGCTTGCGATTCCAGCTGTGCGAGAATCTCTGACAGGAGGCTGTCGAGGTCTTTCAGCGATCGTTGGCCATCAGGAGGTTCACTACCAGGAGAGGAGTGTCTCCTGAACAGCTGAAAGCTTATATTAATCCACTTCTCCTGAATACTACCAAGTTCACTGAGAGTCTGTTGGCCGCAAAGCTGTTTCTCACCTTGGTAGTTCTCACACTGGAGAGACAAAATCTAGAGAAACAGAGCACAGAGGCATTTTTGTACTTTATTGGGGATATTGTTATAGACTATTATTTCATAATGCATATACTGTATGTTATCCTTTTATTTTGGTAATGTTTGGTAATGTTTGATGGAGTAGGCTGAAGCCTTTTCCAGGTCATCAGACAGACACACAATTTATCCATACACCAACTAAAGGTTCCAACAAACAGCACGATTTTCGCAGCTAAAATCAGTTGGGCTTTGAGCAGTTTTCAGACGACACTTTAGAGCAAAAGATTAGCTTTAAATGCATGTGGGGCTATAACGCCCTGAGAATACCCAAGGACAGTGATGTCATGCAAATCCCACATAAAGAGGCTGTTGCTCAGAAGCAAACTTAAATGTTGACAATGTGAGGGGGGAAACAACAACAACAAAGAAGTCAAATGTTGACTCCAAACTCATGAGCTTTCCAGATTACTTTATACTGTTGAATCAATATTTTGTTTTAATTAAATTATTTTCAAACAGATGACAGAGTGCGACACATCAGATGTTTCTGATTTTCAGAGATTAGATAGGTGAAAATAATTAGGTGGTGTGAGTGCATCAAAACTGGGGCCAAGATGAAAAGAAATAGTGAATGTAGATATAATACATTTCCTAACTGGCATTTCTAACCAGAATGATAAAATCCTGAGTAATGTCTTACCTCTGACCATTTTAATAAATCACCATGAATCTCTTCTATTGAATGTTTGTCGTATTTTGGTTCAGGACACCTTAAAAGAGAGAAAACAAAGCATGATCATCAAAATAGACCTAGAATAACATCTGGTGAACAAAGTGATAAATTGGATTGAAAAACAATTCCTGAAAATTATATAGAAGTTTTCATTAATAGCAATTTATGACAGACAGTACCGATCAGTTTTGATCAGCTTTTGGCTTTGCTTACTTATTCTGTGTTGCGAAAAAGTGAAGCCATTTGGTGATGCCTTGCTTGATGGCACTGATCTGAGAGCATTGATCATGCTCAGTCTCCTGAAGCTGGGACAGGAATTCAGTCAACTGCTTTCTCCAGAATTCAGCCAGCCCCATGACAATATCCAGGTCCTCTGTACTCTAGAGCAAGAGAGTCACTGTCATAGTTTAAATGATTTATGTGCATCTTTGGTTTTCAATATTGGATGAAAAAAAAAAAAAGAAACGTGAAAGTAGGGGCTGCACTTTTTACTTTTGAAACGATATAAAGGATACAGTGTTCTGCTGCCTTGAACCAGCTTTGTTCGCTGATGTGGAGTCGACTGACCAGCTTCAGTTTTTTGATACGGATCACCTGGCAAAACCACAAATATTAACAAATGATTTGTATATATTTATTGTGTGACGTACCGGAGACACGTTTTCACTACATCTACCAGTAAACCATAGCTTGAAAACAAAGAATAATAATAATGAGAAATTCAACAAACAAGAATGGTGAAAGTCTGTCCTTCTGTTTCCATAACCAAACTTACTATGACACAATAGAGTGACTCATTGAAAATGAATGAAAGTCAAAGAAGATGAACTACTTCGTGACCTCGCACACCTTGAGGGCGAGGCGGAAGGTACACTGGCTCCAGCAGTCTCTCTCTTCAGTGATGTGGAGCAGCTGAGCCTCAAGTCGAGCCCTCTGCAGCTCGTACAGTTCATGGTAACCCTGGACCACACTGACACGAGCAAATAGATGGTTTAGAGTTTATCTACTGCATGCATACAGAACTGCTGCCATTGCAACTTGAGCTCTCGCGTTAGAAAAACCAACGGAAAACAGTAACTGCTTCTGTGTACAACAAGAACACGATGCTGGCAGCACCAAACATCTGTGATTTGTGAAGGTAACTGATTCAATGTAACAACTCTGCACTGTTGTTTTGTGTTTTTCCAACATAAAGGTCATAGATTGGCTTCATATGATTCACTTGCATGAAGCAGATAAATAACGTTCATGAATCTGGTGACTTTAGGGAAGCGTCAAATTGATTAATTTGTGTCCTTGACTAGTGATCTCCAGTTTTCTCAAACTGACTCTGAGTTGATGTGAGTCTGCTTGAGGGACTCTGCCAGCTGTCGGTGTGCATGCTCCGCCTGCTGGGAAATGAAGGCATCGTGGTCTCGGATTTTGGACAACTCCCTGTGAAAAAACATCACATTGATAACAAAACAAAACAAAACAAAACAAATAATGTTGACATGCCTTTTGCAGGATGTTAAGAAACACCACTGTGAACTACACATTCCTACTTTTCCATTTATTCTTTCACAATAAAATCAGTCTATCAACAAGTTCCAAAAATGTCCCTTATAGTCACTGTCCATGACATGTCCATGACTCACGTACGTGTTCAGTTCCTGGATGGATGTCTTTATACGGTGGATCTCCTTCGTAAGCTGGCGGTCCAGAGAGCGCTGTGCTACTGCCTCGGTGTGCAAAGCCTTCAGTTGGAGTGGGATTCGGTCGAGCAGGGACTGGTAACGCTGTCTGCACAAAGATCCGTTCACTCTGCTTGTACCAAACGCCAGGGATTATTACAGAAAAATGTCATAATGCTGTTTGTTGGAAATACATTTCAGGAAGTGGTACACCTGCAGAGTGTTGCTTTGTTCCTGCCATGCATTCATATGTTGCCGTTTTAGTTTTAAAGCGTTTACCTTTTAACAGGCCGGTGCGTCATGAAACTCCCTCAAACAAACAGGGAGGTGTTACTGGTTATGTGCTGTCCAAACGTATTGGCTGCTAACCTGAGTTTGGCGAGTAGCTGTCCCCTCTCAACACAGCCGACGCTAACCTGCCTGATGAGTTCATGGAAAACAATGTTGTAGATGTTTTGCTCAACCTTCACCAGCTCAAGCAGGCCTTCCAGCTGTAGAAAAAGTCACTGCATGAATTATAAAGTTTACATCAATGCTATAACTTCTCAGCAGATTTGATCATACAAAAAAAATACAAATTCAGTAAGAGCTGTTTAGGACACTGACAACAAAAAAGAAAAATAACTTCATTTCAATTTTACAATTTCTCAGAATATTGCAATTTTTTTTTTTTTTTTAGCAACTTTAAGCATTCTTAAGAAATTAGAAACATTTGAGTGCATCGACAGCCTCTAAATGTGACCTGGATTCATCCAGAAGCCTCCTGCTGCTACCTTAATATAGATACTGAATGTTTTGCACTGTTATGATCTCAATGTTGCATCAGTGTTTTAATTTGAATCCAAGTTCAGACTTGCTGCTCAACAGTTTAAAATAAGCCATGTTTTCCTTTTCAGACATTTCTGTGCCACTATCTGTGGGTGTGGCAGAGAGCTGAGGCAGCACAGGAGCTGAATCACCCCTCTGCCCATAGAGAGACACGGACGTGACAGAGGTGGGAGACACAGTGCAGAGTCTCTGTGTGTTGGTTTTTGATTTCATTTAATAAAAATGAGGTTTTGGAAAGTTGTGGGAGATCCCTGTTAGTAGCGTGCATCACTGCCACAGTGGGCTTTTTTTCCCTGATGTCCTTACAACAGAAGAACACCTCAGATAAAGATCTTATGACATTAATTTCTCGGTAAAGCACCAAGGGGATTTTACCTGCAATCCTTCCTTTGACACATTTGGCCGAATGAGTCCAAGAAGCAGCAAAGCAGTGTAACAGCATGAAAGAACTTTATCATTGTGTTGGAGCTCATATATTTCTACTAAATATTCTAATCACATTAAATTTGTTCAATTAAATCCATGATAAATTCTGTGCTTAAAAATAGGGGCACTACTTATTCAGATGAACACAGCATACAGTAATGAATGCAATATATGAAGTATGGGCATTGTGGCCCATGCTACCTTTTTTTTTTTGGAAAGAGTTTTGATTCATTTTCAAATGTGCGTCCATATATGATATTTTTTTGGTATAACTCATGAGTGAGGCACATTTGTACTGTCAGACGCAGACACACAGCCCTGCCTACTTATTCTCACACAGTCCGTCCGGCTGCCTACCTGGGAGAACTCTGTCAGCTCCTGACTCTGCTGATCCACACCGGCCTCCTCCAGCATGTCATCCATCATTCTCATCAGTTGGACAGCTTCCAGCCGGCCACTGGGCTTTCTGAACACAAAAGACACAAACAAATCTGTATAAGGATCTGTGCAGCGGCATTATCCTGACTGCTGAAAGACAGTACTTATTAGTAGGCTGTGTATATGTATTCCTATCTGCGGACTTACAGTGAAGGCAGGACTCGCAGCGTCTGGTCGTCATCCTTCAGTTGTACTGTGAATGCACTGAGGAAGATATGTTTATAGCATAAAGTGTGCAAACGCAGATAGAATGACATGAGAAATTTAAGACTTACTCCTCATAGAACTGAAGTTTCTGTATCCCTTTGTTTCTCACCATGCGATATTCTTCTGGGATCAAACTTTCTGGGAGACTTAAGTTCTGCAAGACAGAATGTTCCCCTCATATTGTTTGTGCTATGTAAAAGTGGTGGAAAGTAAGAGGGAGTGAAAAGTCAGTAGTTTGGAAAACTATTCAGCCTGTTATAGCTGAATATAAAGTGTTTTATCCGCGTAGTTTCTGTGAATGTTACAAAATATATGTTTAGGACCTTTTCTGAGCTTACAAACTATACATTTATAAGAAATATGGACATAAAACCAGATGTTCCAATTCACCATTTGATAACTCTCCTGCACACAACGGTTTCAATAAAACTGAAAACTATTGACAGGAAGAATCGCAAACCCTTCTTTGTCATAGATGTTTAGAGAGTTTGTAAAATCAAAACACACGAGAGGAGCATACTTGCCTGTTTGTCAGTGATGTTGTTCTTCTCAGTCACTGGTGGGAGAGGTGTTGTCCTCTTCTGTGTCATCACAGCATCACACAAGAAGGAAATATCCCTGTATGCATACCATTTGTGTAGAAGAAACAAACTATCCTGTATTCATTGTGGTGAGTGCTGGATGGCAACACTATTGGGCATGGCTTTCATTTAAAATCAACAATCAGGTTTCCAATCAAGCATCAAACCAAGTTTTAAAAGGAATTTTTAGAGGCATTTTAAGTTATAGTTGGGAACGACACGTTTGTCTCATCAGTAAATGTGTCATGAGTGTAACTGACCTGCCGGCTCCAGTCAGGGATGTTGGCTGCTCCAGAAAGTATTTATACTTCTTACGTCCAATTGGATGATGCCAAACTGCATCTGGTCGTCTGATTCCACAACCCTAAGGATTTGTTTGCATGACTAGAATTTAAATCACTTTGAATGGAATCACTTTGGAAGGACATAAATCAGAAAATGCAAAGTTGACCTGAATGTGGTGTGTGGTCACCTTGCAGTGCCGCTGGTGCGCTGTGTGCCCCATCGCAGTCTTGTTGCAGACAGTGGAGGTCAGGCTGAGTAGAAGTTCATGCGGGATGATGTCTGAGTCTGATGCTTGCGGTTTGCCAGGAAGATGAGATTTTCTGCTTGTCACTTGGCCTTGAAATGTCACCTTACCCACTGTGGGGAAAGAATATCTGTCAACTGTAAGGGGACACAGTTTTGACAACATTTTTTTTTTTTTTACATGGACACAGTTTCCACACACACATCTTGCTCCAATGTGTCACGCATACATACATATGCAACTCTTGAGGATGCCTGCAAATAAAACATGTTGTGCCATAAGTTGGTTGCTTAGAATGGACATTAGCTTTACATAATGTCCATTCATCTAACTTCCCTATGCACTAGACAGGTCAGCACACGTATACAGAGATAGCGACAAAAAGTACTACATACACTCTCATTTATACATTTTAGAGACACCAATTAAGCTGAAATGTAATGTTTTGGGGTTGTGGGAGGTAACCCAAGCACCCGGACAAGATTGTGTCTTACATCCTTGTTGAAGACCACTTAAATATACCTTGACAGCAGGAAGTAATACAAGACTTATCAGGCACTTTCACTTTCAGTTTTTATGAGCATCTCTCTTTCTAAAGGTTTATATTCAAGGTTGGAAGGGTACTGGAGCTGATCGCAGCTGGGAAATGGTCAAAAGCAGTTCCTGCCATGGAGCCACCCATGGATGCACAGGGAAAATATTGAAACCCCCTCAAATTCACAGTGAGACTCCAAACTGAATGGTACATATTGTTTCTGTTAGGTGAGAGTATTGTGCTGTTATTATAACCAAGGCAGCACAGTCACTCAGACTAAACCGATGATTACAGTTTTTAAAAAATAGCAATTTTGACATTTACTATTGCCAGTCTGTCACAGGATTAACACATATAGACAGACAACCACACAAACTCACATTAATTTATCATTATTATTATTATTATTATTCATTCTTCTTCTTATTATTATTATTATCATTATTATTATTTTGATAATCATATGGTTCGTGCGAGTCACAGCACGTGAAGTGACTGGCAGCTTCATATCAGTCCATTAAAATGTAAGGCAGTGTGAATTAACTTAATGGAAGTCACCTGAAGACTCTTGCTCCGGCCTCGGTAAACTCGGAGCTGAGCTGGGTCTCGTGGGCTCAGACATCGTGGACTCGCGCCGAGGACTTTAAACTAAGCCTAACTTGGGCTTACAAAATTCTGACATACGCACCGTCGCTGATCGGTTAGTTTATTTGTTTCGGGAAATACCGTCTCTTCTTTCCTCCTCTGAGCCGCTTCCACTTCCTGTTCGCGTTGCTAGGATACCTTGTAAGCGTCTCCATGGATACTTTGTTTTCGATTAGGAACAGGTGTTGTTGCGTTCCTAAGTAACGCGGTAATGGGAGGAGGAGAAGAAGAAGAAGAAGAAGAAGAAGAAGAAGAAGAAGAAGAAGAAGAAGAAGAAGAAGAAGAAGAAGAAGAAGAAGAAGAAGAAGAAGAAGAAGAAGAAGACTGTTGATGTTATTGTATTTGAGCTACAGCAATAAATGCATTTATTCATATTGTTCATTGTTCAATTGCTGAAAGATTAATTTAATTTGTTTTGTTTCTGACAGAGAAGCACATGTTCATTCACCTTTTGCCTTTTATATCAAAGTGTAAAAACATATCAGCCTTTTCTTATGAATATCCCCAAATCTTCCCGATGGTCTCTTTTATAGCAATTTGAAATTATTCCCACCAAAGTGTGGATGCTGAAGCTCAATCTCCCAGTTAATCTCCGTCACTGCTCTGGACCGGTGGGTGGGTGTAGCCCCTTGAACGCCCTGCAGTCGTCTTCTTTAAATTCATGTGTGATGGGGGCTCTTGATGGTGCTCCAGCCAGAACACAAGTGTGCATCAAGTGGACCTGGAGTTGACAACAGCTGAGCCGCCGCAGGCAGCTGAAGCAGGAGCTGGAGCTGGAGCAGAAATATCCAGCCTTGTACACCGCAAACAGGATGATTTCCTGGAATGATTATGGATTTAATTCGTCGTCGTAATTTTGAACTACTGGCCTTCACAATCCTCATCTCATCAGTGTTTGTGATAGATGGTAAGTGACTGTTTTAGTGCTTCTGGCTCCGAGCTGGCTTTCAGTTTATATGCTTGGACTTATTACATGTGACAAAGTTGTTATTGGTATCAAGTAATGTTTGAAAATCAAACATTTTCATTTTGGGACCAAAGAGGGACATTTTTAATTGATTTCTTTTATTTGTTACAATTATTGTTATTATTGGTATTTTAAAACCTAAATGAAAACTGTGTAAAACACGACTATCCACTGCATGTTTAATTTGAGTTTACTTATGGGCTTGAATTTAAATCAGGTCTCAGCCTCGAATCAGACTTGAATTTCAATTGCAAGACTGCGGGGTGACATCACTGCTTGTAGTAATCGCTGCACATTGTGGGACTGAAAAGATGAATAAATAGACCCAAAAGTGGTGGTGGTGGTGGGGGGCAACATCCATTGGCTGTAAAAGCAGAATACTGTGGAGGGTTGGTGGATGTGCACAAGAGATCAAGTAAATAAAGGGTCTGTTGCATGTTTCTGGGGCTTTGCGGAAAGATCCAATAAGGACGTGTCTTCTTATCACCCCTGTGACAAACACACACATAAAGCAGCAGCGACATGCATCAGTGTGGAGGAGATGTCAGGTGCTCCACATGTGCCATTGGAAAGCCTCCAGATAGGGCCCAACAAAGGCCCTTGGACACGATTAGCATATGAAAAAAGCCTTACATGCAGCGGGAGGGGATGTGTGGATGGATAGAGCCGGGTCTCAAATGAGGAGCTGAATGCTCTGAACTGTGCCTCGGGGGGGAAATGCTGAATGACCAGTAGAGCCAGTAAAAAAAAAAAAAAAAAAAAAACGGCAGCAAAAAAAAAAAAAAAGATAAAAAGACTAAGGCATCAGTTTTCAGAATTTCTTAAAGAAAAAAAGTAAGACATACTCTCTGGCCATACACCACTGAAACATTTGCAATCTGGTCACAGCATCAGCTTTTATATTAATGACGGGTGATGTAGGCTACTGATGCTCCGTGATACCCTTGATCTCCATCATACCCCAAAGGACATATGGCTATACCTCCGTCACACTGAGTCAAAGTCTAGACATGTATAAGCTTCTGCCAGAGAACCCTGCTGCTGTCTGTGAAGCTGAGTGACCTCAAGCTATGACACAGGACTGGGTTGTGAGTTAAGGACGGTGAAGCACCTCGTCTAATTGCACTTCCGTCTGTCTCGCTGTGGTCGACCAGCATGATTGTGCACTTGAGGGATGATTGCTGCATGTGATTGCTGGAACAATAGCTCTGCTTACATTTGTGATCCACAGCTTCATAATGATTTGGCTTTGCAACATGTATTGAGGGAAACGTGCCACAGTCCCAAAAGACATATATCCAGTTTGCAGCTGCACATTTCTCATCTCGTCATCCCAAACCAGTTGCAGTCTTCTTGTTATCTCATAAAAGCCACACTTCTTTAGCTGATGGGAAGCCTTCTTTTGGGTGTAATCATGTCCTTGCGTATTCTTCATTATGAGGATCAGTGAGATGCTGTTCTCATTTGTTCTGCCTGGAGTCTGCCAATGTTGAGATGCTTCACCAGCAGCTTTTGGTCTCTGCCGTTTTCAAGTTTATGATCATAGCCGAAGAGAGTCACTCCAGGCAGACATAATATATGATTTTAGAGGGAAAAACTCTGACGCATCACAGGCTTGATGCTCTCAAGAAGTTTGGTTTAGAAGTCGTCCATCATACTGTAATTGAATCATTATAAATATACAGATATGGGAACTCATCAAACTTTACTTGGTGGATGTTTTCAGGGGTTTATGAAGCACTTTTTTTTTTTGGTTTAACTATCTTAAATTGCTCTTGTGTTTTTTGGTTTTTGCTTTTTCTGTAATCTCTATATAAGACATGTTCGTGCTCCGTCATAAAGAAATGACAGCACTTTGTTCTGCCAATACTTGAAAAGTTTAAGGAAATTTACACAAATGGTCACAATTTACAAAATGTTGCCCTTAAGTGCTGCTGATGTAATTGAATATTGATACGTCAGCGGTTTATGAAATCGTCTTATTTTGAAAAAAAATGAGTAATGATAGCTGATTAAAATGCAGTGTAACGTGGAATAAATATACCTTGAAACATCATGTAGATGTTGCCATGGCAACAGCCAAACACTAGAAGTGGTTACCATGACAAGCCAACATGATGTCTTGAGAGGCTCATTAAAACACGTATTGATGTCCGTCATTCGGACAGACAACAACAGTTGTAACAATTGCTACATATATAATAATTTAACAGATATTTTAATTTAAAAGCATCTACATTGCACAGGAAGATAAGTGTGGTTTTTTTTTATTTCTGGACTTCAGGTTCGTTAATATTGGCTACAGACCAAGCATGTGTGACGTGAGATTAGCAGTCAGCATGATTCAAGCTCTGACATGGAGGCTCATCGTCCCTGGATTTAAAAGAACCAGCGTTTAGAATGTGGAGTTTTACCTGCTAAGGGAGGATAAGCACCTCCTGTAATACTTAGAGCTGTTTATTATTGTAAGCTCATGTAGAAATTGTAATTGCCCACACTTTACCTCGAGTCATCAGGGAGGTTCAGTTTGTGGGATTAGGAGGGTCAGAAGGAGTTAAAATACAGTCGTATTTAAAGCGGCTTTTAATAATGATGCCCTCTGCTATTAAAACTTGTTATCCTCACAGGTACATCCTCTGACAACCTGCCTCCATCTGTCGACCACTGCTCCCCGAACCCATGCCAAAACCGGGCAATATGTCGAGTCAGCGGGGACGGATACTCTTGTTTCTGTGTGCCGGGTTTCCAGGGCGCTCGCTGTCAGATCGACGTAAACGAGTGTGTTTCACAGCCCTGCAGGAACGGAGCCACCTGTGAGGACAGAGTGGGCCGATTCTCCTGTGTGTGTCCCACCGGGTTCACTGGTGAGTGCTGCTCTCCCGGTGCATCTCTGACATGTGACACAATGTTTTAATCCTAAAATAAACAGATGGTTTTGCGATAAGACATCCATTGTGTTGGGATGCAGTGTAATGTGACAAGTGGGGGGCCTCAGTTCAGGATCTGTTTGCTCCTGTTAATTGATCAATCTATAGCATTCTGGGGTGTGTGTATTAAATATCACGTATTGTACAACAATACTTTGACTGATGTGGGGGTTTTTTCGAGTGACAAACAGCTACACAGAGAAGCTTTGCTTTGAGGGGAAAAGAACAATCCACACATGATCACAGCTCATCGACATGAAAGTCCCCCCCCCCCCCAACCCCCCCTCCACCCGCCTCAGCTGCAGCAGGCCCGACTCCCGCCCTCTGACATCTGTGTGGCTTTCATGTTCACAGGGGTCGCCTGCGAGGTCCAGATTGATGAGTGTCAATCACAGCCATGTCTCAATGGCGGAGGTTGCCATGGCTACGCAGGGGGCTTCACTTGCACCTGCGTTGCCGGTTTTCAAGGACAGCGGTGTGAAATCAACATCGACGGGTGCCAGGAGCAGCCATGCCAAAATGGAGCTCTGTGTATAGATGGGGTGAATGAGTAAGTACTCTGGCCCCGGTCTTTGAGCGCCTCTGAATTAGATTGATTGATATAGATTCATGACAAAACTTCAATGGGCTTGCAACAAATTCTTGAAAGGAAGAAAAAGACATAACTTGAATATTACAGGCTTGACTCATTTCAACAGGCTTGATATAATGTAAACTCTGATTTGGAAATGTAAAGCTTGCTTCTTGCTTGCTTTTGTGATTTTAATCGAAACAAATATCCTCAGCTCATCACAAGAAAGAAAATACTAAATGTGTGAATGATTGTCAGGTTCTTGTAATCCTCACTCAACCTCCTGTCTCTACATTTTTAACATGTAAACATTTATGGTGCAATTTAAAATAATGTGAATATGTTTCTATGTAAAGGGACGATCATGTAACATTTTAAACCTCGCAAATCTCCACTGCCGTTTCTCAATTCAGTCTTCAGATAGATTCAGTAAAAAAATTTATGAAACAACTTGCCGTGTGATGATCAAACAATGCAAAGTACAGGAGAATACAATATATCGACAATTGAGCATGACTCTTCCTATAAAAATAGCAGGCACCAAGTAAATCTTAAATAAATACGTGATTCCTGTAAAATAGCTTGGAGATATCTAAATCTGGATCGAGCTTAAGCTTTGCAGATTGAGTTTCAGATCTCAGTTCCTCTGACAGAAAATGTTTGTTGAGAGAAGATTTACTGTAAAAAAATCATCTTTCAACAAACATTTTCAACAAATCATCTACAGTGTAGATGATTTGCATTAAGTGGGAATTGTGTAGATTCTACACAATTCCCACTTAATGCATTACGTTTTACGACCACAGGGGGGCTTTCCATATCTGTGGACCCGAGGAAATGAAAATTGTTTTGGATGACATTGATACGGTCAATATTAATGAAATAATCAAAACTCAATTTTCTTGGGAACATGGTAACGTCGTGACGTTTTTTGTTGTTGTTGTTTTTGCCAGCTACAGGTGCGACTGCTCTCAAACAGGCTTCACAGGTCAACACTGTGAGATCCCCCCACCAACACCACCACCGTGCTCATACGAGCCCTGCTTCAACAGCGCCACCTGTCACGACAATCTGGGGAACTACACCTGTGAGTGCTGGCCTGGTAAGACACTCGTCCTTGTTTTTGTTTTTTGGGGGATTTTTTTCTTAGTTTAAAAGCTAAATATAGGCATGTCAATTTTGACTTCCAGTGTTTCGCAATCCGACAATAGACACTGAATTAATTAGGATCTTTCATAAAAAAGATATATATCATGAGAAGGTAAATTAAACACCAGATTATGAAAAGAAGTGCCAAGAATGAAACTTAGATGGAAGCACCCAAATCTAAAAATACTGAAGGCTAGCCACGTCTGTTTTAAATATTAATTGAATGGCCGAATCATAATAAGCATTGTAATTGTTGAGGTAGAGTATTGATTTGTTCATCTTGGTTTAGTAAATTAAGTTAACACGTTCTCTTTCTAAAGATTAGTTCAATTGACCAATGAATTGACATGGAGGATAGTTCCTCATGGCAACATCATGCTGGTTACGTCTTTATGTGTTTAAGGGCATGTTGACATTTACATTTTACAGCCATTCATGTTTATGAATAAATTAATAGAATCACTTTATGAACACGTGTATACTGCATGTTGTAAGTCCTGCTGATTTTATGTATATTTTATATTGAACCAAGCCAGTATCTCCTTCGTTGTTCCAGGGTTTGAGGGAAGTCGCTGTGAGAGAGACATCAGTGAGTGTCACAGCAGCCCTTGTATGCATGAAGGCCGCTGCATCGAGAGGTCGTGGCAGGTTTTCTATGGCAAAGAGCCTCTTCTACCTGAACACTACGACCACCAACACGCAGCAGGTTTCGTATGCAGCTGTCCTCCTGGAACAACAGGTACTTTCCTCAATCACTTAGTTCCAATTGATACTCATTGGATTTGACAGACATTGTGATGGAATAGTTCAACATTTCTCTTCCAAGTACTTACACATGTGAAAGTTGAACAATATGTATTGATATGTGGGAGTTGTGAGTTCATAAGAGCATCACCAGAGTAATTTTAGATGTGCAATTAATAAGAATTTACTTTAGTTTCCTAAATGTGATGCAGGCTTCTCCTGTTGAGCATCATAGAGCAGAAATGATTTGAGTGTCAGGTGGAGGCTTTTTCCCAGAAAAAAAAAATTACTTGATGCAAAAATAATTTGATGGTAAAAGTAGTAAATGTTTGATCAAAGTACAACTGAATGTGTTGCAGATTTATTAGAGGCAAACTGTTGTGCCTGGGCTCCAAGCTGTATAGGGGCTTGTACCTTAAAAAAAATAAAGGGAAATGATTTGCAAACATGTACATCTGCATGTATATATGCATGCATGCACAGGTGTGTACACATATGCAGGCATGTACAATTAATGTTAACATAAAAGAACATTAAATATTTTAGAATGCCACAGAAACTTTACAGTGATTTTAATAAACTTTTGTATCTTGGTTCAGGTAAAAAACAAACCAGAAATACCACTTTGAGTATAAAAACTGATACTTCAACGGTGTCAATGTCCAGTTAAAAGTGACAGGAACTAATTCATTGTTGGCCTGAGCCGTTTATAATGAAGCGATCCCTTCAAATATCAAGTTCTACTTCCAAATAGTAAAGTTGTGTTGCCCCCCAGTGGCAGTATTAGAAATAACACCGTGGTGTACAAATGTACCTGTTTCTTTGCAAAACAATAAATTCCAGAAGTTTAGTAAGGGTGTCATTTTATGGGGATATTGTCATTATTATTATAAAGGAGATGCATGATTGATTAAGTCCAGCAGCAAAATCAACAAAACTTTCTTTCAGGAGAGGGACTGTTTTCTCAGGAATTTATTTCTTCATCACAGTTTTACTTGCATCTTTCTGGGAGTCTGTCACTCCATTGCAAGATAAAAAAAAAAACACCATTATCGGGAGAAAAACAAAAAACTACATCAGGAATAATAACAGGTGATATTGTTTTATATAAGGTAAACCGTTGGTGATTTGATGTCCAGGGGAAGACTGATGTAAAGCAGTCAAAGCTTCTATCTGTGCTTACAAAAGACTTGATCTGCAGGTTAGATCGTGAACGGCTGCCTGCTGAGAGTTGCGTTCTAAAAATCGACTCCCCTGCCCCTCGCAGTGGCACTGACTCAGTGAAGTCGCCAAATAGCATTAGCTTAATCCCCCAGGATCTGGCTTTACTGGTCTCCTGACTGGAGCTGCTCAGCCCTCAGACAAGGAGACAGCGAGCAGACCTGTGGCGGGATGGCCTGTCCACACACCGACTAATATGGTGTAGTCAGATAAGTGTGGGGTTGTGGTCGGGGGGAAAACGTGACGGCATCATGTGGATCCCCGCACCATGGATTTGGGGGATTTTGTTGCTTGGAACAGGTAACAGATATAGTTGTTTTCATACTGCTAGCTGTTGAGCAATGATTACATAACAGGTATTAGGTTCTTGCAGTACGCTCGCTGGAATATCTTCTACTGCGTTGCAGTGTGCCATGTAAATATATGCTCGAAAATAACAAGAATAACAAAGTGCCCGTGAATATAAACAACAAACCTTAAAGGTTTTAAACGGTGGATCCAGTTACCAGGACAGAGAAGTTTTAGTTTCACGTTTGACTGTGGTAACATGTGAACATAGGGCATTTTAAAAAATTGCAGTAAATGTTCTTCATTGCTCTGTTCTCAGGATCCCTCTGCCAAGAGGAAACAAACCAGTGTGACTCCAGTCCCTGCCAGAATGGGGGGAGATGTGAGAGCCGTGTTGGAGGCTACCACTGTCACTGCCTCAGACCGAGCCGTGACGGCGTCCTGTACGGTGGCGAAAACTGCCACGTGAAGTTAGTGGGCTGCGAGGGACATGAATGCCAGAACCAAGGCGCCTGCTCTCCCTTGCTGCTGGACGGGACTCACGTCTATACCTGCACTTGCTCGCCTGGATTCACGGGGCCTCTCTGTCATGTTCCCACCACGTTTTCCTTCGAACGCAGAGGCTACTTGCTGCTGCAGAATCCCCTGGCGGATGTCGAGGTGGCCTGCAATATCACCCTGAGCTTTAAGACCGTTCTGCCCCGGGCCCTGTTGTTCCAGCGTAACACCCGGGGGCTCCTGCTCAGGCTGGAGCTGGTAGGAGGGCAACTCCGCCTCACCCTGACAAGGGAGACCGCTGCTGGGGCGGAGGAGGCCGAGAGCCCCATCCAGGTGCTGGAGCTTATGCACAACGTCACTGACGGGCAGTGGTATTCTGTCGAGGCTGTTCTCGGAAACTGGCTCCTCGGTCTCAAACTGCTGAATGATGCCGAGAGGTGTGCGACGCAGCAGTGTCACAAGGTGGCCCCCATCATCAGCAGCGTGGTCGGACGAGTGTCGCCTCCTCAAAACACATTCATTGGAGGAATGCGGCGGGACTCCGGCGGCCCCAATGCCTACACTGCCCTCCCTGGATTCATTGGCTGCATGCAGGATGTGTTTGTGGACTGGCAGCTCATCGTCCCCGAGGAATGGCTGAGTGATTCTGCCGTTAACGTGTCCCCCGGCTGCAGCCACAGGGACCGCTGCCTCGACGTGCCTTGTCAAAACAGAGGACAGTGTGTGAACCTGTGGCAGAGCCACCAGTGCCAGTGTCCAAGGCCTTACGAGGGGGAAGACTGCGAGGAAGGTATGCTCACCACTTTGAAATGATGAATCACAAACATATAAAACATTTAACACCTTTATGGAAAGTCATTTATACCAGCTGTTTACATACAATGTGCAAAAATCCCTTTACCCTTATCCCTTTTTGCCTGGGATTTGTTTTTTCCCCAAATTCGTTGTTTGTGTTGTTTAAGTACTTAGCACTTCTATTAAATTATGAGTGGTGTACAGGACAGTAGCTGCAGAATGATTATGGGGTATTTTACTTTTTTTTAATGATAATTTGATAAGGTTTATTAATCGTTGGCAGATATACAGCAGTAGCAGTGTGGGTCGGGTCTCCCCCAGTTATCACCAGAGAAGGAGCAGGAAAAATCAGAGACATAAATGGAGGTTAAAACCTTCTATTATTTCATCCAAATACACGTTGTGCAGAACTAATGTATTAACCAGGATAGATTATTATTCTGAGGTAAGCTTTAGTGCATTTATTGTTGTATTATTTGCAGATGTGTGTAGAATACTTAAAAACGAATGTAGTATTGGTATTTAGTATATTATTGCTCAAGCAAAAGTAAACAGTAAACATCCACTTGAGTAAAAGTATTACAATATTTCTATTCAAACCGACTCATCTTGTAATTACCAATAAGTCATTAAAATTCAATGTGAACATTCATATTCCAAACACATTTGCGTCAGATGATCTTTATTTCCTTACGAGAGACACGTAAACAGCACTGACTAGTCAGTATGAATTTAAACATATCTATGTATGTATTTTAAGCAAGGTACCACAGTATGATAAACACTGTCTTGAAAGATGTAGTTCTACCTCGTTTAAGTTTCATTTTTTCAGGTGAGTTAACCTGACGACTGTTTTCACATTTTTTGGACCTTGTATTAGGGTGACCAGATGTCGGTAATAAATTCATGACAATCTTGGCGCTTCACTTGAATTAGTAATTAGCTTTATTCATGTGAAGCTTGGCCCCAGCAGGGTGGAAGGCGTGCAGGTCTGCTGGGTTACTCAAGCCTAATGTCTCCAGTAGGTAATTAAATAACATCATCAGCAGGTAATACATAACAGAAGCTAAGGATTCGGAGATGAAGCTAATCAAAAGCCTCGCCAAAAGACAGAGGCAGAGATCCTCTTATCCTACGCACCGGATTAGGGATATCAAGGATTCTATTTTGGAAATAGTCCGAACATCCAAGGAAATGCTGCAGTGTTCAGCTGACGACAGACGGCCGGGAGAAATAAATGATAAGCCTGTTTTGGCTGCAGATTCTCTGAAACTTCCCCCTTTCTTCTGTCTGTGGGTACTTCGTAGGCGTCCGAGCCTGTCAAAAAAAAAAAGAAAAAGAAAAGAAAAGATCACAGATGTCTAATGGGATGATGCAAATCACATTTACTTTACACCTGCTCCAAATCCAAACACACACACACACACACACACACACACACACACACACACACACACACACACACACACACACACACAATGTGGAGTGTTCGTGAGCTTCTACGTGACGGGTTTGGTCAATCCTGTATATTCCTGCCCGTCTCATACAGTAAGATGACAAACCCACAGTGGAAAGTGCTGACGGGGGACACAGATCACAGACTTCATGAGGGCTGGTGGCGACTTAAATTTCCCCTGCATATGTTTGGAAGTACAACATGATCTGCTTGGATGTCTTTGCCTTTGTTACATAATATTCTTTTTAAAAACCAGTTTGATAATGGATTTTCCAATTCAAGTAGACGTAGAAAGAATTAATTTTACATCCCTCCATCACTGGAGCTAAAACCTGACACGGAGTAAACTATTTGAGCAGAACTGTGTCATTATTTTGTGACTTTCTATCTCAGAGTTATCATTTGAAATATTTTCTCTCTTTGCAGAACATGTGACTGCTCGCTTTGGGAACGAGGACTTTCCCAGTTACGCGGCGTTCACCATCACTGACGACCTGGGTCACAACCTTTCCATCTCCCTCTTCCTCCGCACGCGGAGGACCGGCGGGCTTCTTTTGGCACTGACCAGCAGCAGCAGCAGTCACTTCCTGCACATGTGGCTGGAAGAGGGCAGAGTGATGGTTCAGCTTAATAACTCTGAGATCCTGAAGTCACACAGCGCCGTTGACGATGGAGAAGTCCACTTTGTGAGTGTGGAGGTGGACGACGGTCACGTGACACTGTATGTCGCTTCTCAGAAACAAGGTGAAATGGAGGTTGGGGCAGTCGGTATCCAAGCAGGCGACTCTGTGTATGTGGGTGGCCTGCTGGAGGAGAGGGCGACTGCAGGGTTTGGTGGGTTTTTCAAAGGCTGCATTCAGGACCTGAGGATCAACGACAGGAGGCTGCAGTTCTTCGGGCTGGACACTTCGGTGAGATCTTACCCTCTGGACCTCATGGAGAATGTGACCGCTGGCTGCTCTGGGGACAACGCCTGCAGTGTGAGTGGACAAATTTTAGCATGGAGGGGGGGAAAAAATGATAAAGATGAAGCCATCACTTAAGTTAATCCTATTTCCGTCTTCAAACGAGATGTCACTAACTTTATTTGTTCGTCATCCTCAGAGAAATCCATGTCAAAATGGTGGAATTTGTTACTCAAAGTGGGACGACTTCAGCTGTGCCTGCCCCCCCAGTACAGTAGGGCGGCGCTGTGAGGAGGTGAAGTGGTGCGAGTTGTCACCCTGCCCTACAGATGCAGAGTGCAGGATGCTCAATCGAGGATATGAATGTAAGTGGTAGTGATAAGCAATACTACTGATTTTCTCGAGTTTTTTTTGCTCAAACAAATTTCATATTTATACTTTGTCCAAAATCTTAATGGCCAAAGTAAAGAGAATACAGTTCTTACAGACAATAGTGAAAAGCTGAATGGGGTCTGTTCAAGTTGTACACTTCCCCATCTGGATTGATTCCAGCCTCCTTTTTCCCAAAGTTAGATAAAGCTATTTGGCAGATAGATTGATGAATGGAACACAGTGTTATACTGTATAAATAGCCCACAAATATTTAACAATTATTTTTAACTTAGTGTTTGGAGTAGAAATAAATACATTAACATAACAGTGATCATTAATCCGACACATTTATGGGAAATATCAATTACATTTTGTTTATTTCCCTTACAAGTAATTCCCAAAACTTAACTTACATCATGTTTCAAGTGATTTACAAAATGACTTGAAATTAGGCCACATATCCTGAATGGTAAAAATAACCTAGGGTCCTGTGGCCCAGCTGGAAGAACAGGTTGTCATCCAATTTTACTGTTGACGGTTTGACACCCCAAAAGTAAAAACCCTTTTGAAACTCATGAGACTCTGCAAATGTGCTGTGAAAGTGAAGCTCATTCAAATCTGAAAGTCTTGTTGAGGTCCAACGTGAGGATCAGATGGCTCAGTGTTTTCTTGGTATTTCCCAGTTAGATAAACACACTTAAACCCAAACCAAGAGTTGTTTGAGTCAGAGCTGCTTGCATGTTATCCAACATCTGAGTGTTTGTGGATCGAGTCATTAGTACCCTAATTAGCTACTGATGTAATGAAGTGATGTAACGAACACAGTTATGTACGGACCTCCGTTTTCCCACACAGTGCTTTCTATGTGCTTTCTAACATTTTATTGGATTGAGGCCAGCTTGGTCTTTTTTTTGCTGGGATTAGTAATGATTGACCATCTGCGTTGTAATCCACGACATGGTCACTGAGGTATAAATACCTGCTCTTCAAAGGTATTGATATGAATGGACATCAGTGTCATTGGACAATTAAACATTATGCTATAATGATCTTATCTTTATGATGACTTTAAAAAAAAAAGACAGATTCCTGTGAAAGCTAGTCAAGCTTTTATTAAAGATATTAACATATTCAACTTTGAACTAAGTGTGTTGGAAAACATTGCTTTAATTATGACAAAAAAACGGTTCTCCACATAATTTATGTTGTAGAAGCCATTTCTGTTGTTCTCTGAGGCACATCGTATTTAATTAATATTATACTCTGCATTGACGTTTGAGAAACCCAATGGTGGACTTTTTAATGAAGTGAGTGGTACTAATGGAGATGCCACACATGATTAGCACACAGCTTTCATTATTTCAGAGTACTGTAAATTAACTAATTGTGTGGCCAACAGTCTTTAATAATCTTGAATATGAAACGGACATTTCTGTTACACGTACAAATGCTCTGCTAATAGCTGGAACATCGCCTTTCATGGGAGATGTAGCGATTATTTCCCTGAGTGTCACTTAAAAAAATAAAATCCACTCTGAATTATTTTTTTAAACCCCCATATAAATGTAATTGCTCAACATTTAAGTAATTTCAATCAGTATAAGGTTAAGCTGTTGTTATGACTGTACGAATATAGTACTGATTTTTGGAAATTGTCCAGTAGGCTTGAAATAATTGAGTCCAGTAAGATCAAGCGTCTCCCTCTTTACTTTGTGGGAATTGTTTATTAAGGTTGACAGCTGGGCACATTGCTGGTTAAACACATGTTTCCCTATTCCAGGTTACACCAATGCGACCTTCCTGGATGAGAGCACTGTGATGACCTATCGGGGAAATGGCTTCACATCCCGTAACCTGACTAGCATCTCCCTCAACCTGCGCACCAGGAAGCGCAACGCGGCGATTCTTCACGCGGAAAAAGGCTCGGCCTTCGTCACAGTCTCTGTCCAGGACGGCCTCCTCTTCATGGAGCTTCAGAGCGTCTCCACGGGGGACGGCGAGGTGAGGGGGGAGGACGGGGGAGTCAGCGGCGTGTCTACGGTCAGTCTCAGCAGCAGGAGGCCGGTCAGCGATGGCGAGTGGCACAATGTGCACTTGTTTATGGCTGCACCGTGGGCACAGGCCTCCCGGTGGACACTGGTGCTGGACGAAGAAGTAGAAGAGGCCACTGCCTCCAGGAATCATGGGGGAAACTTGGACTTCCTCAGACAGGAGGTGGACATATTTTTAGGGGGCCTGGCCCCCGATGCTGGCTGGTCCCTGGCTGGTTGCCTGGGCACTGTGGAGCTGAGTGGCGTTGCTCTACCTTATTTCACCTCCTCCGACGTGAACCTCCCACGCCTCCAGGAAGAGACATTTATCCGCCTGTCGCTGCATTCGCCGCTGGTGGGCTGCAGCGGGGCCTCGGTGTGCGAGCCCAACCCCTGCCTGAACCGGGGCGAGTGCCAAGACCTCTTCAACACCTACAACTGCAGCTGTGCGGAGGGCTGGGCCGGGAGGCACTGCAACTTCTTCAGGGACACCTGCGCTTCCAACCCCTGCGTCCACGGCAACTGCAGCGTCAACGGGCTGACCTACGAGTGCGCCTGTGAGTTCGGCTACGCGGGCGTGGACTGCGAGGAGGAGGTCGACGTGTGTGAAAACCACCTGTGTGCCCATGGAGGCACCTGTTTGCACGGGCCGGACCGGTACGCCTGCCTCTGTGCTGAGAACTACACTGGACCGCTCTGCAAGTAAGTCCAGACGTCACCATAGATTAGATCCACTCGTTCGTCCAAAATGTGTGTTTTTGGCCTTCTCCAGTTGAGTGCTTGTGGAAAACCCACACATAGGGAACATGCAACGACCACATAATGATAATTACGGGTGGATTATCCTTTCTGTATTTGTATTTAAAGCAAGATTTTATCTTTATGGGAACTGTGGTTTTTCTTCGCCGCTGAACTTAAAAGCAGAGCAAAATCTACTATATAGCATCACCATTTTGTGGTGACCGATAGAGACTTGTATAGCCGAGCAGAGACGAGACGATCATACTCTGAATATTTCATGACTCTCAGATGACTTCACTCCCCCCCCCCCCCACAAGAACGGCACCGAAAGCTTAGTTAGTAAACATGAAACACACAAATAAATGCTCCAAAATTGCACAGACAAGGGACCGTGGCACAACACAAACAAAATCCTTCACTGTAAATGCCTCTACATCTCTGCCTCTGTTCAGCATTTCAACCACGCCTGCAGTGAGCCTCTCAGAAGCTGCATTTCTATTCTAGTGTCAGCCAGAAAAGGCCTCAGTCTGCTGTGGTGTCTCACTACACAAGGCGCTCTGGTTCAGCGCCAGTTTCTTTCCCCTGTCATCTACCGTTTGCCTGGGAGAACCAGCAGGGGAACGCCTCGGAGCATTTATCCTGTAAACACACAGCCTTTTGCATTTTGCCTCTTTTGCAGAAGGGGGGAAAAAAAAACCAAAAAAAAAAACCTTTGCAAGTGTCTCGCTAAGCAAGCCACCAGTCAAGCGTTCTCCCTTTACTGGGAACATCTCCTCTATAAAGTTTTCATCAAAATGAGTTCCTTTTGTTTGCCTCTCTTGTTTGTGCCTCTTTCTTCCTCGTTTCACCACCTTTCTTTCTGTTCCTCCACAGTGAGCGCGTTGAAGAAATTCCATGGTACATTGTTGTCAAAAATGTGTGAGTTTTTTTTTTTCTTCCCCCCCCTTTTATTTTTCACGTGTTCCCAGGTGTCTGTTTCCTGTTAGATATTTGTCTCTCAAACGTCATGTAGGATTCCTCCTGTTTTTGTGCGTTCAAATGTATTCAACAAAATGCCAAGCAAAGCAAATATTAACACTCCCTCTGACATTGTTTGTTTTCAAATGAGCCGACCACGTTTTTAAAATGAGTGACAGCTGTAGTTCAAAAAATGACTGCCGGCACCCTGACAAAGATTTACCTGCCAAAATTGTACGCTTTCCAAAATAAAATGTGCACTTCCCGAACGGTAAAGGAACAGTTTCAACTTACCAAGAGATACATAACATTCATGGAACAGAGCCACTGTGCTTCAGGCAAACTTAAAGGTTACTGAGGCCAAAGAGAGATAGTTGACTTTTTCACTGCTGTACATGTGATTTGACATCCCACTGGTAAACGGTTGCCAGAGGTCTGTAATCGTATTAGCCTGGTCGCCTCCTAAGCCTCTTTGTCTCCCCAGTGGGGAACAGTCGGAGAGAGCAAACAATGCAGCTCCTGTTTGTCTGATGCTTTTGCTTCCGGCGGGAAAGACGCCGCCAAAAACGGCTGCACTCACCCCCTCACAAACACCTCAACACAGCCTTACGTAGCAAAGGAGAGAAACCTGCCTTTATGTGCTCTTATATTCTATATTGTCTGACCATCTCCTGCCAGACGACCAAAGCTGCCGGTTTCCGTCTGCGGCGACGACAACAGAAATTACACCTGCTTCAATGGCGGAAACTGTACTGAGCGGGAGCTTTCCTGCGACTGTTCACCAGGATTCATCGGTCACAGGTAATTAAAAAAAAAAAAAAAGGAAACATCATTCAACATCCATCCATCAGCCTCACCAATGATCCCTAATGTTCACGGGGACATTTCAAACTCCTCACAACAAGCCCCTGTAGACTATTAAGCCTATTTGTGTTTTCTCAGTGTCGTGACTGTTGCACAGTAGTTGTTGTTGTTGTTGTTGTTTTCACGTTGTTTCCTCCTGGCCCGTCACGCCGTGTCTCTGCAGGTGTGAGCAGGAGGTGGATGAGTGCAAGTCCAACCCCTGTCTGAACGGCGGCTACTGCCGCAACCTCATCAACAAGTTTATCTGTGTGTGCGACATGAGCTTCGCTGGAGACGTGTGCCAGACGGACGTAAGCGACATTTACTTTTACGTGGCAGTGCTGCTGTGGCAGAACCTCTTCCAGCTGCTCTCCTACCTCATCCTCAGGCTGGACGATGAGCCAGAGGTGGACTGGGGGGAAAACGACTGAGTGTGTGTGTGTGTGCAGGTTTCTCTGCAAGGGTCGGCACTGGTCTTTGGGGACTGTGCAGTTTGATACAAACTGCAGGGGGAGATGCTGAAGACAAGCGCGTCACATTCTCTCTTTAAACATCAAGTTTAGAAAACCACAAAGCTCTTTTGTGCCTTTGAATTGAAATTTCATAACAATAAGCACTTTATATTAACTAGCGATAGGTATTATCAAGTTCCCTGTCCGTAGAAACTGGAGAGAATACGTCTGTGTAAATGAGAGTGAGGTAGATGAGGTGGTGAAGAGGGGAGTCAAGTCCCTGGGGGGGGGGGGTCAACCATACAGAGCAATAGGCAGGGCAATAGAGGTAAAGAAGAAGAGGGTGCAGGCGGGATGGAGACAGGCATCAGAGCTGATGTGACGATAGTGGTAAGAGTCAAAGAGAAGGTCCAGAAGGACTTAGTGAGACCTCTGATGCATGATTTGGAAACTGTGTCTAAAAGCGTCTGAAGGCGGCAGAAATCAAGACGCGGAGATTTTAATTGGAAGTGACCATGACCAGCCTGGACACCATGTCCAGGACCTGGACATGGGTGGTGTAACAGTGGAGGAGGCGGGGGACAGGATTAG
>NC_137661.1:11347273-11564773 GCF_963422515.1 Blennius ocellaris | reverse complement strand
ACATCCGTTAGAGACAATCATGAGAAAAAGGGAGTAATTACTATATTTTTGCATGTACATATTCTTCCGTGTAAATTAAGTTGTCGACTTATGAATCATGTGTGGAAAGCCTTATATGTAATCGGCTCATCGGTTGGAGGATAAAAGTAAATACTCAAATTCGATGAATTTAATATAAATCCTCACTAACTGACCTGCATGGTCATTTAATTCAACTTATAACACGTTTCCACAGCTTTAGAAGCTTCCAAAATCATTAAAAATTATAACAAATAAACCCTTTGTTAAACACATTCTCGAGTGACGCACCGGTAGGCCCTCTTCTTTATTTAAAAAATACTCCACATGTCCATATCTGATGCTCCACTCACTTCATGTCATGCTGTAGCTGTAAATTAGATCCACCAAAGCTCCCTGGCTGAGCAAACCGGAGCTCAATTAACAAGGTGGCATTGGACATGTGAACATCTCACTCCTCTCTGTCTGCCACTGGAACGTCTCAAATGTTTCCCGCCGTGCAGCGAATGGTTGACGGTTGAAAGTGGAGAGAAATGAGCACCGAAGCCGTTGCCAGGAAAACGACTTCAGTTTGTTACAGTGAACAATGACTGGGTGTTATAATATATACATTTTTAAGGAGCATATAAAACCAGTTGACTTCCCACGATTTTAGTAGTCGAGTAACGTCTTTCGGCAAATGAGCTAATAGAAAGAGACCATTTTGGCATTAATGTGTCGTTATTGAGACATTATTCACTGATCAAATGGTTGAGATGGCTAAAGTGGGGCTCATGCAGTACATTCACTCACATCTTCAGGTTGACGTGTCCATTGTTTCTCTGTCATGTTCATCTTCTATAGCTTCACCCTGTTCCAGGTGCTGGACCAGATCCCTGCAAAACAATGAATAATTAGAAGGTGCCTTTATGACATTGTACAGGAACAGTTTAAGTTTTAAAATAGAAGGCACAGATCTAAGCTCACAAATCGAAATGCACCTGGAAAAGAATGATTGTGGTGAATGAGTTTGAACAGGTGGGCTTCCAGCTGCGACCTAATGTTGGTTCATTTTGTCAGTTTGCTGAGGTTTGCAGGAAGCAGGAGGCTGAAGGACTGAAGGTGACATCAGAAAACCCTGCTAAAGCACAGGAACAATTTATTCGTAGTTTTATCCCCTCAAGTCACCGGAAGCCTCGTATTAGATTTTGAATAATTGATGAATATATCTGGTGGAAATCGCCCAAGTTGGTCCTTCCTCTCCAGTGTACAGGTCCGTGTGATTTTCATCTCCAGGTTCTCTGCTGCCGAGAGTGAAAGTCTCTCTCTTAACACTGATGGCACCTGGTGTTGAGCCTCCTGAGGAACACAGGAGAGTCTTTGGTTTTCAAAGTTGAGTGGGGCAGGTTGTTATGTGTAGTGACGCAGCTTTCACAACGATGGCTCACCTCGTTTGATTACTTTAATTCGTCCTCATTACATTTACATGAAATCAAGCGCTAAATCCGTCTCTTGATAAAATTATTTTTTTAATATTTAAAAAAAAAAAATAAATAAATAAAGTAGGTCCACAGTTGGCTGGGATCGGCTCCAGCATCCTGCGACTCTGAACGGGAAAAGCGGCAAAGAAGATGGACAGATGGATGGACGGGTGGATAAGGCATACATACTTAAAAAAAAAGGCACATCCTCTCCGTGTGACGTAGTCAATATTAACAAAAACTGATTTCAGGTGGAGAAAAGAGGGTCCAGCACGTCTTGCCTGAAAGAATGTCACCTGACTTTTCAATACAGGAATATGAAGTGGCACTCATCCATTGCACAGCTGCCTTCTTTTTTTTTCTTTGATATTTTTCAAGTCTGTGTGAATAAGTTAGTGTGTGTATGTGTGTGTAGCTTGCAGTCACAGGAAGACCTAATGGAGAGGAAAGTGGGGACGGAATGGGAGGCAGTTTCTCAGCGTCGGCGCTGATGTGGCCATCCTCTGAGGGAGGAAGGAGCAGATCGGGGAGGAAATCTGCTTTGCCAGCAGAAAAGCAGCATCTGGCGCTGAAGTGCAGCTTCAGCAGAGAGCTGGTGGCATTCACAGAAGTTCGGTCTGCTTCACAGAAACGTATGAGGGCAGCTTATCTGGCATGCATGAGACACACACACACACACACACACATACGCAGGCACACGCACACACACACGGAGCAGGTTGATAATGCTGACAGCAGAGAAGCATTGCTGCTGTCTCTGTGTGCGTCGCTGCTCAGCCGAGGCTTCAGGGTGGCCTCGCCGCGTACCTCAGAGACTGGTTAGTTAGACATCTCTGAGCCGGTGTGTGTGGCAGTCGGTGACTGATGGCGGGTCCTGGCTGCAGGCTGCTCCGGCTCGCTTGTGTCACACTCGCTCTGACAGCCAACTGTGCTGCAGTGACAGGTAAGCACTTTCCAGGAGTCAACAAAGAACCTGTAGCGAGGGAGAGGAAAGTCTGATGTCTACAGCGTCAAGCACAAGTGCACGAGTTATTTTTTGCCCCGAGATATGGATGGTTGTGTGTGTGTGTGTTTTTTTTTTTTTTATATTAGATTTATGTTTCCATGTTGATTGCTGAGTGGAAAGTTTGCCGACTTCTGAGATTATCTTTCATAGCCTTCTGTTAACTGACAAGCTCAGTGAGCAGATTTCGTCACGAGGAGGCTGTCAGCAGGATTTTTTTAACCGTTGTCGAGGGAGACTTACGGCTGTTGTGCTGTTTGTAACCTTGCAGCCGCCTCTGAGAGAGTCACCACTCTCACGCCGACCCGAACCACCGACGTAAGTGCACCTGCTGCTCCGTTTCTCAGCCGCTCACTAATAAAGGTTAACGATCACTCACCTCTTCCGCTTGGAGGCCTCGCTTCCTCTTGATTTGCTGGGGCTTGATTGGTGACAGACTGTCTGTTGCGAGCGGGACGCCGTGCGTGTCGTCAGTCGTGTGCGACGATCAAAGGGGCCACGGGGCTGCAAGTTATAAACATGAACTTTAGCAGGATTCTCAAGTCATTAAAGTGTCTGGATACAAATCAGATACCTCGTGTAAAGAAGCGTTGATTTCTGATTTAAAGGGGTTTTGTGTGTGTGTTTGCATGAGCTATTTCGGGTGCATGAGTACGTCCCTGGCCGTGTTTGTTGTCTATGTGCTGCTGAGATCATCAGGCAGCATTTTGCAAAATGTGTGTGTGTGTGTGTATGTGCGTGATCCTTCACAGACGGCGCGTGCTCCATACAGCTCGCGGGTGGCTGCCGTGCTGGCACCGTGTCTGGTCGGCTTGGCGATAGTGGTGACGCTGGGGCTGGCGCTCGCCGCAGCCAAACTGCGAGAGAGGCGGCAGACGGGGGGAGGTTTCGGTCCGTGGCAACTCCAGGCTCCTGGTGGTCGCAGCCCACCTGCTGAGCTGGGAAACACGTCCATCAGCACTTTGGCAGCACGCGTGGAGCGCCTCGTGTAGTGTAAAGGAGTCAGGAGAGGAGTGTGTGAGAGAGAGTGTGTCAGGAAGTATCTGTGTGTGTGTGAGGGATAGAAATAAACCAGACAGCATATATAATTCATATCTAATCCGTCTCTGACTCTGCCTCTCTCCTGCTTCCCTTCAGCTGACCTCGGGGGCTTTGACCTCTGACCTCTTACTCTCCATCAGTCTGGCGTCTGTCATGCTGCTGCTGGTTCTCATCCTCATCTCCGTGGGCCTGGTGGTGGCGCTGAATCGCCGCGCGACCCACGGCACCTACAGCCCCAGCAGGCAGGAGAAGGACGGGTCGAGGGTGGAGATGTGGAGCATCACACAGCCGCCGCCCGTGGAGAGGCTGATCTGAGCTGCGGGCTGCAACCGAGGGCCGATCGGGGGGGGGGTCTTGTTTACGGAGGGAACGCCATGAACTACTTTCTCAAACACGTAAAGTCAAGAATGGCCAGTTTCAGTCGACTCTCTGAAACCTGCAGGGAAACAAGAACTTGCTGCAGGAAGCCATTGTTTTATGTCGCTGTTCAGTTGAGGGCTCCGTCCTTCTCCCTGCGATGGTTTGCAGCAGGTCACCCAGCGCGCACATCCATCTAAACGCATAGATCTGAGCTCAGAAAGTATCGAATGTGTCAGATCTTTGTGTCTGATCTATATTTCTGGGATTGAAGAAGCAGTGAGCACTGAAAAACTCTCGGGGAGAACCACCAGTTACACTGCTCCAAAAAGCTACTTTCACATTTTTCTTATAAATGCAAATAAATGCCAATAAAAGAACAGAAGCAGCACCATGACTGATGATTGATGAAGCTGTCACTCAGTTTGAATTTGTGTTTTGGACAGCTTGGAGTTCAATGAAACGATAAATTTTGATTTGACAGATAATGCATGTTTGGTCTTCTGTCATTGTTAATTAGACCCATGTCATCTGTTCACATGTAGACATTAATCTCACCCGTTGTATCATAGATGTTGGTTGGCAGACGTTTCCTGCCACACGGCTTCTTACGAAGAAACGAAGTCTGCGAAAAGGCACGTTTCAGGATTAGTTGCAATAGTTGCTATCGAGGTCCATTTGCATACGAACAAGACTTGTCTGCGTTGTACAATAATTTTATGTGTATATTCTGTACCGATTTTTTTATTTTTAAACTCTGAATTTTAGTTAAAGCTGGATTGGTGCCTGCTGTCTCATCAAACTGTGTTTTAATTTATTTTATTTAAATAAAGTGTTATCAGGAGCGACGTGACACCGCCGTCAGTCTGGAGTTTCATTTCTAGTTCTTCATAAATTCAGCTCCCATCCTGCTTTATCCAGTTCTGAGAGGCTGACAATGGGTGGAAACTCAATCACAAGGCACACAGAAAGAGCCACACAAAATCACATCACAGCATTAAAACAAACTAATGGCAAACCAAGACTCAAATATTGACAAACACGGCACCTTTCAGTAAATCCGCACACTCAACTACATTTTACAGGATTCATAGTCCGACTATATGCTTTTATTGAAAAGCTTTTATTAAACATGGGGCCCTGAGATGAACTGAAGAATCAGAATGAAATAGATACTAAAACTGATTTGGATGGTGAAACATTCACGCCTTTGGTTCCCAGACCTTTAGTTCCCAGAGAAATGAAATCTGTTGATGCAATTCCTGAACCAGTTTCATCAAACTTACGGAGGTACATGAGAGTCTGTCCAATACGAACTGAAGTGAAAGCGCTGACCACTACGGTACCACGTGTCTCCGTAGAGCAGCAGACGCCGTCGGTCAGCAGTCGCACGGTTGTTTTATTAAGACACGGGAGATGCACGAACGTGAAACGGCATAATTTATTTTCAGTTCACAGTGCATACATCGTGTGCAGTTGTACCAAGTTACTCATCAATAGCACGTTAGATTGACCTCAGATGTTTCTTCTGTAATGAGAACATGCAGGTGTGCACAGCATCAGAAAGCAATGTAAATATAACAAAGAGTTACGATATCCAAACTGTAACATTCAAGTGTTTGAGTCTTTACACTGTTAAACGTCGGATATTAAAAGGTGTGGCTTCAGGAAGTGGCCGTCTTGCTTTGTCTCGTTTCGTCTGTACCTCGAGAAGCGCTGCTACATAAACAATCCTCTCCAACTCACACCAACGTTTCAATTTCAGGATCACAATGTCCGGCGGCTCATTTACTAAAAGGCTCATCAGTGAGGAACCGTAGTCGTTTAAGCCTGCGGACATTGAAATGTGAACGCTCTTACAATCACTTCATTTTCACTCTATGACATTATTAATGTGAATCAGAGGTTTTTCCAAAGAGTGGGAGGACGAGCTCTCCCCACAGAAAGCTTGAATCATATTTGAAATCCACTATAGCTAAAAAAAACTAAAAAAAACAAAAACAAAAAAAAAATCCACAGTAGTTAAATCTTCATAAATCTAAGTTTAAAAAAAAAACAAAAAACAAAACAAAAAGGAAATTATTTTCTCTACAAACTTCTACAGCAACAGTGGCTTGGACAGGATTTCCACAACTAATCTGACGTCATTGTCCACCACTCTGAAATCAACGGCGCTAAATACTGAAATAATACCAAAGGAATAAACCTCATCTGCAAAACAAAACCAAAGTGTACGGCACAAAAACACACACACATGCAGCTACGACAGTTAGCATTGTACCACGGGTCAGTCTCGCCCCATTGTCATTGTCAAATGCTTGCGAACATGAATGGCTACATGGAGCATTTTGTTAATATTCTCTTTTCCTTTCTCAAAAAATAAAATCTAAAACATTCAAATATTATAATTATAATTTTTTTTTTTACAACAGACAACAGCAATCATATATTATCCATGTAAAATATAGTCAAGCCCGCAAAAATACACGTCTGTTCAGTTGAAAATATTATAATTTCTTTTTTTTTTATCAATATGAAATCAACTAGAGAAACTCCTCTGAGATTTTCTTAAATACAGTTAGCTCCAAGTGGTTCTAACCGGTTACAAAATAAAAAAGGAAATTAAAAAACAAAAAGAGCACAAACTATACAAGCAGTCACCTCACAGTACAGTCAAAGGAAGTACTTACTTTACAGAAGAAGAAAGAACCTTGTGGAGCTTTTTGTAGCAGCGAAATGACTCGTGGTCTTGTGGACAGTTGCTTGTATCTCCATTTAAGTGTGCACTTTGAAATTTGCATGTGTGCAATGATTACTTGCACGTCTGGTCTGTAATGAGATTTATAAGTGCTCACCCAGGTTTGTGCGTCCGCAGATTATCATGGTGTGTAATAAAATTAGAGCGTGTGTATGTAAAACAAATAGCATTATGCTTAATATGTTTAATCCGTGTCCACATGGACCAGTGAATGTCTCTGTCTTCTTCTACACTTTTCACAGAGAGGTTTTGCTCTCATGCTGTGAGGCAGATTAGCCTGGAACTCTGGGTTTTGTTGGCCCAAAACCTGGACTCTCAGGCTCACGCTTGTCTGATGTTATGCTTGAAACCACCGAGCGCTCCTGCGGTGCTGCTTAGCGCTACAAACGCTGCGTAGCAAAGAAAACACGGTGCAGCCTGCCAGTCTACTTGGAGGACAAATAAAAGCTGGAGTTACAGACATCATTCTGTCACAGCAGGTGAATTTAATAAATATCTAGTATAGAAATGTTGGCTGACGGAGAGAGCAGACTGTGGTGGAGGTGAAGAGACATGGAGACTCTTGCCGGCACACACGGGCCTCCAAAACATAAAGTGTAATAATCACGCACAAACCTGAACAGACGCACATCTGAACGACAAGAAAGAAAACCTCAGTACGAACAACTCCACAAGTTCACAAGCCATTATGCTGCTAAGTACTTTGTTTGTTTTCTTAAAGCCCCAGAGAACCCAGAGAATTGAGGAACGACCACTGCTGCACAGAAGAAAACACTGAGCGACTCCAGCTGGACGCGACGTCGACCAGAGAACCAGAGTTCCCCCTCAGGTCGGCTTGTCAAGGTGCAAGCAGGAGACTTTTCACTGTGTCAGTACGAAGATGTCCAAACATTGCATACACTTCTTCCCTACAGCACTGTACTTGGCCGCCATGAAACGAGGTGGTACTCTGCACTGTATAAGGCACCGCATTCTCAGCTCACACACATTGAAATAGTCATTAGTACTTATTTAATCATTCATTTGGGGATACTTGAGGCTTACTTTCACGAGAAAGTAATGTGGTTGGGATTTCGTTCATCGAGTAGAAACATAGAGTAGAATATAATTACTATTAGAGAAAGCGTACCTTTTTTAGATATTCTTAAATATTTGCATAGTACATAGGTTTTTAAAAGTGATTATATTGGGCAAGAGCAGTACTGGGACTGCTCTGGCGTTTGTCTTTCCTTTTTGGAATTACTAGGACTGATTCTCAGGCTTTTAAGAAGCATGCCAAAGACTTTATGAGCAAATCGTTAACGCAGAGCAGCACTCAAAAAGTGGAGAAATGGCTGCTATTAAACTGCCACACTGACTGGCGTCTGGCATAAATCATAAGAACAACGCACCATAAATGTAATAATCCCAACAAAAGCACATGAAAAAGCCTTCTCCTTTTCCTCGGGGTTTGCGGTGACGCAGAGAATGATGGGAAGCCACAAACCCCGGACACGGCGTTCCTCTCCACGGGAGAGTCTGTCACAGAAATACTCCAGACTCCGTGCACATTACATCCATGTCGCGACTCCGGAGAATTATATTGCTTCGTTACAGTACAATCATCAACCACTGCATGGCATCGGTGTGGGACTCAAACCGAGATGGGCAGCGATTACATTTCCTCATGTGAAACAGGAAAAGGCAAAGACGACAGAAGGGGGGGGGGGGGGCAGTTTTACGATCAACAAATCCTCTGAAAAGACTGAAACAATAGTTTTATTAACACTGACTCGTCAGGCGAAGGATTCGATCGCCAGGAAATACACAAACTTCACTCCCGTTACTGTGACCTGCTTCAAAAGGTTCACGTCTGCGACAGAAACAAAGAGGCCGGACGAAACCACGTAAAGTACCAATGCAGTTGGTTTCAGACTTTTCATGAGATTTGTTGATCATAAAAGTGCAGGAGGCAGAACCAGCGCTTGTCCTTTAAAGTTCACCTTTTCTACCTCCACGGCAAGCCTCAAAAGCTCAGCCGCAACTGTTCTCAATTTCTAAGGTAGAGCGAGAGAGCGAGAGCGAGAGCGAGAGAGAGAGAGAGAGAGAGATTAGTTGTGCTGAAAAGCAATAAAAGGCAGAGACTTCAACGACACAATGTAAAGACGAGTGGTGACAGAGGAAAATGTGAAAGAAAAGGAGATGAGCCATAAACTCTGGCTTGTTTTTTTTTTTTTTTAGGGCATTTGTTGTAACTTTTGAATCGATTCGCTGCACTCTGAGGGACCCGGGACGAGGGAGAGAGTTTCCTACTGCAGCTTAAAGCATGAGAGACAGGATTAATTCAAAAGAATAACAATGAGGTTTAAGAACTACAATCTGCTGTATTTAAGACTGCAGCAGTGATTCCAATTACAAAGATCTGCGGTCCCGACTAAAATCAAGACATCGGTGTCAGAAGCAAATCACATGTCCATTCAAGGCATAGTGATGAAAACATTAAATTACACAGCATATATATATATATATTAGTTTTTAAAGGCCAGAGTGAACTTTGCATCTGAAATATCCGTTTCACTCTGTTTTTGCTCACAAGAGATCTGTACCAGGTAACAATAATACCGGAGTATTATTGATTTTAAACAAGTGCAAATTTATTGTGTGAAATGTTTGAAACTCTCCCGAGTTTAATATTAACGTGACTGTGTTTCCAGGAGATAGGGTCCCTTATTAATCCCAACTAAATACTGAGCCTGTTTTTCAGGCTATTATGGTAAATTTGTCCATTAGTCTCACGGCTGTTCTTTGGGTGATGCGTCGTAAAAACACTAGAGAATGAAAAGTGCATGAAAATACAATGACTTTAGGATTCCAGATTTTTTTTTTTTTTTTTTTAAACCTATAACCTCACAGATTTGATCAGCAAAGCTCAAACACTGTTGTCACTTTGATGTACTGAGAGGAAAACTTTTCTCAACTTTCTGATCAAGGATGTCGTTGTCGTTTTATGATCCCTATATTTCACTGCAGCTCCTGAAACAAGTTGAGTTTTTCACTTACCATAAATAAGGCTTTAGTTTTAGAAACACATATAGATGGATGACAGATGGAGACGTCTGCAGTGCACCTGCTACCCTCCTCCTATTCTCTGGATTTTTGTCTGACTTGGCCAGTCAAACATTTCTTTTTTTTTTCCATAGAATGTCTCCTCCTGGCTAAAGGTTGAAGAGGAAACATGTCAGAAGTGATGGTGTTCTCTGAGACGTTATATTGTAGGAAGAGGGGTAAAACCTGTGGCTTTTTCAAAGAGACTGTGTCCCCCCAATGTCCTTTAGGACTCCTCTGCAGTCTTGCCCTGGACCGGATGGTGGCTGTTGTTGCAGTGGACTTGTGGGAGCTGCAGGCTGGTGTGGAGGACCGGTCCAAGGCAACACATGGACTCAATCTCCTCCAGCAGGCCCTGATCTTGCACCACAGCCGCCCCTGAGCTTTTACCTGGACCCAGACACAGACCGAGTCCAAGGAGCCCCTCTTTGGACACCTCCTTCTCCCATGGGACTTGCATAGCTGACTGGTTGTTCCTCAACGGGCTGCCTTGCCCCTCGGGGTGCCCCCCTTTGTTGCCTTGCTCCTCGGGGTTCGCCCCCTTGCTGCCCTGCCTCTGCAGAGCCTTTTCCTGGTAATGCCTCACCGTCTCCTTGGATAACACCTTCCTCCTCAGGATGCTGGTGGAGGAAGTCTGAGGCTGGGCCGCAGAAGGCTCCGAGCCGCTCTGAGGGTCTGAGATGGTCCGAGCCCGGCTGGCCGGTACCGGGGAGCAGCTCTGCACCGAGGCGGGAGTTGGAGAGCTCTGGGTGTGAGTGAGAGCGGGAAGCGGAGACGTGGGTGGAACTCTGCGGGACAGTGAGGGCGAGTGGGACAAACGGTCCCCCGGTTGTTGCGGGCGAGCGTCGGGATGGGACCTGGAGGCCGAGGGCTGACGGGGGTGTGACACGGTGGCCCCGTCCTCCTCATCGGAGGGAGGAGCAGCTGTGATGGAGGGGACCGCAGGACCTGCTGCAGGCTTCTTCGACACCTTCAGGCTGCTCTTGCCCGGCTGTCTGCGCGGGGATGGGGGAAGGTGTTTCCCGTGAACCGCGCTGTCATCCTGACCCATATTCCATCCGCCCGGATCGCCGCCTCCACCGCCGCCGCCACTCTGGTCTGCAGGGTCCGACTCACGGCTGGGTGTGGGCTTCATCTGTACAAAATGTAGAAAGAACTTCACACCAACATCACCTATCTGCTCTCCTGTTATCAGTAGAGACAGAGTATTTTATTTGTCTATCTTAATGATAATATTCCTCCTGATTTCCTTCAATGCACACATTGTAGTTCCTTTCTTATTGAACCCTGCTCTCTCAGACAACTTTGTGTGATTCGAGCCAAACTTTGAGGATCTGATCTTGTAATCTGATAAAAGCATCATCACCCAAAGCAGCTGCAGCTGTGCCTGAAGCAGACGACCCTAAAAAGTAGCATGCGACGAGCAGACAAGTGCAAACCTGCACCGTGGCCCGTGCAGACGACAGTCTGAAGCCACAACTTCATTTTACAGTTTGGTCCACTTCGGTTGAGCACTGTATATATGTGGAGCAATAATCCTAGCAGCGGGTAGTCTTTAGTTTTGTTTTTTACAGTTTAATATGTATTCATTACTTATGGACATTTAATGGTAAGAGTGAGCAACAAGTTTCACTGAATAAGCTCTGGCATCTGTTGGTTTAATCGAAAACCTTGAGAAACCACAGACCCGTATTGTTGGGTCAGTTCCCATTTTAAAATTGGAATTTTTCAATCATACATGTTAAAGTCAGAAATTGACATAAAATATATCTCAACGGTTTATAATCTTGGTTGTGTTGCTTGGTTCTGGTTTGAGGCAAACGGGTACATCAAACACAAAGCTGTGCTCTCAGGAGACGGCGCTTGAAAGTAAAATTAAACATTTAAAAAGGAAGATATATCGTTGTCAATCACAATTTAAATACCCTATACTAAATCTAACAGTTGTCTTTGTTGTGATACAAACATGGCACGCGATCCGGATACAAAAAACATGTCTTTCCTACCGGTGCCTTGTAGTCCAGGTCGTCCATGGACCTGAAGAAGTCCAGACTCTTGGCTGCACTGAGCTTTCCTTGCTCCATCGTTGTGGTGTGCAGAGAGTCCAGGATTTCCTCCAGCAGGTTCATCTGTCCCGAGCGGGAAGAGTCCATGTCCAGGTCCAAGGAGTAGGAATCGTCGCTGTCTTCAGTGTAGGAGGGGACGTCCCCGCTGTCCTCCGAGGAGATCCTGTATCAACGGGAGAGACGACGGCTGTGTTCGGTCACACTGGCATCCATTCCGTTTGTAAAGATCTGTATGGTACCCAACTATTAAAATCAAGCAATTGAACTTTATATGGCACCTTTCACACAAGTCCGTGCAATTCAGGGGGTGTTACAACTGACTGCCAAGGTGGCAACAGATAAGGACAAGACAACGATTTAATAGTGTACAAAAGTAATCAAGACAGAAACAAAACAGACTGAAAACACAAACAAGAAACAAATCTATTGAGAAAACATAAGCAAGATAAAAAAGGAAAAAGCAAAAGTAACTATTGTTGAAAACTTCAAGTGAAACATCAATTAAATAGTTTGAGCTTCGAAGGGAATAAAATTTAAAGTCAACACACTAACGCCATTATAAGGTAGGGTACAGGCTGAACACATCATCCAAACACACACAACTGCATAAATTGCCAACAGCACAAGTCCAGAGTAACCTGACGCACACAATGCAATCAAACATGGGTCCTCATGCTGTGTGACGATAACAGAGCCGCCCCATAACAACGTCTCTGGACTCAAATTAACGCTGTTCTTCAATGTATCCACTTGGGGGCAGTGTTATCATGAGCATATCTAAGTGCGTCTGTTTGGGGGGGAAAAAAGCCTTTTTACCATGCCACCAGCTTCCGCGTGTATAAACAAAAGTTACCACATCTTGGCATATAGATTTAAAACTGAACGAAAACGGCTTCTCTGACTTACTTGCTCATGTTGTCCAGCTCGTCATCATCCAGCCCGAAGCCAAGCTCTCGAGGGCCCATGCTCATGGGAGACTTGTTGAAGTTCTGCTGTTAATGAGAATAACAAAGCAAGTGGATGTAGTTAGACACGGAGAATAACATGATAAAACAATGAAAGTGGACCCAAGGGCGTCTCAGCCTCTCATCTTAATAGTGGAAGACTTGTGATAAACACGGAGTCTGGGTGGAAAATGGTGCTCCGCTGAGGTACAGCGCTTCATAAAAGTACAACCAGGGATTCAAGAGTAAAAAAAAAAAAAAAAAAGATGCAGGTCTGTGTCTGGCGGGTCCTCGTAAGACAGGACTAATAGCTTGTTTTAATGTACTGGGACCCGCAGGGTTGGGGCTAAATTTGTCAAATTTGGGTCTGGGGATGAAAATCCTGCAGCATTTTATAAAGCTCAGCATTACGTATGAACTACAAGGTGCTTGAGATTTGAGATATGGGGAACTACATTAATCATCATGTCACCGGTGCATGAGATTGTATTTGTCACCACGGAGCGTTGGATGATCAGTGTGATGCTGCAGTTGTCTGACACAGTGGGTTTAATAAGCCACCTGTGCGCCATGTTTAATGGGCAGGTTAAGGAAGAGACAGAAGCTTCACAGAGCCGGGCAGCACTCTCCCCATGGGAGTCCAAATCTGCCCCCGGCCACTTATTTAACATGCCTTCCTACCACCACGCACATGCTCCTCTCTCTGCGTGCCCATGTTTGCTGTTGTTAACACCAGCTCTCATTTTATAACTTGAACTCTTCGCGCCGTCTTCCTTCGTCCCGCATTCCACTGATGACCTGCAGAGTCCATTTTTCTTGGCCAGGCAACATCTTAACTCCGTCGGTCTCCGTGTTTGTCGAGATCAAACCGGCTCCAGTGGGGACGGCCAGCTTTACATGATACCACTGCCAACAATCGCAGCGTCAACACGTGCGCGCACTGACTTTTTTTTGTTATCGTGGTGTCGCTCCACCTATATGTTTTCTCTGTAAAATATATGTCGGCCGCAGCAACACCATCAAAGCCCGTCACTCAAGAGAAATATTCTCTACAATTCAAAAGGGAGCACAGCACGGGGGGGAGGGGGGGGGGGAGTTACAGACACGAACAAAATAAAGCGGTGGTGGAGGGAAAAATCAGAGAGTCAAAGGTGAAGGTGAGACCAAAGAGAGAAATGGCCGAGTGAAAAAAAGGAAAGAAGGAAATGTAGAGAGGTGTGGATGAGATTTCCCTACAGCTGCAAAGAATGATGGGAGTGGTGTGTGTGCGTGGTTTGAGGGGGTCGAGGGGTACGTTGGGGGGGGAGGGGGGTCAGCATCGGACCCCTGAACCAAGACCTGGACCCGATTAGTTGACACTGTGCCAGCCAGACGGGGGAGAAGGGGGGGGGGGGGGGGGGGGGGGGGGGGTGTAACGTATGACTGGTCTGGCCTCATTTACAGCACAGTGTTCGACTACGGAAGAGGAAGACACACACACACGCACACGCACACACACACACACACACACACACACACACACACACACACACACACACACACACACACACACACACACACACACACACACACACACACACACACACACACACACACACACAGAGTTAAAGTGCCATTTTCTCCATAAAAGTCAGCGAAGGAGATGTGTGCAGTAGCCATTTAAGTCTCTCAGCCATCAGGCTAAACATGAACACATGTGGTGGCACTACTGATTGGCCGAGCCGCTCCCCTTCCATGGTAGCTTGGAGCTATAATGAAAGAGATTTCAGAGGGGCTCAGGCCTGGGATCCCTAAACAGCCTTTAATGGATTCCTGTGTCAGGGCAGTAAATCTGGGGCCGGGCCAACAACGCGCCAGCCAGCCAGCCAGCCAGCCAGCCAGCCAAAGCAGACCAGCAGAGCGGAGATGCACCTGTGAGACACTTGGGGGAGAGTCGGCTTTGGACAGAAAACGCCAGCGCGCAAACACCAGGCACTCGCGCGACGACGTACGCCCAAGGTATGTGCCGCTATTTACGGTGTGTTCATTTGTGCAGTTCCTGCAGTATTGAGGGAGGCAGGGCCTCTCTCTGCGTCTAGGTGTTTATTAAAGCAAGGCGAACCCAAACACAACCAGACGCAGGTCACCGAGCCCGGCCCTCTGATCTCCGTTACAGCTTTTGGTGTCGTCTACCCGAGAGGAAGTTCCATGGGGAGCAGTAAATGGATGGTACTTCACTTCACAGCTTTATCAATTTGTCATTCCCTCTCTTCACTGTGACCCTTAAGCACAACACTTAGGATTAAACTATTTACAACAACCAAGCATTTTATGACAGGAGCACCGGTTTTGGTGCATGGACTGGTATATCTCCTATTATTTAAAGACAACCCCCCCCCCCCCCCCGAAAAAAAACAAAAAAAAAAACGAGGCCAACAGATTCCATTCATTTCACTGGTCATGTCAGCTACAAAGTAAGATTTTGTCAGTTTCTTTTCTTAGCATTTTACCAGTTCTTCAGAGCTGTCAAAGCGAACAGCAGCAGTACAATTTGAGATTTAAATAGGATGCACCGTATGTCAATGTAAACAACACAAATGTAGACGCTTTCGCCACGAGACGTTCTCAAGCAGTGCAAACAGGTCCCCTGTTAAAGCTGTGACAGCTCTGTCACCGTCCCATATCTCCTCGGGCCTGACAGGACAGTGCAAGGCACCAAATAGGAGAGCAACGTATTATCATACCGCTCCTTCATTAGCTTTGCCGTTGTCGACTAATGGGACGCTGAAAGGTGAAACTGAAAAGGTGATTCTCGCTCCATGCCTCCCTGTCTCTCATTTTCTGCATCCATCACTCCGTTTTCAGTGACAGATGTCACTGTTTCTGTCTGTCTGCCTCTTTCCACTCCTTCCTCTCCACCATGGTGCCACATGGGAGCGAACAGGCATCATGAAAAATAATAAAATGGTTGTTTCAAGTAATACCATCTCCCTCTAGTTTGTTTTTGGAAATGTAGAAATGCCTGGCATTTATTAAATAATGGTGAGGAGGGGGGGGGGGGGGGTGTTTTTTCAGGTTATTTGGTAATTATGACACTCCTGATGTGGAAAAAAAGCAACACACCTGAAAACACAGGTACAATGTTGAACATGACTAAGCTATTTGTCGCTCTCGTCTGTCAAAACAAGCACACCCTTAAACAAAGCCCCTCCCAACAAAGCGGCTGTGAGATAAAAATAAATTACATTTCATTTTTTGTAGCTACGAGGGAACAATCATTGTCACGTATTTGAGTGGAGGAACAAACTTTCCCCTCCTCTCGCCCTCCTAAACTGCGTGACTTATTATTGAGGTGCAACTATGCCCGTCTGTGACAGGGCCAAACGCTGGTGGACTTTAATAGCCCGTCTTACATTATACATTTCATATGGTATTTCTGAGTGGGCACTGATCTCACAGCTTGGCAGTGTATGTAAAGTGATGCCAGTAAAATGCAAACAAACCTTGGGGAGAAGCAAAGCCTTTGCAGAAGTACGGCCAAGTCTGTGTATGCCTGTTTAAGTGCCGCTCGCTCAAAAGCAAAGGGGGGTGGTGGGGGGGGGTGGGCAGCGTTTGAGGGGAGATCCACTGCTACTCTGTCCAACTGGCTGTTGCTGAAAGACTGCAACTTTTGCTTAAAACGACAGCCATATAAAGACAGAAAAATGTGCATAATGCTCATTCTGTCAGACCAAACCACACGCATCCAGTGAAATCACCAGGTGTCTTTCTATGAATGGGTGCGCCGCAGTACCGTGATGCTGCCAGGAGATGGCACTTTGGTTTCAGCGAGGACTTCAGGGAAGGCCAGAAACCAACCCAAGTGTGGAATACAAATGCATACAAATAACCATGAAAACACACACACACACACACACACACACACACACACACACACACACACACACACACACACACACACACACACACACACACACACACACACACACACACACACACACACACACACACACACACACACACACAGCTATGAACAGCATTGCCATACCTGTAGTATCCTGTGATGCATTCTAACTCGTCACCTCACACTGACCATTATGGACATGACTGAACTATTTTACAAAGTCAGATCAAAATGTAATCATGAGCAACAACAAATCCCACTCTGAGCTCTGGAACATACATTACACATAATATACCCTTCCTATTAGATATTCCCATTCACCAGAATATAGTGCTTTTCCATACTGTCAATATCACACAAAAAAAACAACAAAAACAACATACACTGATAATATCTCTGCATGAGGTCTGAGCAAAAACACAAATAAGATGTGTATGCATTACAACTTAAGCATCTTTGGGATTCAAAACTCCCTCTTCGCTAATGTGTATTCCTCAAAATTAAAAATAACCCCACATGTAAGTATACATGGCCATCAACAAATCTCTCCCTGGTAGGGCACACACAAAAAAGGTAGAGGTAGAGAACACACACACACACACACACACACACACACACACACACACACACACACACACACACACACACACACACACACACACACACACACACACACACACACACACACACACACACACACACACACACACACACACACACACACACACACACAGGACAGCCTTTACACTCTGAAGTGTCCATGTGACTTTGTTCCTGTGTTTCCATTCTCTGTTTCCCCTCAACCCTGAGCTGCTTCCCGGGCTGGCACCTCTCCTGCCTCACCAGGTGAAGAGTCCAGAGCCTCGGGCTGAGCCCGGCCACAAGCCTGCTGGCTGTCATTGCCCATAACACCGTCCCAACCTCTGCTCTCCTCTGTGCTCTTAACAGCTGTCACTCTGCTGCCTCCAACCTGAGGCGAGCAGTTAAATGCATGCGCGTTTGTGCACTTGGAGCACACACGCGCTCAAATCCAGCTTCATATGCTGGAGGGATGAGGGACACACATACTCTCTTATTGCAGATGCTCAAAACACACACAGGCGCGCGCGCACACACACACACACACACAGACACACACACACACACACACAAATCTGGCACTCACACACAAAATGATACAGGAGCCAGAACAATGGCTGTTGTTTGTTGCATCAGAGGAGAAGTCAGCGGTCCAATTCAGTCTTGTTTTTGTCAAACGAAAGAATTACTCCTACATTCTTAATCAACACGCTCACCAAACACTACAAATCACCCACATTGCCGGATAAGGCTGAAATATGAGTGCATATGACAGCAGCACTTCCACTTTGGTACATGTGTTGGCTGATCAAATAGAATTTGAATTTCATAACTCTGATTATTTTTCTATGATTAATTAAAGGAGCTTCTCCGGGATCATTCATTTCATTTCAAGGACACACATAGAGATGTTGCTTAAAAAAAAAAAAAAAAAAAAAAAATCATGAATGATAAAAACGTATCAGGATTTTTTTCCCCCCCTCATATAGCAATGTGGAATATCCCTAATTAAATCACATTTTTGGAGCATTTGATGATGAAGTGTTTCCAAAGTGAATGAGGCTTCGCTGGTCACTCAGTTGAAGGCATGGACATACCTGAGACCACAATCCCAAAGAATATGTCCCTTAACACATGTGAGACATATCCGTTCTGGCTTATGTGTTCCAACGAAGGCTTCGTTTTCTCACTTATGTTAATTGCCTTATTAATATAAGAAAATCCAGAATTGCAGTGCATCGTTATTATATAGATATTATGAAGGAACCTTTGCACCTTTACTTTTTTAAAATAATGATGAGTTCAGAGTAAAGCTAATCTAAACTATAATAGTCTGTGTGTGGTGACCGGGAGTCTGGGGATTGGTGAGGAGCTGTGGATAATTTTGCTTAACCTTTATTTAACCGTGTTAGTCCCATTGAGATCAATTTTTCATGTGTGGAACACCTGGTCAAGACAGTAGTGGGCAGAACAACAGCATCAACATTTCACTGGAAGCAGGCTCAGAAGAGGTGAGGGACACAAAGAGAGTAGGAACAATGCCTTCCTATATTGCTCTCCAGCTAAAATGTAAATATGCTGTGCAGTAAAGAGTCTGGTGAAGGTAAACGAAATGGTAATGCAGAGAGAAGCCACACCTGGAAACAGTCTTTACGTCGGTATGTGTTTGGCGAATAATTTTTGCGGTTTGATTTTATAAATGAAACAACTCCTCCAAAAATAGTCCATAATTATTCAGAGTTTCTACTATGAAACGATACAAAACCTAGTTAATATGTACTGTTAAACGTACCTAAATATTGCAATCATTGCCATTTTCTAATCATTTCTAACAATTGTCTCCAAAGATGCTTCTATTTATGCGCTTACTACTCAGAGGCCATAAATTATCAACACGTTCTCGACTCTCAGGCTGCAGGTGGAAAAGAAGAAGACTGGATCACCAGACTGAAAAAAAAAAAACCAACCCAAAATCACGTGCGAAAGGTTTTAATTTGAAGTGGTTAAGGTAACGCACTGATGTACCTGGCTTCTGAGAGCAATGAGAGAAGAGAACAATGGCATGAGAAACTGATTGATTACACATAAACACACACAAACGCAGTGCTGTGGGACATGCTACCCCGTGTCCTGCATGTTCCTCCTCCAGCCGTCTCCAGGGACCCGTTACTGTGGCAATGAGCAGGCCTCAATGGCATGAACAGGGGTGTGGGTATATCCTGATTTCTCCCTCTCTGTGTGTGTGTGTGTGTGTGCGTGCACATCAATTGTGTTAACTGTTAATCTGCGCTGGCCCGTCTGTGTGTGCACGCTCCCTGGCTGGCGGGGGGGTGGGGTGGGGTGGGGGGGGGTCCGAGGGGGCCTTTAGAAAAGCCCTAATTGCCGTTCCTCTCCTCTCTCTGGCCATCACACCTTCATCTGCGCTAAGACTTTCCAGCATCATCACACACACACACACACACACAGGAAACACAACACTAATTAGAGACAGCACAACCTCTCCTAATCACACTCTTACATGACTGTGACCAAAATGTCAGTGCGAGGCATGGGGTTATTTTTTTGTTGTTTTTTTTTTTTAAAGAAGAATTGTAAGTCCACTGGCCATATATCCGTCGAGCAACAACAGGCAGAGGAGCTCCAACGGGGACCACACTGGTGTAGATATGAGGTGGGAGATACAACCCAGAAGGCTGTGTGCATGCATTTAGCTCAGAAGTGTGCAATTTCAATAGCATGAAACTAAAGTTAATACTCATATGAACTAAACGTGCAGGTTTTAAGTTACACGTCTCTGTGGCGTCTTATAATTAAACTAAAAAGCGGACTTAACTTTCTTCATGTATTTGCTGATGATCGTGTACTTTGTGTACTTGTGATGAGCTTGTGTGCACATCACATGCCAAGTCTGCACACAACAAAGAAAAAAAAGGAAAGAAGAAAAAAAAAAAGTGCTATCTACTTATGGCGCACAAGCAAATTCTTCAGAGGAAATGCTGACCAGCAGATGAGTTGCGTCGACTGTCCGTGCTGTTCAGAGGAAAATACTGAATGTATAACATGGACACGTGTGAAAGGGAGAAATGCTTATCATTACATTTGGCACGCTGACAAACAACTGTACTTCCAAGACCTTGTAAAAAAAGAGCGAGAGAGAGAGAGAGAGAGAGAGAGAGACCAAAATGCATCAAACAAATGCGAAAAAAAGAACAAAACATAGATGATGAAGCAGTGAAAGAGTGGAAAGCTGAATCCATGTCGGTCAAATGAGAAGTGAGCTCCAGTATGATCAGTCAGTGTAAATGTAGTTAACTCATTTACTGATGTGCATCTCTGCGTGCACGTTTCATACCCGTCTCATCTTCTGCAGTCTCCTTGGAGACAAGCTCTTGGTGCTGGTAGGAGACCCACCACAGACCGTCATCCCCTCTTCCTCTTCTTCCTGAGAGTGGGGACGAGCAGAAATCGCAGGGTTTGTAGTATAGATTAACTAACATGGTAAAAAGTAAGGAAATAATGAATGTTTACATCTGCTGCCATTTCAAATAAATATAAAAAAACAATACATTCATCAATAATTTCATTTTCTGACCATGTCTGATTATGTGATATTTTCAGATTTGTTCCATCGCTTCTACCTATATGCATGTGTTTTCCTCTGTAGTAGAATCAGCAATATTGTAACCTTGCTTCTATCATAGTCCTCATCTGGTAGACACCAACACAACATGCAATATTTTTCAAACTGTACACAATCAATGGGGAAGAAATGTAGCAAAAAAGTGCAGATTGTGTAAAATGTAATTATTTGGCATTTCTTCCTAAACGTGCTCCTTCTTACCAGGAGTGCATGACGCCTTTGCTGAGAAAGTCTTGACATGTTTCAACATTATTTGGGCATATCAACATCAGTCATCATCAGTGATAGATGTTGGCCTCCTCGTCATGACAATATGATTTGATTAATTTGTTGAGAGTGGAAATCGTTGATTAATTGAAGTACAACAAATTTAAATGCTATAGCTGGTGAGGTAAGGCTGTGTTCTCTTTGAGCCATGAAAATGCAATTAATTACATTTTTCAAACAGCATAAACTGTTTATTTCAACTGATCTTATAATGAAAAGAAATAGATCCGACGAATAAATATTTGTTGAGTTGCACATACACCTGTTCCAAGTAACACTACATCTAAACAACTATAAGATTATCAATCCATAATTCTGTTGTCATTATTGTCATGCTCAAATATCAGTACAACTACATTCTGATAGGCGAGACAGTTTACAGACACCAGTTATCATATATTGTTCATTGTGGCATTTTGTCTGAGTCACTCATCTCAGTGCAGGAAAACATAGCGACATATAGTCAGAGTATAAAGTCTCATTTGAATGAGCTTTGAAAATAACTACAATACACAGCGGTGTTTTACAGAGCTGACTAATGGCCTTGGATTTCAGAGCCAAATTACTACCGTATATAATACTAGCAGTATGAATACCACTGGTAGCTCTTTATACCAATCTACCACAAAAAATATCCATACTAACCAGTTTCACAGCAATATAACGTAATATCCTTTATTTTTCGATTGTGCATTTGCAGCATTTGTGCACAATCTGCAGCTGGCAGCACCACAAATGCACGGGCGATTAAGAGGGATCACAAAACCATTTTTCTTCTTAACGAACAAGAAATCTGTTTAACTTCAAAATCAAACACATTTCCACACCTCTGTTTGCCTCCACTGTGCCTGTGTGCGCATCCACAGAGCAGAACAGTGCGTGCACCTCATGTTCATCATCAATGCCCTCTATCCTCAGCTTCCCACTGACAGATCAAACTGCTATTGCCTTATCAAATCCATCAGGCTTATGGAAACATACACCTCGTTACATTAGCTTTGAGGAAATCACAGGCGCACTGATGAAATATGCAGACAATAAAAGTGAAAGAAGGGCCGAGGCTCGGATGACATGACAGGCCATAGCCAGAGGGGCGCTGGTTAAAAATGTACAGCCCTGAACAAAGCACTAAGCAGGCTTCAACAGTCATTAAAAGACCCCTCTGTTAGAATCACACACTCCATGTAAAGCAGCTTTCCTGTCTGTTTCTATGAGGGAGGCATGTGTCTGTCGGCCCGCGGACAGAATTATGTGTACGCGCGTGTTTGCCTCCCAGTGTTTGTGCACGTGTGTCGGAGAGGTGTGGAGGTCCTTGCAGCTCACCCTTGCTTTGAGTCTGCCCTTAATGTCTCGGATGCCCCTCTTGGCGTGAACCTTGGCCTATGAGGTGGGAACAGTGCACACAATTTTCACATGCGGGAAGAATTAACAATCAAAACACGTTGCATTAGCATTCTGTTCGGGTTCCACGTAACATCAAGACACGCTTTGATCCCTGTGGCAAAAACAATGAGACAAAAGGCTTGGATGAGAGAGCCGCGCGCACTAACGGGAGGCGTTAACATGAAAGGGCACCCTGACCACCTATTGTACAGCGCATAACGACATGCACTGCTCATCAAACATCCACCAGTCAAGAACAACGCTCCCACTGGCGCAACACCCAATTACAAGTTTTACAAAGTTTCATTTCAACATTCAACATATCCAAGCGTTGCAGAGGGATTTCCAGACAAATGTCACGTGATCTGTACCCAACGGTTTGAAACTGTTGTAAAATTCCCGTTCTGTACACAGGAATGTAAGTAGTGCATCACAGATGCGACGACTCATTAAGCACGGCTGCAGCAGGAAATACCTTTGTCACGGCTGTGTTGAAGAGTGCTCCTCCTCTCTGGAATCAACACACAAGACTTTGTCAGCCACTTACAGACATGGAAAGTGAATTCTTGCACATACACATTCCAACAAGTATTTCTGAAATGAATTATTCGTACATACACAGTATTTTAAAGTGTGACACGTGAACATTTGCGTATTTATAGTGATCGGTTTGATCATTATATGTGTTATTTCTCATGTTTGCCTTTGGAAAAAAAATTACTTTACACTTGTGTACAATACTATCACGGTATATTTTTATCTGTCAGCCATTATTTTTATTATAACACCATCAACGGCAGAAACAGGAAATCTGCATGGGATCACAGACAAACCCGCAGCTATAAATATTATTAGTATTAATGGAAACTCAATCAAATCGTGATAAAAATGGTTTGTATATGTATGAACGGGTGAGATTTTTTTTTTTACCGAAGAGTGTTTTACCACATTATTTCTTGTTTGCTTTTATTACACATATTTTGCATGATTGCATTTTTCATACATCTTATATACTTTCCTGTTTTTCTTTTTATGACCTGATGTTATTAAATACATTTTGCTTTTTCCCATTTCACAGTGTTTACTTATCGCTTAATATTTTTCACATTTTCTTCACATCCTAAGTTGCATATTTGCTTTTGCTTCATGTTACTCTGCACATTGTTGACATTACTTTGCTACGACTACAACAAAGAAACGTGGCTTTTCAACCACATGCTTCTTTTCTATTGTTATTTTACACTTTCATTGTCATATATCAAATTGGGCATGTTTGAATTTATTATTTTTACATGGCTGCAGGTTTTTTGGGGATTGTTACACATGGCAGCTTTACAATATTGTGCAGTATGTTCACCTACACTGTGGTCAGTATTTCTACTGCAATAGTGGAGACAGACAGTGTAAACATTCTAACACAAACCTCTGCAGCTGTTAATATTATACAGCTTCAATTAAAAAAACAAAAAAAATTGGCGACACTAAACAAAATATAAGTGTCATGATAAACTACAGGATTCATAACACTGAGGAGGCCTTTATTTAAAAGGAGCCGAAAACAATGAGGGGAGGGACCGAGCATGATTGAGTCGTGCTTTGAGTCGTGCCGAGTGACATTTTGGTACCCGATACCGCTCTGCGCCTTTTCTCTTTTTCGCTCTTCCAGTTGCCGTTTCTCCTCCTTTGGCATCTCGCTCTTTTTCTCTCCGGTTTGTTCTTTAGTGTACACACAAAGCTTCGGCTAAACGGCTAAACAGAGTAAATGGCAGGCGGCGTTTCAGTAGTTGGCAGAGGGAGAGGAGGAGAGGGGCCGAGGTGAAGGCCCCTCTTATAGATCCCTGTCAGTCAGGAAATGTGAACTTTAACAAACCTTTGAAGAGCACTCTAGAGAACTAATTCAGCCTTAGCTGACGGCGTGGGGAGAGAGGGAGGGAGAGATACTCGCCGAGTGAAAACGAGGGAGAAGGAGAGAGAGAGAGAGAGAGAGAGAGAGAGAGAGAGAGAGGGGCTGCTGTGACAGAGATGAAAAGAGTAAAGGATATAAAGACAGAGAGATAAGGGGAGAAAAATAGGAGGAAAGAGGCAGAAGGAGATGAAGGAGGGGAGAGATGCATGTTCGCGGGTTGGTTCAGCGGAGTAACGCCCGTGTTTGCTGCCAGATCAACATGTCATGTCGGAGGACGTCTTGTCACGTCAAATCACTTCTGTCTCCCTCCCTGTCTGTCTCCACTGTCCTGCTGCACGCGCCGCTTCACACACAGCAGCCCACACTGGAGCCGGATTCGTACATCCAGGCAGCCCCTTCATTCCAGAGGCAACACCAGGACTTCAAACACTGAGCTGTGTCAATCACGTCCTCAATTAAATAGAACTCGGGAATGAAATAAGTGTTACAAAGGGAGAAAAAAAACTATTGATAAAAGCTTGTGTGTGTGATGTACAGGACACTCTGTGACTACCTTTACAGTGTGCATCCATTGCTGGTAAGACCTTGAATTACCTGCAGGGAAGTATAAAAGAGAAAAAATATGAATTAATCATTTTGAACTCAGTTACTCAGCATTAATACATTGTGATGCAGAGGAAACTGGGATTTTTTTTTACTTTTTTACTTTACTGTAACACACTCCTGTTCAAATAAACATTTCTGCTTGTAAAATAAAAATTCCCCAATAAATCAGGAAAATATAAACAACAAAAACAGCCATGTATTGTCATCAGTGTGGCATCATTTATTTTCAAGATTTTTCTTAAAGAAAAGGCTACAAAGTAAAAATAAAAATAAGAAAATGTCACTTGAGTGCTCAATAATATCCCATTACTGCATGTAGTAAAAAAAATAAAATTAAAAATCTGAATAGGGAATAGTGGATCTGTGAGGACTTCGTGGAAGAGATTTGCTTTCAAATGCCCAAGGAAGAGAATAACAGTTGACAGTGTGGGGCTGGGCGACGATCAGAACTGATTAGCAGAATAATATGATGGATATTTAGCTGCATCATCTGGATGGCAATGCTTTTTTTCCTCTCTTGCCAAATAAATACAACTACAACCTGAAGTGTTATGATCAAAACAACCTAATTTGTCTGAGGGCTCCGGAGGGAGGCTGTTTTTTTTTTTTCTTTTCCTTTCACACTTGAACTTCCGATGTCTCACGCATATTAAGCTCAACCCTGACAAAATGCCATTAATTATTGTGTCAGGCTTGTTTTGCCACATTCAATCAGATCCAGTCATTTCTGTTCTCAGAAAAGATATGGGCTGGAAACAATACTGGAAACCTTCATTGAAAGATACACATACAAAGAAATGATTTTAAATTATTATTAGTAATAGTAGTGACTGTGTGTGTGTGTGTGTGTGTGTGTGTGTGTGTGTGTGTGTGTGTGTGTGTGTGTGTGTGTGTGTGTGTGTGTGTGTGTGTGTGTGTGTGTGTGTGTGTGTGTGTGTGTGTGTGTGTGTGTGTGTGTGTGTGTGTGTGTGTTTAAAGTGTTCCACCACTTTTAAAGAACTTCCCAAAAACTTTTGATGGTTCCACAAAGTGTATTACCAATTTATTATCTAAAATGACTCCTCAACAATATCTTATGTGGTTATAGCTGACTGGTCAATATATTATACAGTTTACGTCAAAAAGTGAACATACAATTAGTTTCACTGTGGTAAACCTAAGATATTCTTTTTTTTTTTTTCCCCTGCATTTTTATTCTGTCATAAGGTGTCCAAAAAAATTTGCTTTTTGATTTAAGAACTTTAATACTTTCTCTTGTGGTATCATTTACAACATGACCCCATGCTTCTTCTGAGTAGCATTCAATATGGCAAATAAATATAATACAGCTAATTGATGATGGACAAGTCGTGCACTACTCACTTCCACAGAAGCCCCCCTCTGTGATCTCTTCTTCAAACACATCGGTGAAGCCACGGCCTGCGTTCAATTTGGCTAGCCGTCCGTCGATGAACTACAACCATAAATTACAACATGCTTATTAAAGGAGGGGGGGGGGGGGGAGAGAACACACTCGCACAGATATGCACGCGCACACACTAAGACTCCAGCCACAGAGGGGTGTTATTAATCCTACCTGACGGAAACTACATCCCAAGATTAGGTGGGCTGCAGGTAATAGGGATTTGGTAATGCGGAGCAGGTGAGGGATTAGAGCAGCAGACGACATGCTGCACACTGTCTGAGACATGAGGAAGTTTCATTTCCTCCCTTTGTAATGTAGCGCGCATAAAACTCCTTCTCGTAAATACAGACCCAACCGGCAAGACAGCTACACATTTCAAGAGGACAGGCACAAATGCACATAAATATGTTATGCAGCTGAAAGCAAACACAAACACCGGCGCACGCAGGACACTCGGGATTAAAAGAGTAAACGGACAGTAGTGTTTGAATTCACAAGGACGGGGTGATTGACAGAAAAACGTGTTTTGAAGCGGAGACCAAAATTTTTTTCAAAAGGCCTTGTTTTTATATTCTTTGGTTATTAGAACATGTCTGGTGCAGATTAGTTTACACATGTGACATTTTTGAATTATAAATCACATTGGACATGAAGAAAATCTTCAAATATCACCAAAACAATTATGGGTGTATATCAGTCAGTCACACACATGGTGTACTGTTTTCCATTAAGTAAATCCAACCACATTGACCCCAAGTTGCTGTTAGTTTCCTGTTCCGTTGCTTATAGTATCAGCAAATCTCTCGCACTGTGGCATTAGTGAGTCCGTCATGCTTATTCAAGTTTATTCTGCAACTATGAAACGTGCATTTACAATATGGCAACTTTAATTATTTCAAAAACACCCACCATATATTTTTAATAATCAAAGTTTTTGTAAAATTCAGAAAAGTTAACTTTCTGAATTTGCAGAGTAGTTTACTTGACTGATGCTTTCTAATTGTTTTCCAAATTAAATACAAATATTTTCCTTTTTAGAGCGTCTGTGCGAGGGTAGGAGGAGGAAGAAGCAGGTAGCAATTTGCAACGGCATCATCTAAAATAATAAGTATGTAAACAAATCAAGCATCTGCATTTAAAGCTGAATTTTCTGACTGTTTCCATTAATTAGTGATCAACACCTCCTACCTATCCAAGGGTTTTAATAACAACAACAAATGGTACACTTTGCTTTTGAATGCCCCCCCCAAAAAAAAAAAATTAAAATAGACAGCAACATGGTCTCAGATACAAATGCTACAATGCCCCCCTGCCCCCCCCCCTGCAAGCGTGTCCAAAGTGCAACAACAATATCGGTTGTTCTGAGGTGATTGTCCTCAGGGGACAGCCTGCTAACTAGCGACCAACACGGCCATCCGCTCCTCTGGTCAGAAAAGCTCGAAACTCATCATTAGATCATTTTAATGAGAGGTGAAACTGCAGGTTCCAACCACTGCTCTACTACACGGCTGGTCCAATTAGTGAAGATAATCAACCCAAATCATCACCAAGCCAAAGCCGCCACTTACATACCCCCCCCACCCCCCCCCCCCCCCACCCAACCACAGCCAGATTACCTGCCTGCAATGTAGGCCTTAATTAGACATTACTCAACAATAGCAGACTGTGATCACACACACACACACACACACACACACACACACACACACACACACACACACACACACACACACACACACACACACACACACACACACACACACACACACCCCGACAAATTAAAAGTGCTCGTTTATTCTTTTTTAGTTTTAGAAATATGAGAAAAAGGTTGGTTTTAAGATGTGCAAATCAGAATTACAAATAACTTAAAAATAACTAAAATGATATTCACAAAAAGTAGACGAAACTCGGAAGCCACATTTTTAATGTCAAAATCAGCAAAGCGTATTTTGATGATTTTTCACTCACGCAAGATATGCAAATACTTTCACTTGGATTTATTTTGACTTGGATCAGTAAACTACTGCCAAACTGCATGTGCAAATTTCGTCGGGGCCAAAGTACGCAGAATGAGATTCAGACACACGGAGTTCCAAACTTGGAGGCAAATCCTGCTCCATCTCTTCGTGGCCACATATCACCTCGTTTCCTGCTGCTGCCGCCGACAGCACAGTGGAGGAAGAGTTATCCCATCTGGCTACAAGCATGCTGACTCACTCACTGGTCAGTCACAGCCGTGTAGATTTATTCGACCTCTGAACCCGGTTCTGCCATAAATTCAACGTCGACGGAGCCTACAGTTTTTCAGTTTGTGTTGACACAGTCAGAGAGGGTGATCATTTTTTATCTTGTGATCTTTGTTGGATTTGTGGAGGGTGGCTAGGAGTGCATCATGATGAGATGTTTTACTAATGTTCTTCCCCTCCCATGCAGGTTAGCAGTCACCAAAGTATTAGAAATACCTCAACATACTGCTGCCCCAGTTCAATATCACTTCCACCTACAGCTTCCATCATAAACAAGTGATTCAATTAAAGCCTCTCTTATGATCTCAGGCAAACCCAAACATTATCACCTTTGAAGAGGCAGAGTTTACAGCAGATCTGTTATATAACATCACATTAGATTGTAAAAGTGTCAACAACGTGGCTGACGAGGGTATAAGCAGAGTCCAAGGAAACTGCAGGTCTTTTCTTTCGTTACGTTAGTGTCGAGGGAACTTCAGTTAAATTTAGGCTTACAGCTTGACGTTTTTGTCTTTTTCTTCTAAATACACATTTAGAAAAATGGAAGGAAGGTTGGGGGGAAAAAATGGCTTTACATGCAACAAATAGCTATCAAATAGCGATTAAAAGTGCAAAACATCATCAAATCAATTGTGGACCGTGTGTCTAACAGCTGTGTTGCAAGTGTGTCCTTTACTAAACTGCTGCAACACAAAGAATAATATTCCAGGTTGTTGAAACTGTTGGGATGTACAGAGTGGGGAAGTTTGAAATTATTCATTTGGTTTTGATTTCGAACATTAGCCCTGCAATCACATTTATAGACAGAAAAAAAAGGTGGATGATCACTGAATGAAAGAGCACAAATAAGATAAGTATAAATAACATAAGACTTCTGGCAGTAAATTAGGGGAGTGAAACAGCGCATGGCTTAGTTTTGTCAATAAGACAAAGAGCATTCATTGACTCAGTCTGCCGTGTGCGTGTGTGCGTGTGTGCGTGTGTGCGTGTGTGTGTGTGTGTGTGTGTGTGTGTGTGTGTGTGTGTGTGTACGTGCAGGTAGGAGCTGAGGATGGTTGATAGGAAGCAGGTTAATGTTGACAGATTCCCCCCCCCGCATTCTTTTTAAAACATTTCTCCCACTTGCTTTTTTTTTGGGGGGGGGGAAGAGAGAGAGAGAGAGAGAGAGAGAGAGAGAGAGAGAGAGAGAGAGAGAGAGAGAGAGAGAGAGCGAGAGAGAGAGAGAGAGACAGAGAGAGAGAGAGCGAGAGAGAGGCTTCCCAAGGTGAATCTGTGACATTTTAGTCTCTGTGTATATTTAGCGGTGGACTTAATGTCAGTTGCTCATAAAAAAACAAAATAAAGTTACTTTTGCGTTCTGCTTTCGGTCACCTGAAAACATCAGTCAAAACCCTCGTGTGCTTTGATCTGCATAAGATTTGTTTCTGTTAAAATACAAATATTTTGGGCGAAAGTAAATTAATAAGGCATGATATCGTAATTCCTTTATTTGATTTAGTAGGTGTGCTCATAAAAAACAATTAGCATTCAGGTTGTGCAGCTTATAGGGCACTAAATGGTATATGACCGGCCTTAAAAAAATATTTGTGCCAGCACAACTGTGCCTCTGTTCACTCAGCCATTTAGCTCATACAGAAGTAATAATATGCTGCTGAATCTACATTAACAACTCCATGCCGCCCACCTTATGAAGCTCTTATTTGCGGTTGATTGTGTAACAAAGAAGGTGTTTTCCAGAGAATGAAAACACTTAAATCAACAAATAAAGCACCTGTAGAAAAGCAATTTCCTGGTAACACCTCTAACTCCGGTAACACCTTGGCATTACACACACGTGTTTCAGAATGTGTGTAATGGGTATTGTGGTCCAACAACGTAGTTTAAATTTCAGTATGTATAAGCTCACTTTAGATCTGTTTTTCCAAATGAATATCTAATACATATTGCTCAAAAAGGGTCTATTATGCACAGCTCACCTCCAGTTGAGCACAAGGAACTGGGCTGGGCTGCTTGATAACAGAGCAACACAACCTGTTTGTTTACACTGAGCAACCCCCCCCCAAAAAAAAAAAAAAAAAATTAAAAATGGCAGCGCCAACACCCTGTGAGTTTCCCCTGTCAACAATCAATAAAACAAAAAATAGAATAAACTGTGCCAGGAAAGACAAAGTGGGTTAAGAGGTTAAGATAAATAATGGGTGCAAAGCAACGAGCTGGAGAAAAAAGAAAAAAAGAAATCTCTCATTTCAGAAGGAATGCTTATCCATATAAGTGTGTGCGCGTGCGTGTTGTTTGCATGTTTGTGAGCGGACGCGGGTCACGGCCAGAGCAGCGCTCAGGCGAACCACCGGCCCCTCTCTCACTTCAGCAGAAAGAGGAGTGGAGGAGATAAGCTCACCCCATCCCCTGCGCTGGAAGAGGAGGTGGAGATAAGGCCCCGCGCTTCCCAGAGCTACCGCTGAGGCGGGAGCCGGCCAAGGAGGACGCTTTGAACTGCTGCTCGCTATCCGCTCTGCCTGGGAAAATTATAAACGGAGTGTCCAGAGAAACAAAGGACTGATTGAGGGCTGCAGTGTTGTACTCCTGGGGGTGAATCACACCACTATCGTGGGTCAGAGAGCACAAAGAAAAATTCAAGGGGGTGAGAGGGTAGTATCTACAGAGCCAGAGGTGTCTTTTCTCTGTGCTCTGGCTCCCCCAAGTTTAGTGTTACTGAGGGGATTTTGAGGAGGAAAACATTAAGTATACATGAGTGATTTTTTTTTTTAAAGGGAAGCCGTACATGAATGAAGCATTCCTGACACAAACATAAAGCACACATAAACACAGCTGTGTTGACCGTCGCAGCTCGTGGTCGGTGTTAAACTCTTTGGGGTTAGACTTTCCTCATCCGAGGCTGCAATCCTGTTGCCACTTCATGCTTTTACAGGATTGTGAATAAAAGACAGAACACGCAAGTGTTCATAGGTTTCACTGCAGTCAATAAGCTTTTTAACAGGGCTGACTTATCCTGGCTTTGTTTGTACCCCAGATAAAATTGAGCAAACAGAGAGACATTAAGATGTGCTCTCAGAGATAACCGCAGTAAACTGTTTTTTTTGTTTTGTTTTTTTTTGGGGGGGGGGGGGGGGAGGGGGGTCAGGAACCGTCCATAATCCCGTGCCTCTCCGTTCCAACACTCCTCCTCAGTCTGAGCTGCTAAACTGTCGAGATACTAAATGTTGCCCTGTTGACAGTTTTCTGAAAAACTGGTGCAGCTGAGAGGCAACTTTCACGTTTGAAACTGAAGACTTTCAACCTTCTTAAAAAAAAAAAAAAGAAATCTGTTCAAAAAAATAAACAGCACCAAAATAAAGTGGATGGATAAGGATGGAATAACCTACCAAGTAGGAACTCGGTCAACTTTTCCATTTGTTTTTGTTACTTGTTTAATTAGTAGAGTTATGCCTTGGTCATTTGCTCATAAGTGGCAGGAGATAATAGTCTATAGCAAAAAGCAAACATTTGATAAGAGCTCCGTGCAAACAAAAATTTGGATGCCCATATATAGAACAATACCACATTTCAATGTCGTCAACATAAACTCGTACATAAAGATACCACACCTTGATGTCGGGTGTTTGTACCTGTTTGAAGAGCTGCAGGTTGACAGCCATGGACAGGAAGTTTTTCATGGTGTTGGATCGATGGTTGGCGAAGCTCTCCTCGCAGAATGTGATTGGCTCTCCCTGCAGAGTCCCCAGAGACACAATTGGCAAAAAAAAAAAAAAGGAAAAAAATTACAATAAACAATTAATTGTCATTCATTTTGTGCCAATCTGTCTTTCCACCATGTTTACGAAGCTCAAATATAATTCACAGGAAGTAGGGCCGATACACCGCCGCCTTGAAAGGCAGGGCGTCGAAACTCAACGGCGTTATTAATGATACGATTCACACTGCTCACACATTCACATTGAGGATATTATCACTTGTGCACTATGGAAAGCATTCTGTAAGCAATGAGGATTTCAGCTGATTTCTTCATTAGTGGGGGGAAAGAAAAAAAAAGAAAAGAAAAGAAAACTTGTCTTAAAGTGTGACAGGAAGGAGGAAGGAAGGAAGAAGAGGGTAAAGCTGGAAACAACAGTGTACAACATCTCCTTTAAAAGGGGTCCCTTGGCAGCGTGCACATGATCTCCTCCGGACCCGAAGACAAGAGTCCCAGTAAACTTCCTACACATGAACACATTATCACAGCGTTACCATTTCTTACATCATGCCTGTTGGCCTGTGAGCTATAGTCACAGGGATGACAACAGAACCACTGCAGGCCAAACCCACACCGCCCCACGGTCATTTTCAATTCGTGTTTTCTCATAATTAACATAATTCTCACACGATTCAACCACGCTCTAAATTCCTCTGAAGTAAAACAATGTGCTTTGTCTGCTACAAGCGCAGTGTGGCACATAAAAACAAGCCAACAGCACTGGAGAATAACCTGATTTTCTGGAATGTGCGGATGATAACCGTGGCCCAAATTACATCAACAGGAGCGCATTTAGACTTACATCACAAAAGTTTTTTTCCCAAGGATTACGCTCTCTCTAAAAGTTGTATTGAACAGAATGCCCTTGCAGTTTAACAGCCTCAAACCCCCAATACAGCCGACAAAACTGAACAAGTCACCAGCCTGTTTCCCAAAATTTCCCAAAACACTAAATCCAGTTTGAAACCATTCCTTTGGATTTCACTACATTGACTTACAGCTCCTAATGTGGCTGGAAACTTCAGTATAATTTACTGCACATAAAAGAAACAATATTTTGCATTTATTTTAAGCGAAAGCTTCGGTAACAATGTCTTTGCTCTAAATTGCCAATAAATATTACTTAACATCACAAAAACATTTAAGGTTTTTTTTTCTTTTTTTTGGAGGGGAAAATTGCAGCTGCATCTATGTTTTATTTTAACTAATGATTAATCTCTTCAACTCCTGCAGTGTATGTTCAGGATTTCTTCCCTGTCTATAATGTAGGCCTCTGCAAAGCTTCATTAACATTTACGGATTGGGAAAGAGCCAATTTTAGTTTGAATTCATTTGTGTTTTGTGCTTCCTGTTGAATTGAACTTGTCAGGGTTTTGTTTTTTTTAAGCATTTCTCAAGGCGTCTTTTCCCCAAACTCAGTTGCCTTTTTACATAGATCTGCAACCGTCTTTGAAGAAACTGTAAATTTCACAGTGAGAACATGCACTACGAGGGGTTTTGTGTCTAAAATATTCTTATTTGTGTTGACACTCCAACCCCACCCAAAGTTTTCACATCAGGTTGGATGATCTTTACTGGTTCGGTGCCTGGTTATGTCGAGATTAAAATAATTTTTGCCCTTAAATAGTACAGAGCACAAATCCACCCACCTATTCAACTTGGCTTCATCATCAGTGGTAAGAACTAATTTGAACTGCTACTTCAGGGTCTTTTTTCCTGACGAGTGATGCCCTGAGCGAGTGAGAGGCACCGAGGGCAACATCAACACGAACTGAAACTGATGACCTCAAAAAAAAAATACCCGTATAATCAGCTGATTGCTTTACAAGTCATTATTGTTCTCCAGTTTCGCTTCATTTACAACTCAGCCAGACTCTCACCGAGCATCCACACCCCTCCTTTTGTCGAAGGCATATTGGGTCTGGGAACCCCAGTGTGCAGCTCAGCTCCGTCTCCGAAGCTCATGTTTTCAGCTGAGAACAATGACAAGTGGAGTGATAAAGAATTTCACTGGTATCCAAAATAAATCATACGCCCAGGGTGTGGGTATTTATGTGTTAACATGTATATGAACTCTATAGGCTTTTATACAGATCCCTTCCAAGAAATCATGGTGTGAGTGAAAGTGAACTGAGAAATCTCTCCATGTTGTTCTCACACGCGCACACGCACACGCACACACACACACACACACACACACACACACACACACACACACACACACACAGAGTGAGTCTCGGTGCTTGTCAAAGGGGAGGCAGTTTGTTCATATACTGTCTGTATACAGAGAAAAGAGAGACAGCATCAATAATGTAGCATCTTGACTCCGGGAGTCCACAAAGTCCAATTAATCTCAAAGCCAAAGGAACAAAGGCTTCGCTATTTGACAAACAGGACATGGTGTAGTTTGCTCTGCTCTGACTCAAACTTGATAAGTAGAAAAGATCTAGAAAAGAAATGTTCGGGGGGCTCACTAAAGGAGAGTTTAACACCAAAGGTGGCTAAAAGGGATCTTCAAAGGGAACGTCCTGGCTCTTTCCAGCTCCTCTGACATTTCACTGCCTCAGACAGGCCCACCTCAGCTCTGCGCTCCCACTGAAAACACACCTTTTACCTTTAGTCAAAAGCGGCCCGCTCTAAACAGACGCCTGTGAAAATTGACTCGCCCAAACTGGGATGCGCGGCACATGCTGAAGAGCAAATTTATCATATTCACATCTGTTCATACTTTTGCCTGTGGATAGGAGCACAAGTCTGTGGTCTTATAAAGTACACATTGGCTATCTTTTTTTGTTTTTTATATAACTGCTACTGAAATATGATGCTCAAAACATTTGGAGAATTAAGTTTATTTGCTCCATTTCCTTACTTCAATACAAAGATGTTATGCTATGAAACAATTGATCCGGACAAACTCAACTGATATAGACTGGTATAATCTCCACTTTATGAAATCCTTTTTCATTCTTCCCACTGAATTATCGCGAGTCAGAACTTATTAATGTTCTACTCAGTCATTTCAGGGCTGGTTGAAAACTCTCACGAACTTCAGCCTTTGTTTTTTCCCACATATTTTTAATAATCTTAACAAGGAAAAATGAACATGAGTATGCGTTGTAAAATCCATGCTTTCTTCGCTTAAGGAGCGCATACTACAGCAAAGCCCTTTTTTATGGACATGTGAGCAATGAAATGCATCATCATCTACAGAAAAGCACATGAAATCCAGGTGAAATCATGTTGCAACGAGCTCTTGGGGGGGGGGGGGGGGGGGGGGTAAAACCAGCATGCTACAACAGGCTACATACTCAAACATTACCTTCGGCGCCTAATAGGTTAAAGGCGAGTAGCTTCAAGGAAGTTTCTGAATATAATTTTATTTGGGGGGGAAAAAACAAAAAAGCCAAAACTCATCAGTAGAGAAATAGCCAAAAAAAAAGATTAGAGAAAAAAAAGATTTTAGTGCACAGTTAACCACAGTGATTAGTGACACTGAATACTTACAGGTCTATATCGGAGGGCATCCCGGTAGGATCCAAACAGAGCAGCCTGTGCTCTGAGGAAGGCCCTGGACACTCCGCTCCCTGTTGCTGTTGACTGCTTCTTCAGCTTGCTCTTCAGAGAGGACACCTGGTGGAAAACATAATGTGCCAGAGAAAGAGATGGCGAGTGGGGGAGATGGGGGGGGGGGGGGGGGGGGGGGGGTAGAGAGAGAAAGGGAGAGATTGGGGGGTAAAAAGTTAAATTATCACCTCTGAAATTGGTGGAGGAAACAGCTAGCCCATTCTGGGTGTGAAGTATCACATTTGCAGGTCATCTCAAAAAGGGAAAGGAAAGAAAGGGAAAAGCTTCAGCCTTTCCTCCAAGCTTATCTGTTGTGCTGCTGGGAGCACCTGCTGCTTTGCTAATTGAGCAGAGCACGGGGTGGCAAGAAGGGAGGGGACAGCAGAGAGGAAATAGAAACTCGCATCTTTGCTTTTCCTCCCTCACCCTCTCCTCTCTTTGCTCCCCCACCCCCCTTCCCCCCATCACCTTCATGCTTTTTCACTTCTCGCTCTATGCCCTACTCTTCTGCTTGTTTTTTTTTGTGTGTGTTTTTTTTCCAGTCCTCCTGCTCTCCCCCTCCCCTCTTGGCTCTCCCGGACTCCCTCTAGAAAGGGATTCTTGACATAAAACGTCTTTAATTATTTTCCCCTCTCCTGGCTCTGTCTCCAGGACTCCAAGCGAGAGTGGATGAGCAGCAGGCCCGAGCTTGTTTTAGGATGACAAAAGATTCACCCCGGCCACCGGGCCCTGGGGAGTCTGGGAAGGAAGTTGTCAAGAGGCTCTCCTCACCTGCTCAGCAGTAGTCTGACTGTGTTGTGGCAGTGCGAGGATGAGGATGATGAGGATGAGAAGGAGGAGGAGGAGGAGGAGGCAGGGATAGTGAGGGACTGTCGCTCTACGTGTGGGCTGTGCCAGCTTAACACAAAAGCACATTTGACTGTGTTGAACAGGAGGTCTAGATTACTGTAATGCAGCAGGCAGTTAGTGATAGCCTGGTATTTAATTACTTTTATTTTTTTTTAAAGCTGCTATAAACACACACACTACATATTCAAAAAGAAAACAGTCAAAATACCTTCATTATCAATTAAAATAAAAAATATGAATATGATCAATTAAAAATAATTGATCATCTGCTGTGCATATCAAAAATGATTGACAAAAAAATAAACAGCTTAAAAATGCAGAAGTTAATGGCCATGCACGAAAAGTGTTGCTCATTTTACTTTGGAAACGATAATGATGAAACCCTGTGCCCATTCTCCTGGGGGGTGGGTAACTCTTTTACCTACTTCTCCACTCTCACACCCACTGTGTGAACACTGGGCAAAACAAATCTTCAAGTCCATCCAGAGAGTACATGCTGAAAGCTAAAAACTTGTGTGCGAAATATCCAAATTAAACTCTCCGGTTCGCAGTCGACCACTTCAATTTGATGTCCTATTGCATTTTCAACAAGTCTGTTCAATTGCGCGAGAAAAAGAGTGCAACATGTGGTGTTTGTACAGGTGCTTCTCCAGTCTTCAGTGTGACAGTCTCGTATGTTAATTTGCCAGGCTTATTCATCTCTGCAAGCAGCACAGATTTAATTCCGCCACTGGTGATGGCTGCATTTGTGGGGAGGACAGTGAGGACGAAGAGGGAAGGAAAAAAAAAAATCAGGCAACAAAACAAATACAAATTGAGGCTGTGGCTACGGATAAATGAATCCAGTTCTTCTGTGATGGGATAAAAATTTTGATCAGGTATATTTTTCCAATCTGTGGCGGGCCAGAGGCCACATGCTGAGAAGCTGCTGCATTGGAGGGGCATCATGGTCTGGCATCTGCAATTAGCCCGTGTGCAAAACTTCAAGGAGGAGAAGCAAAGTTGTTAGCGCGGCTCGCACGGAGGGACAGGCGGAGAGGAATAGAGAGGCCGCCAGAGAAAGAGAGAAAGCGAGACAGAGAGTGGCAGTCTTAAACTGGGACAGAGACAAAACGAACAGTGTTGAATCCTCTTCCCCTGGGCTTTCTCACTCTCCACATCGTCCCCGTGCTGCCATCGCAAAAGCTCCCAGGAATCAAACAGAAAGTTTATCACGGTTAAATTAACAAGTGTCATCTGCATATTCACTCATTGTGCTAAATGCTTTTATGTTTGCGTAAAGCCCGTTCTGTAATTAATATTTCATATTTATGTGCATTTTCACAGAGTTTTTTTTTTTCATACTTGCAAATCATTAAGCTGTCTTTTTATTTTGGAGGGTAGGGGTGTGAGGGAGGGGGGGGGATCAAAGCAAACACAATGTCAGTCTAAGAGGGGGAGGCATACCCCAAAGACTGTCAGAGAAGACGGGATAGCGGAGTTTACCCGGCACACAGCAGAGTTCTGTACAGCAGCTTTGAACGGCTGAGAGCACTGCAGAGACATACACTTTTTAATGAGGTGGGGACACAATAACTTGCACGTTACTTCCCAGTGTTACAAAAATGGGTGATAATGCAACGTGTTCAAAGTTTCACATCTACTCATGAGGAGGATTAAGCATGGGGAAAGGAAAAAAAAAAATTCCTCTTCAGTCACATGTAGCGATTAATTAAACTGTCACATATAACAGATCATATATAGCAGAACTGCGGGAAAAAATGTATATTGTGTTTGCTAATAGATATCGGAGCGCACGCCGCCACCGTACGCGCTTTCACGCAAAAAAAAAAAAAAATGTGTATTTAGTAATTGGATTTTGAATATGGCGCCTACGCCACAATCATCAGGTAGGCCTCCACGGTAATGGCTCTGTCAAACTAATTAACTTCTGCGGTTTGAGTGAAGCTAACGAGATGCGCACAGACATCAGAGGAAGGCCAGGCTCTACAGGTGATAACCCTATTTGGCAGTGACATTTTTTAGTGTAAAGTCACAGTGGCGGTGATGAGATCAAAGGCAGAGAGTCCCCCATTGGGTCCAATTAGAACTATAGCATTGTACAGGGAAAGGGTGGCAGGAGGAGAGAGGGGAGTCTGTGGTTGGGGGAGAGGCATGGAAAGAAAGAAGGGAAAAAAAAATTGTTGAGTTATGATATTCATAATCTATGCAGAGAGGCCTTTCCAGTACAGGTCTTCTCCCCATAGCTGTGATCTTTTCGATTTACATCAAGGGAAGATGGTTGGGGATGAAAGCGGGGCATCCAAGGCGCACAGCCCTCAGAGGGCAGACATGGGGCCTCATTAAGGCCCGGCCCAGCCAGCCCCAAACAGGGTTTGAAGTGCGTCACATAAAGAGCATGGGGTCAAAGGTCAGACATAGAACAGATCTCCATTTAACTCTCCAGCTGGAGATGGTAATTAGCAGGTGCAATGATGATCCCTGAATGACTGCAAGGGATGACACCACTGTGGAAGACACCCGGCATCTGTGTGACTGTGAATGTCTGCGTGCACACGGGCGCCGGCGTGCGGCAGCGAGCATCCATCAAGAATCCCGACTCGCACCATGCTGCAGGGGAGAACATGCAAGACACTCGGTCATTACTGTGTGTTTAGACAAGCTTTGGATGCTTTCGAATCATAAAGGACGATAATGATGCAAGGCTGTGCTGCTGTGCTGCATTTTAAAGCTTCACCTGATAAACTGGTTCTTTTTAGTTTGCGAATGAGCAATGTTGAACGACAGAAAAGAAGCGTATCAGTTGGGGACGAGACAAACATTTAACGTCCACTTTCAATCAAGACAAAATCTAAACACAAAAAAAAGGAACAGAATTGAAGGGACGGGCTCAAAAAATAATACGCTTAATTAATAAATAAAATTCAAATGAGAAAAAAGTTATACACAAACCCTGAACACATTGAGAATTATACTCCAAATTTTCACTACAGAATTAAAATAAACCTCTCTCAAATAATAACCCTGACACTTGTCTGTTGTTAAAAAAAAAAATGAATAAAAGTTAGGTTTTCTCCTCACCAAAAAAAAAAAGAAGAATGTTTTGTTTAAGATTCTGTCCAGGGAAAGAAAGCCATGGGGACGCAATTAAAGAACTACAAAGAAAAAAATAGTTATGAAAATCTCCCTCTTTCTTTTGATGTGCTGCAGTTTCAACTGCGTGTGCGCGTGCGCGCGCACACACACACACACACACACACACACACACACACACACACACACACACACACACACACACACACACACACACACACACACACACACACACACACACACACACACACACACACACACACACACACAGACTTCTGAACAAAGACACACAAAGCCATTGTATACTCACACATGCACAAGCGCATTCTCATACACAAAGAACACGTAAGTACCAATCTATAAAAATCATTCATTCGTTCAATTAAAAATAAATATGGGATATCTTAGGATTTTTTTTCCCCCCCTCTATTTTCTAACCATAAAGCTTTTTTTTTTAATCACTTCAGTTATTGGGGTGGAGTCAACTACCATCTCATACAACTAACCAAATAAGACCACTAATAGTGTTAGGTGTGACTGTAAAAATAACTTGACTGAACATGAAATTAGTCAAGTAAAATTATTTAAATAGAGAACCATTACAAAAGAATAAACAGATAAATGATTAAAGCATTTAATGAGTATTACTTAGTTCCTTAGAGTGTTGGACTGTTGTTCACTCGATGCATTCCAATACGGTAGGCAAAATGAGAAATACAAGGAAAGCAGAGGGGAGAGAAAGTGCGTGTGTGTGCGCGCGTGTGTGTGTGTGTGTGTGTGTGTGTTAATAGGGCTATCTCGTTGCCATGAGATTCTCCCCGGTGTGGGGTTACTTTGTCAAGCTGACCTCTTATAGCAGCTGAGCGGCTGAGTTTTGCATACATAATTAACTACAGTTAAATGTCATCTTTCACTTCAATAACTAACGCAGTGGGTGATGCTGCTCTCCCTTTTTGACTTCTAATCCAGAGTGAACCGCTGGCAGCAGAACGACTATGTGAAAATGAAGTGCAGCTTTTAAACTCCACACGAGTAAATGAATCGCTGCTCACGCTGCAGACTCGAGTAGATGTACAGTTCAGTGCCTCTTAAAACAATTACAACCTGTAAAATAATGCTTCAAATGAGCAGAAACCCACTTTTGCCGTCGGTACAAAACAGAAGCAACAATAATAAAAGAGCCAGATGCCGTGGTGGGACGTTGTTAATGGAAGCTGTGCGGACAGGGTTGAGGGTCTACTCCTGGTGAAGTACAGTATGGAACTGAGGTGGAGCAACAACATTCCCAGCACTGAGCAGCAGGTAGTTAGTAAACCATGTGCTTTACTGGGGGGGGGGGGGGGGCTTTACTGTCGCCGGCTCCACAAGAGTGGGAACACACCAGTAAACTCGAGTGAAACTGAAAATGGGCAAATTTGGCGGACGAACCAAAGACCTGTGAGTAGCAAAGTTTCCTCCCGAACTGTGTTATTAATGAACAATCCTCGACGAGAGTGTGTGTGTGTGTGTGTGTGTGTGTGTGTGTGTGTGTGTGTGTGTGTGTGTGTGTGTGTGTGTGTGTGTGTGTGTGTGTGTGTGTGTGTGTGTGTGTGTGTGTGTGTGCGTGTGTGCGCGCGCGCGCGCGCGCGCGTTGCCTGTGGATGATGATGTAGATGTTGTTTTCTGGAAGCGTCGGAAACTGAACACCAAATTAAAGCCGCGATGTTTGATTAAGTGTGCCAGGTGATCTCAGGAGAGGTGCACAGACACAACCTCAACCCCCTCATTCATTTGTAAACCTCCAAATGCAGGCTTGAAATACAGGAAGTAGGAGTGTATGCTGTAAATTCCCCCCTTGATTGGGAATACAAATGATCAAATGTATGAAGGCTAGGAGTGTATGGGTACACGGTGTCAGCAAAGTAGCGGGAGGCAGAGAGGAGGAGAATAGAAGGAATTAGGCTGTGATGTGAGAGAGAGCATCTGAAAATAAAATGTAAGCTGCATTGTACCACCTCACTTTGAATATGTGGCACAGAAAGAATAATACATGAAAAAAAAAAAAAAATCTTCCTTCATTGGTTCGAGATCAATTGCCAGGATCAAAAAACAATCTGATTCAGTCACACACTGTTTGTTTTCAGAATTAACAGACATCTAATTTGCTATTCCTGGTTACTTTTAATGACTAGCGAGGTAAACAGCTCCACCAACCAAAAGCCAATTATAACTTTATCAGCACAATCTCTGCGTGGAAGAAGAACTGTGCATCTCTGAAAAAGAAACAAAAATACCTTGATCTTCCAGGGAAACACGACAGGTTTTTTTTTTTTTATTGGGTATTTCTTTTCAGCATGCTTGTCAACACACTGATAATAGTGACACAAGCAGTTCCTCGCTGAGATTAACATCAATGTGTGCAATTATTGAAACTTTAAGTTTAACTTAAATTGTGCTAAATTCTGCTAATAATCACTTTGCAAAATGTATTAAATATCAATTTTCTTATATTTATCCCACAGTATAATACGAATAAGAAAATAACACAGATATAAGCATAGCAACAAAAAAAAGCAGTTTCATCTCCTTTGTTGTTCACATGTACAGATACCAAAAATATAGGCAGCAAAATGAGACACTTTTACACCGAGAATAAATATGAAATATACATATTAAAAAAACTAAATCAGTGAAACTAAAAAAATCTAAAAGTTAAAATAAAAACAGTGCCATGACTAAATAATTTCCAATATGCAAATATGCTCTGTGCATTTAAACAGGCAAAACACAATAAATAACAGATATTTGATTTATGTAATTAAATTATCCATAGACAAACGTTACTCTCAAAACATTGTGGCCTCCTTTGTTGACCAATTGCAGCCTTATTCAGATCTTTCTCGCTTTTGCTCGAACGGAACTGCTACCGGCATAGTAGCATTTGTAATTGTCAATAAATGTGAAATATTATGTGTGAAATGGGGAGAAAGGACCGTTAAGGGGCGGGCACTGGCGGGAGCTGGAGCTGGGGGTCCTGTCTGAAAGAGAGCAGCTAATTCAGGACAACTGTGAACTCTGAACCTGCTAAAAGCGGCGGCCACTGGTCAGCCCGGCCCCGTAATCCAGTCCACATGTGCTCAAAGTCTGCGTCGTCGTAATTAGATGGATCTCTAAAGGTTTGCTTAAATCAACATCAGAGAGCTTTGTTTTCCCCTCTTAGTTAAACTTGAAACACGAACAAAAAAAAAACAAAACAAAAAAAAATTGCCTGTGGCCTTTACCTTTAATCCATTCCGTGCGTTATATATTCATACAAAGTGATGCCGGGCTTTTTAAGTTGGAATAATCATTACTTCATGGGTCTCGGGGCTCTGGCTTCACACTGAATGAAGCCTGCTCGGGGTGTCAAGTAGCCAGCGTTACGCCGAGAATTAGAGAGAGATGACGAGTGGTTTTAATAGCTAAGACACAAAGTGTGGCGGCTCAGCACAGACAGGGAATCACTCAGCATTAATCAAGATTGCAAGGCCTCCGCTCGACAAACTGCACAATACCTCAAACATCTCCTCGCGTGTAAACAAACATCAAATGCCATGTGGCATGTCCTCATCACTAACAAGCAAACTAACAAGAGACCTGGAATTCCACTCAATTAGTACCTGCTCGCTTCGTTATTAATCGACTAGCCTCTGTGAAAAGATAAGAGGAGACAGGAGGAAAGAGAAAAAAAATGAATAGGAGTAAAAACAACAACAACAATTTGTTACAATAAATATATTAATGCCGGTGTAGTTTCCGCTTCAGGTGGCGTAATTTGACATGAAATGCAGGCTATGTTCTGTCATTAGTCAGGAAAAACGGTGAGCATGGGATCAAAGCAAAAAGGTGCCAAGTCTGCCACTTAATTTATCACGCAGCAAAGACAAAGGCTTTTCCCTCCGCTTCTGTCACTTTTCAAAAGCCCCGACTTCTTCTTCTTCTTCTTTTTTTTTTTCTTTTCTTTTTTTAAATGACAAACGCAGTTTGCAATTTTCATTTAGGCTTCTGTCCCTGGGTGCAGGAGAAGCAGGCGGGCAGGAAGTGAGGGAAAGGTAGCCAGACAGGCAGAGAGGCAGGAGAAAAACAAAACTAAATGTCCAGGCAGAGAGACAAGCGAGCAAGAAGACAGGTGCCACAAAACAATCAGTAAATCAATGAGGCTCAGAAGTTGGAAGGAAAATGGTACAGAGTGTGAAAAAAAAAAAAATGTATACTGTTATACACAGTAACATATACGTTTGGACAGTCTTAGTAGGCTGAGCTTATAAGAGTGGGAGCGCGCGCAGGTCTGGAGTTGGCTGGGCAGCGGATTGAATTACAGTACTGCCGGGAGGGCAGAAGTCCGGTAGGCGGTGAAGCCCCGAGTATTTACTGGTAGCGGCGTGGGTAATAGTGCGTCCGCGGCCCCGGCGCCTCGCAGAGGAGTTCTAATGCACACGCCGAGAAGAATCGCGAAACAAACGGATCCCCCGCTTCGACAAAGACAGAGACAAGCATGTGTGTAGTCCTCCCTGCTTGCGGGTGTGTGTGTGTGTGTGCGTGCGTGCACGGATGTGTGTAAATGTGTGAGTGACCCCCGACACCATGGTGATGATTCCTGTAGCACTGACCAGCGTCGGTGCTCCATTAATTAAAGAGACGACGCGCTGGCAGGTGGCTTCGCTGCCCACACTGGTAATTGGCCCCTTTCTTTCCGCTCTCTCTCCCCCCGCAACAAAAATCACCCATCTCTGCCTTTTTCTTTTCTCTCCTCTGCCTTGTTCCCTCCTCCTATCTCTCGCTCACAGAAACGTGCCAGTGGGCAGGCAGAAATGCAAGACTTTGTGAAATAATGATTAGAATGGATGGAGATGAAGGGAAGGGAGTTTCACATTTTCCCAGAAGCCTCTGATGGTCGGGGAATGCTGCTTGCCTTCAAGCGTCATACGACGCAACGGGAGTTTACTTTAGACAGCCACAATCTGAGGAGCCAGTACTGCAGTCATTAATGATGTGGGGAGGGGACGGAGCCATACTTTGACAAGTTTCTGGATGTGTACGTTTGTGTGTGTGTGTGTTTTTCTATGCAGCCCTGTGCGTGTGTGTGCGTTACAAACACATGAGTGTTGGAAGACCAGAAAATGTGTGTGTACCCTGTTGAGACATCAAGCGGGAAAGAAAAAAGAAAAAAGAAAAAGAAAAATAGGAGAAATGAAGTTTTTGTGTGTCGTATGAAATGAGACAGTAAATGCTGAGACGCTATGGGAAGTCCACATGTAATTGTGTGCATGTCTCACCACGTCACTGGAAGGTTGTGCAGGTCGTCAAAGGGACTCTCCAAGGTGTTTGTGTCCACGTTCAGAATGACCACATCCTCCAGTGACCGGCTGCGTACTTTCTGAAAGCATAATTGGACATGAATGCAGAGTGACACACACACACACACACTTTTGTGTTGTTGCACAAACAAGGATTCTCTGTGTGAATGATGAATCTGCCATTATTTGTTTTGCTAAAACCCCCAAGGCACTATTTATTTCACATTATTGTAATAATAATGTACAATTTAATTCCCATGTACACATGCAAGTGATTAATGGCCGGCATAAAATATCAGTGAATTATTCTGAAATCACAAAATCATGTAGAGATTTTAAGTCCATGGTTTGGCTCCCGGTGTGTGTCCCCCCCCCCTCTCCAGAGACAAACTGATCCCTGTGCTGGTCACAAAACCCAGAAAATATAGCCGCCACACTTAAAGAAACACTGGTATCACAGTCTTTTGCGATTAAGGAAGAAAAATTGTGTATGGGTGTGGATTGGGGGGGGGTGGGATTATAACATCTTAAATGTAACGCACACAGACAGACGGTCACAAAAATGAAGAATGGCACTGAGAAGAAACATTTGGACTGTGCAAACATTTTCCACACTCCCGAAACCTCATGCATCAACAACAACACAGTGACGCTGTGCTGGGCTGTGTGCATCCTGATGGCGACAAATTCAACAATTATTTCACTGTTGTGCAGGATGCAGGTGTGTGTGTGTGTGTGAGAGAGAGAGAGGGAGAGAGAGAGAGGAGGGGGGGGGGGGGGGGGGGGGAGAGAGCAGCATAGTGTGTGAATTTCTAGTTTGTCACTTTTGTGACAGCCTGTGCAGTGGAAGCTCACGCGCTGATCTGGACTAATTATGTAGTGGCGGAAAGAAGGTCTGTCACGGATGCAGAGTGTGATAAATACTGCCACTGCCGCAACTGTCAGACAAATATCGCACGCACGCGCACACACACACACACACACACACACACACACACACACACACACACACAAACACACGTGTGCATTGCAACATATGCATGTGCACAATTACACAGAAACAAGTCACAGTCGAACTCGTGCGCACAAGTGCAAACGTGCGCTTTCCTGCGACGTGCACGCGCACACAACAGCAGTGGTGGTGGTGGTGATGACTTTGCCCCCCAACCAACACGAGGTTTAACAATGAAGCAGAAAAGCTCTTTGTTTGCAGATGCTTTCTTTGGCTTTCTCTCTGTGTCTTTTGTACTTCTGCTTAAAATTGGACATAAACAAAACAGCCAGCTTAAAAACCAAACAAAAAAACAAACGGTCTTTATATTTCTTTTTCGTTTTCTTTTCTTCTTGACATAGGTTAGATAAATTACCCTTTGTAAATCAACTAAAAGCATGATTCATACAAGTAAATGCAACTTGAGATGAGCACTTACAGTTAAGCCAACAATGAATTGGCAGTTCACATTTGTACCTCCCTCAGTGTTAAGTTTGGATGGGAATGTTTTTGTTTTTTTTAAATGATAGTTCTTCATATGTTTATTTCAGACTAAGAAACATCAACTTGACTTTTTATATAAACAGACGATACACACTGTCCTTTACGTATTGAGAAAAATTCTGCATATTTCAAAACATGCATTGTTAAACGTTTAAAAAAATTGAAACTGATTCATGAACTTACCTCCAGCAGACTAAGATGAACTCCCACAAAGTATGGCATGGGGGCACTGCAGATAAAGGAAGGAAACCAAAGCCTTTGAGCAACGCTCTCATAAATCTACATGCTGTAAAGACATAATTCACTTAAGAACAATTCATTGAATAGCAGACTGCATGACCAAGAGAAACACATTCAATGATTGCAATTTTAAAAGTCTTCAAAGTTATTCAGCAATTAAAACAGCAACCATTGTAGCTTCTTTAATGTGATTGGGGGGGGGGGCTCTGTGTCATACAATGTCATTTCTGGTTCAAAATGTGAAAAGTCAATATTTGATCATAGCTTTACATTATTTGTGGTTGCTCTAATTTTATAAACCAAAACATAAAATAAAATTAACCATACCTAAAATGTACAACTGTAAAACAACAATATTGTAAAATGGCTCAAAAAAATCACATTCAAACTTCTGTACTGTAAACAGATGAGGGGATGAAGTGAAAAGAGTGTTATAATTCACATTGGCTTGCCATAATGTTATCATTAAAAAAAAAGGCATGTATAAATATTTTATAAGAATCCCCATGAATCTGAAATGAAATAGTGTGAGATTAATTACTGCAAGCAGCAAAACCAAAAATCAAACGGGTGCCATTATGTTCATTTTACACTCACACAGATAAAAATAGATAAATAAATGGAGAGTGCACTTTCTTTATGACACCAAAGAGCAAATCTGATGTGGAGAAGGGTTAGAAAATGTGTACAAATAATAATAAAAATGGAAGTGGGTCATTTTGGCTACTTGATAAACTGAATACTGACAATACTTCAACTCAGCCACAAGTGCAGTAGTGTTAAAGACAATAAATGGTTGTTTTGTTGTTGTTGTTCATTTGAGGATTTTTTGTTTTTAATAAATTACTTTATCTGTGTGGTGTAATTTCAGAAATCCAAAAAAGACTTGGATCACTTCCTAGAAAGCTAAAAGGCCAGAAATATCAAACTTTTTCTTTTCACTCTAAAAACATGCTGCACAAGGTTATTATGTTATTTCTGTTTTATGTGATTTATTTTCACTTTGAAAGTTGGTGGCAAGAAAAAGTTGAATTATAATGTTACCCCATCTGAACATGAATTCATTTAACTAATACTGGGAATAATGGAAAATAATTTTGATGCAGAGGTTTACGCAGGCAGTAACATAATAAATTGGACGGTTCTGGATCCACGTCTTTGAGGCCAGAAAGATTCAGAAGCCACGGGGCTTGTAATTAACTTAAGGCAAGAAAAAAAACAAACAAACAGCAGGCCTGTAGCTCTGCACTGTAGCTGCTCTCTGTCCAACGAATGTGCAGCACAGACTTAATGCACACCAAAACCTGGGAAAAAAAAGAAAAACACACACACAGAGACACACACACTAATAGGATTTGGATATATAATGGGTGCACGGAGGACACCCCTGTGATTAAATAAGATAATGATGAGTCTTTGCAGAGTGTTGAAAATCACATTTTACTGTCAGTGATGAATAGCTTCTTAAGGCTGATGTGTCCCTCATGGTGAAGCACTGCACTGTATGAACTATCTTCACTGATTCACTGAAGAAAAACTGCTCCTTTTACATAAGCCGACTTCCCCACTTTGTGGTTTTTTTCTTCTTTCTTCCTCTCTCTCTTTTAACGTGCAGATCTGAAGTTTGACCTGAACGCATGTAGATTTGTAGATGAGCCATTACTTCTGCCATCCATTCACTTTCAATCAAGTCCATTCAGATTTGTCGGATTTGCGTTGGATGGGTGGTAATGAACCCCTGAGAGAGCTAAGATGATGAGAGTGGTGGTGCTAGCACTGGCATGAAATATGGAGCAAGGTGATCCAAGCTGTTCATTATGTCGAGGAGCCACACAAGACAGGGCGCACCACAAGAGGACTCGCAAAGAACATGAAGAGCGGGTGGGAGAACGTGTGAACATGTGGGGCTACACAGTTACAACAAGGCTTTAGTGGTGGAGCTTCGCGCAAATTCGGACACGGTGTGCATTTATGCATCAACTCTGTGTGTGTGTGTGTGTGTGTGTGTGTGTGCTGGAAGGTGCCTGGAAAGATGGCCGGAGAGAAATGGTAGAGGGGAGGATGAGGATTTATTAATATGATATCGAAGGTGGGTGTGTGTGTGTCGGTGTGTGTGTGTGTGTCTCTGTCGGTGTGTGTGCTTTCGAGTTGGCCAGCCTTACCAGCAGTAGTCCAGAAGATGCGGGGGCAGCACGGGGATGAAGATGTGCTGCCAGTACATGGGAAAGAGCAAAGCAGCAGCGCCATGGACACATGCAGTTAACTACATGGAGGAAGAAACAGAGAGGACAAACTCAACAAACCCTCCCATAACAACACAAGAAAAGAAAATCAGAAAACTGCAGCAAAACACCCCTCTATGCTCAAACTTTGCTCCGTTTCACTTACAAAAAATAAAATAAAAAATGTCCCCAAAATAAAGAATAGCAACAAGTTGAAAAGAGTTAAAAAAAAAAAAAAAAACTTCTGGTGCTCTGCTCTTTTTTGCTTGTATTTCTAATAGATTCCTCGAACTTCTCAAACTGCATTTCTGCACTGACAAACGACTAAATATGTGATTCAGAATTTAAAAAAAGAAAAACTTGAAATAAAGTTGTGATGTTATCAGTTCTTCTGTATGTCACTGTCTGGAAAGTTGAACATTTGTCAAGCATGGGACTATTTTAGATAACGTCTGCACTTCTTTCAGTTCCGTCTCGTCTCCTAGTAAAGAATGGTGAATTATCGACACAGAACATATGTTGAAGTGTTGCAGTAAATATTGAGATATTTTGTGGTTGTGAGTGATTTCAGAAAACCATCATAATAACAACCTAAACAGCAGCTCCTCGTTTCAGTGGGTTCACCTGATAGTTGAATTTGATTAATGCATCAGACTTTTATTTCAAAGATTTTTACTAAAGAAAATCATTGATAAAAATGATTGACATTTGTACATAAAACCATTCCAAGAGACAGTATGACCAAATATTTGCGGTGTCTCTTGTAAGCCGTATTTACAATAGCAGACAGGGTTGCACAAAACTTTATATTCCTTTCAAGTATTTACTGAATATATGTCTTCCACATTGATTTTCATTTTTACTGACAAAATGGCAAATTGAAAAGTAATGCATCTTCGAGGAGAAAGATTGGAGTTAAGAAAGGATTATAATAACTCAAGGGTCAAACAAGTGGTTCCATGACATAAACCTTCGAAAGAGTTTTTACATTAACGTGTGATGATGAACACATTAATTAAAGCTGGTCAAAAGACGACAGAATGAAAACAGTGCTGAAAGTAGACAGACACATCCGAACAGAAAAAAGACATAGATAGACAAGAGATACATCAAGAAAAGTAGCACTCGTTTTACACATTAAAAACATGAATCCATTGTTATCCTTTGGATTGTATCGTGGGTCATTACTAAGCTAACAATGCAGACACTATTCACAATTTGGAGGAATTCAACGGTAAACGTATATATTCTGGCCCGTTTTGGCATGCAAAAATATGAGCCCCTTCAAACTCTGGGTGTTACTAATTAAACGCTTTTTAAATCAATGTCAGTAAAAAAGGCGAATGTGCTGTGACCTGCACAAACGCAACAAACGGAGGCCAAAACAGTACTGACAGCATACATAAAAATCAAAATTACCCCAACCACTGTGAGTGAGAAATTAAAGGAAAAGATATGGAATAATTAACCCCTTTCTTTTTTTAACAAATAATGAGACGCGATCACGTGAGGATGACATTGCTTTTCAAAGAGGGTTTTTACACTGTCAAGCCAACATTACACACAGAATTAAAGTCATTGTCTTCCATTGTCTTAAAGCCAGCATCCCCTTCTTGACATCTCGTCTCTTGAAAGCCGAGCCATAGTAATGACCTGCGCACACACATACACACACACACACGCACGCATACATGCGCGCACACGCGCACACACAGCAGGAGAGAGAGGCGTTAGCTCATCCCCCAGATTAAAATAACATGATTAAATATGGAAAGAGAACAGAGGTCTGAGGGGCTCCTGGGGGACTTCATTAGGGCAAATTGCCAAAGAATGAAACATGAGTTAGCCAAGAGAGACTGCGGGCTAGGCCAATACCACCGGGACCCCGGAGGAGCAGCCGCTGTTATACTGCTGCAGCTTCACAGTCAATGTGTGAAGCGGACACACACTATCACACACACACACACACACACACACATCCACACATAACTACCAGGAGACCCCCTGCTCGCTGACACACACAGTGTCACAATTGACTGGCCAAAAGCGGGTGAGCTTGGCGGCTGTAAACCACCACTGCCAGTGGAAAAGAGAAAGGGCCCCACCTCTATGAATACACCCAAAGATCAAACCTGGACATCTGAAAAGCTCACAACAAAACATGTGTGTGTGTGTGTGTGTGTGTGTGTGTGTGTGTGTGTGTGTGTGTGTGTGTGTGTGTGTGTGTGTGTGTGTGTGTGTGTGTGTGTGTGTGTGTGTGTGTGTGTGTGTGTGTGTGTGTGTGTGTGTGTGTGTGTGTGTGTGTGTGTGTGTGTGTGTGTGTGTGCGCATCCCCTCCTTGCATGTTTGTCTTAACTGCATTCATTTTTCATATTGGCCAGTGGGAAAAAAAAAAAGAAAAAAGAAAGAAGCAATGATCTTTTTTTTTTATTGTCTCAGTGCAATCTCTCATCCACCCAGTCCCACAATAGTTAGGACTTAATCAACATTTAATTGGTGTCTTGCTCTGTGTATCTGCATATGCATATTTCTGCTGCCTGCTGCCTTCAAATAAAACACAACAATGCCACGCTCCTGTCAGGATTAATTCCCCGGCAAACAGTTTTTTTTTTTTTGTTAATTCTGAAAATAAATCAATGCTATGAATATTAATGTGTGAAAGTGAAGCACTTGGTGGAAAAGCGACGATCAAAACCATCACATGCTTCTCTGTTTTTCCAAAAGCGAAGATAGCAAGGGCCCATTAAATTGTGATGAAGAGAGGTCACCAATCTAGAGGTGGGTATACACATATGCTCACGTGTCACACGCGCACACACACACACACACACACACACACACACACACACACACACACACACACACACACACACACACACACACACACACACACACACACACACACACACACACACACACACACACACACACACACACACACACACACACACACACACACACACACACACACACACACACACACACACACTAAGTGGAGAGCCAACAGGCGAGTGTATGCCTCCTCTGGGAGTGCGAGACAAGCCCCAGCCATTCACTGGTACCAGGAGGTAATGGCACAGAACACCTCGCTAACCAACTCCAATTATCTTCACCAGGCCTCAAGGTGAGCCCCCCAACCGGCATGATTTACTCTCAGGTTGAAAGTGAAAACAGGAGTTTCTCTCTCTCTGCTCCTCTTCTTTTCAGGCTGGGTGGCTGGCTTGGGGGAGTTCGCTCAGAGGGGAGTCTGAAACTAAGATAATGATTTATAAAGCAAATTCAGGTTTGGACTTTAATTTGCTCTCTCCAAAGCGATAGCGGGGCTTAGATAAGGTAACTTGGAGGGAACTCCAGAGGAATAGTTCACATATTTGCTTCTTTTAATTTAGCTTAATACAAATCCCGGTGTCCTTGTCCAGGTTTGAGACCGAACGAAGCAAAAAAGAAAAAAGGAAGATGAATTGAAAGAAAATGAAAGAATAAAAAAAAAAAAACCAGAAGAAGAAATCATTTTCCACTTTTCTTCTTCATTTAGGAGGGGGGCTTCACATGAGAGTGGGTCATGAGAGGCTAAGGCTGATAAAATATTTGCCAGGCTGATAAATAATAGATGAGTGGAGCCAAATGGCTTACACGCTCCACAAAAGACCTGGGTGCTTAATATTCCATTCAATGGAGAATCACAGATACAGTCCCCAAGAACAAATACAGGATTAGGTGCCGGGTCCAGTCCTTGGGGACCAGGGCTCTGCCCGGTAATGAGGGGCTGCCTGCCTCTTACACTGACTGAGTGTGTGCGTGTGTGTGTGTGTGTGTGTGTGTGTGTGTTGCCCCTTCCTCTGAGAGAAGCTAACCGATTATACAGCAACAGCCTGCTTCAAAAAGCAGTCAAGGTCTTTGGTTCTGCCCTGAGAGCTTTTTAGTGCGCTGTAGCAGAGACAGTGTCCACGCGAACACTGGTTTCCCTACGCCACATTCAATGAGGCTACAGGAGGGACAGACGGCAAAACAGAGAGACGGAGACACAAAGAAATGGGCAGCACAAGATCAAAGTTAGAAAGAGGGACGAATAAAGTTAAAGAGGTTAAAAAAAAAAAAAGTTTTAAAAAAAGCAATAACATTAGTTTTGTCAATAAGATTGTCTGGAAGTGAGTCATTGGCGGACTCTATTCTCAACTACATGCTATTTGTAAAGACCATGCACTATGAACTGAAAATGTTTTACTTTGAAGTATCTCCAGAGGTAGTATTGCAAAGAATCTATAAGGGGAGAAAAAAAATTGTAGGTAGAATATAGAAAGAGAGATATATGTATGTAATATATGTAGAGGTGAGACTCGTGTGTTGCATCGAGTCTATCTAATATTAACTTTGGAGTGTCTTTACTGAATAAACTAGAAGTTTTGTTCCGTGTTCTTGAAAAAGCTTTTCGACTATCCACAATATGGGCTTTTGTGGAATGAGCTGCTGATCCCTTACCTGTTTAAGTGTTAAAGCTATTAAACATAATTGCTGATGACCATATTTGCAATACAGAAGCTTTTAATTGTGGGTATGCATTTGGTACATTAGATACATTAGCTATAAAGTTGTGCTGACACACAAAATAGTGACCAAAATAGAACAATAGATATAATAAAACAACAACATGAAAACAGTTTAATAGTCAACGGAGGGAGAAAAAAACCCTACAAAATCACTCTATCAATGTTGAGTATGAATCGTCTCATCTTTGCATGTAAACTATAGACTCCTTTTTATATGCGTCATCACATTCAGTTGAACTTATCACTCTACAAATCCCCAATAGCCACATCATCCTTCAACAGTGGTGTTTCCTTAAAGAGCTTGGACCCTCCGGAGACCACAACACAGCAAGCCTGAGCTCTGCAGGCTGTCAGTAAACTGACTGTTTCCACCCACACCATTAGTCTTTACCTGAGCAAGTGGACATGTGAAAGTGAGCACAGACACAAAAGGGAGAAACGCCTACTCCACCACATTCACATATCATTTTACATACAGTTTAAAATAGTATTGTCATGAGTATTGAGCCTTTTTTACCACAATGAGGAGATAAACACTATCCCCTCTGCTTACATGATCCACTTTCTTGGAACAACTTGTAAAAATGGCTAAAGTGTAGCGTGAGCAGAATGTGATAAAAAATAACTGCTACAGGCAATGTAATTCAATATGACAAGAGGAATGATATCAACGGGGTCGCTCTTGACCTCCTCACACCAGCTGTAAATACTCATTTCCCTTCCCTTTCTCCCCTTTCCCTCAACACACAAGCACCAAATTCAAACCTCTCTTCTCCATTTCCGGATTCATTGTCATCCAAACTTGCCATTACTTATTCTCTTTACCTCCTCTCCTCCTGCTGTCCTTCTGTCCATTGCCACCTCTCTTATTTTAGTGCTGTTAGCCTTTCTCTCCCTGGCTAACTTACCAATTACCCAAGTTCTGCTCTCTCCTCTCTTGACAAAAGCTGGTGTCAGACCCAATACAATACAAGCATGCCCCAAACAGGTAGGTGGCAAGAGTTGGGAAGGGGGGGAGGGGGGGGGGCATTGGACAACTCAAGAAACAGCAACTCCAGGCCTCCCACTCACGCATACAGTCACCAGATTGCTCACAGAAAGACATAAGGCATAAGGTACACACATCTGTGAGTACAGATGACAAACACAAAGAAGTGCATGTAAAAAAAAAAAGACATTAACACCCACAACATGCACATACACAGACGCACTAACACAACACGCATAAATCCAATGGGGTAGAGACAAGTTTATCATAGAGGAAGAAGATGGTGAACGAGGGGAGCGAGGAGAAAGAACGAAGCACGAGGAAGATGTACAAATGTTCTGCCGATGCCTACCAACACAGAAACACACCGAGACGCACGGGAAGAGGGGGAGGCAAAGTCACGGGGAAAGAGACGAGGAGCCAAAAGAGGGTGAGAGACAGATGGACAGAAAATGATATGTCTGAGAGGAAGAATAAGTCAGATAGAGAGAAAGAGAAGAGAAAGAGACAGACAGGAGTCAGTGGGAAAAAGGGGAAGAGGAACAACAGAGGAAAAAGGCTGGAAACAAGAGAGACAGCTGGCACTCTGGGGCACGTTGGATGGATAGCGCCTTGTTAGCATAGGCCTGACAGCCTGATGAGAGGGCTGCTGTCAGCCGGCGCCGGGGCCGGGGCTGTGCGAGCCTAGGCGATAGGCAGGGCAGAGGCTAGGCTCGCGAGCTGAGGGGCCTCGGCAGATGAAAGATACAGGGGGGCGGTGGGGTGATGGTGGTGGGGGTCCTCCCAGCTGACTAGTTAGAGGAAGGGCCGATGCTGCCCTATTATACGGGCCTATGACAAGGCTGCACGCACGGCTGGCTCCCGCCCCTGCGCCACCGCCAAACGGCCTTTTAAAACAGCGGTACCGTTCACCTCCGGTCACGAAACGGCAATAAGTCAACTGACGCATTGTTGTAAGATCATGATTTATTCCTTTGCTTTTGGCTGCTGGTGAGACGCGGCAGCCATGTACCGACAGGCCGACATGGTGGGTTCACCAGGGGCTGGAACACAGGCAGCAGCGCGCAGAATAAATGCACTATATCTGCGTGCACATGTATGTGTGTCTATGTGTGTGTGTGTGCGTCGTTTTCTCATTCCACTCCCTCTTCCTCTCTGCTTGGCTGAGATGCTGGACAGGCGGAGGTGGTGGAAAAAGCGCCTCGATGATACTAACGATGTTACTAACAATACCTTTTCTCGCACATCTTCTATCGGTGGAAAGCAGACTATAGAAATACTACCCGTCCACCCAATGACTGCCAGCACTCACTTTCGCAAACATCTTGACAAACTCCCGACATAAATAATATATCTCTCATCCTTTAAAGGTATTTGATCATAAGACAGTGGTATGGATAATGAGTGGGGCTGCTTTCAGTTAAGTGTGTATAAACTTAAGAGAGCTGGCTTGAAGAATCATAGCAGCCACTTCCACTTGAACGAGGAGGTCAAATCTTCCTACCAGCAGAAAATAACGCATCACACGAGTAGTGATAGCACCAGGCCCGCTAGTAATCCCAGTGGAGATGTGAAAATACCTTTGTACTACAGTGCCTGACATATATCGCTACCAAAACCAAAACACCTCTCCCCGAGGAAGACGAACAGATAGATGACTGGATGAAGAATAGCAGAGGATAAAAGGCATACAGAGGTAAAGGTCTGACGTGGAGGCTCTTAAAATATCTTGTCAGCATATATTTGTTATAAAAACAAGCCGAGATTTGTCTCAGAGCCGCAGAAAAGTGTAAATCACAGACAAAAATCACCTCCACACCTCCCCCCCCCCCCTCTGCCTGCTCCGAAGAAAAACACTCTCACCCTTGAGTCTGATAATTTACATCATGTACCACTTGTGTCACAGCACGGTGTGTTGCCGAGACCCTGAGTCGAGGTGCTGTTGGTCTGAGGAGCTGAGGGGAGAAAGGTGAAACTCTCTGAGGGCTGGGTAATTCTTTTTTTTAACAGCTCCTCATGATGCTCGCTCCTACGGGAGACCTTGGGAACTTTTTCCTCCAGCACCCACCACGGGGCCCCTCCGGCTGTGAAGTGTTCTGCGGGCTCGCAGATAGGCTACACCACAGATACGGATAGACCTTGGATGACATCACTTCCCCCACCGATCTCATCTGTCATAAACATTTGGCTCTGCCTCATCGGCCACACAAGATAACAGGGGATGGAATGAGGAACAGAGGGAGGGAGAGGGGCGAGAGACACAGAGAGCTCTACTCCCTCATAGAGACGGACAGAAATTACTTTAAATTATCTGAAAGGCTTTAGACGTGTAATAACAGATAATTTAAGGCTTTCTGTATGTTGCGGTTATTGGAGAAATGGTCGCATGTGATCCAGCTTTGGAGAGGATTTCACAGCTTATCAGAGCTTTGCGAAACTGATAAGTGCAGGATTTGTTGTTGGTGGTGGTGGTGGGGGGGGATCAGTTCAACTCTATGTACAAGCAGCAGAGCCACGACAGATAAATAGCCTTATCCCACTCATGAAGGTTTCTTATTCTGCTGGAATATTGATGAAGAGGCTCAGGTTCAATTCCGGAAACCGTCCCACACTGAAACTGTACACCATTTGTCTGGTTAATTGAGTATCTGCATTCAATTTGAAGGCAAACCAAATAAAATAAATAAATAAAACAACTTGAAGAGCGTGACAAGAAATTAAAATGTTCTTCCAGACTGTCTTCAGACTTATTTTAAACCTGAGCGTGACAGGTTAGATACAGAATGTGACTGCAGCTGAGGGAGCAACTCGGAGGCGATGGACTCACAGTGCTAAGCTTGCTTGAGGTAATGATGATGCGCCGTTCGTGCAGCATACTGGCGTAGAGCTGCAGCATGTTGTTGATGTCCACAGCCACAAAGTACTCTGTCAGGTTCCTCTGGAGATAGACAGGAACAGAAGGAGATTCCGGTATATAACAAACTGTCCTCACACAAACTTGCCTACAGTAAATTGTCGATGCTCCAGGCTGTGGAAGTGCCAGAGTGTGCCATGCAAAGACATCTAGTACCTTACTGGCTGAAGAAAAAAAAACAAAACAGACTTAAGACTTCATTCTTGGCAGATATTACTTCTCAGGAAGAAAATTATGGGGAAGCAGCTTTTAACTACGTAGGGGGCTGTTATTCCTTTAACATACTCGTGTTTAGAAAAGAGGGAATCAATCTGTGATCAGACTATGAGACCGTTTCATCTACTGTCCCACGTCATAAAATTTAAACAAAAGTTTAAATAGCAGAAACAGCAAAAAAAATAAAAAAAATGTGTGCTCAGTTCCAGTGAACCTCGTAATACCCATGCCAATCATTGAACTTCGACATTAAAAGTAGGAGCACCATAGGAGATAAAACCCGAAACAAGGGGATGATGCAAAAATTTCAAACGGTGACAAGTGTATTTGATTAAAAACGATTACAGGCAGAGATGTTTTCAGAAGAAAGGGATTTCTCTTTATCTCCTTCTGCCTCTCTCTTTACTCTTTCTTTTCCGTGAATACTTACACTCTCAGGGATAGTTGGCAGTCCATTGATATCCGGGGCGATGAAGTAGGAGTGCTGTAGAAAAAAAAAAGAGAAAAAAACACAAACACGCGGGAGAAAGAAAGAGGGAAGGTCACAAGTGAAGCATAGCACTCACACAGAAGAGAATGAGGGGAAGAGGAGAGAAAAGGGCCGTTCACTTTGTTCTATGATTTATGGCTCATCTTCAGCTCTGTCTATATGAATTGCTGAGCTGGTGTCTGAACTGTGGCAATGCTTTTATCAGGCCTACAGAACAGAGAAAGCTCAATAGCAGCTCAGCTCCCCGTAGACTCAGGCTGGGGTGATGTCTCCGGTGAAAAACTGAGTCTTTATTTAAGCATTAAAAAGGCTCGTGGAGAAAAAAAAACACACGCGCACACGCACGCACACACACACGTACACACACACACACATACACACACAGGTTGTTTGGAGGATCACAGGGCTGCCTGTCTCACTTTGGGAGAGCAGGGCAGGTTCAGTGTTCAGATCAAAGGGGCCTGAGAGAGGTGCTGTTTGGAGGTAGACAAACCACCAAGTGAACACACACTCTTGTGTCTCTCCACACACGCTCTCGCATCCTCAGTACATCTGCGTTTCTCCGGGGCTTCACTCAAACCATCGGGAAACCGGTCCCTTTCTCGGAACACGAGACTCAACATCAATGTTTGAATTGTATCTACGCGTGACAAAAAAAAAAATCGATTACCTTACTTTTGATGGGATGGAAAAATTAACAGAGGATAATAAGGGTCAGCAAAACAATTCCATTACATAAAAGACACATGAAATTGCATCACAAGAGAAAATGAGTGCAGACCTGCAAAACAAATTAAGAGCATTCAAAAAGAGCAACCCGGAAAGAGTGCCACCACCAGGGCAGGAGAGAGTCTGATGATAGAGACTAAATATAGGAAAAAGACGAAAAAGCTCATCTCAGCCAGGCAGAAAAACTTATGGAGAAAACAATACAAAAAAATATTATCTTTATACACTACAATAAGAAGTGACTATATTCATTTACAACCTATTGCCTAACCTGTTGATGGTCAGTGCCATCTTGTGACCTGATGGTCAAATGTGGCACAGCCTTTCTACAACTGCCCCTCACCTGGACATCAAGTCAATCTGAAGTCTGCTCTATTTAAGCCAATAAAACACTAGACAAGACTAACAACAAAGACAATACTCTATAAAGATACTAATCCTCTTGTAACAAACTTCATTTTCCTGCATGTGGTTTGGTATAAAGTGTGCACACAGCCATTATCAGGCGTAAACACTGAATTCCCAGAGGACAACCAGGACTTTAGCTCAGCACAGATGTTGTGCAAACAAAATCTAAACTTAAACCAATATCCAAAGGTTTGACTTTGCCTTTTTTTCTGCTGGGCAAAAGATACATGAGTAGATGATTTGTAAACTCCCCCATCCCCTTATTTATAATAAGGCATTTGTTTGAAGGCTTAAATTACTATGACCCTAGCTATGTTTTTATTTAACTTGTGCACAGCGATCATAATAACCTACTTCAATTGACAAAACATGTATTTTTTATTTTTGGTAACAGTTTCTTCTCATTAAGTTACAACATTTGCACTAAAAAAAAGAAGAAAACTTGATAAATAAGCATTGAATTGACCAGACACGCCCAACTTTGATTCCAGCGACAAGTTCAATATATAACTTTATATGTTATGATTTATGTTTGTATTTTTTTTAGCAGATTAAAAACATAAATTGTGATATTAATATTAATATTTTTGGAATGTGCAAGATGGAACTCTAATGGCCAGTCTCTTTTCTTTCTGCCTGGGAGTGACATGCAACAAACAAAAGTTACGTTTGATGTAAATAAGCTGTTATTTTGACTAAAGTTGGTGTGAGTTAAGGGAAACTCATAGGTCTATTGTACTGTGCATACCTACATAACGACCTATACATCTGTGCATGTCTCATTTTAAAGCTCTCATGTTTGCCTCCTCCCAGGAGTACCACATTGGAAGTATTTATAAACTTAGACCAAACTGGCACTGGAGCGAATTCCTGGTTTTGCATGAAATGATCTTTACTTCTCAGCCATGTTTTATCAATCAGACCAATTCATAGCCGAGCAAACAAAGACTGGTACCAGAACGATTGAAATTAAATGAAAGAGTGATTATAGCTAAATAAATAAACTGTAATAAAACATTGTGGACTTGGGGCAATACTTCTAAGACTTAGGACAACCACCCACAACTACATACAGCGCATCTCTCTCTTTTTTTCCCCCCCTCGTACTCTGTGTGCTAAATAATATTTCCCCGTTGGACTACAAATTTGTGGCATTGTGATAATCACAAGCCATGCTCCTCAACTCAACCCAGGCTTTTATTGGCTGCTTGCTTATCTGATTTTTCTTTCTTGTTCTTTCGAAGACTTGTTTATATAAAAACATTGAAAGTGGGTTAACTGGAAAGGCATCAAGGAGATTTTTTGAGCACAATTGCCTTTGCTTTAAACATAAAGAGAAGGGGAGAGAGAGAAAAAAAAAACTTTTGATATTCAGAGAGAGAATATAGCAGTGTGGAAGGGCATTAATCATTTACAAAGTTTGATTGTTTTCCAGAGGAGAAGAAACATACACCAAGGCCCAGGATAGTTTGTTTTTGTTATATTTAAAAAGATAGCGCAGCTTATTTGGCCAAATTGGAAATCCGTGGCTCCCATGCGATTAGTATAGCAGCAATTTCAGATTTCACAGCAGCCTCCTACCCTCCTCCCTTCTCTGCCGTTCACTCATTCCCCTCCACTCACCGGCTCCTTGCTTCGCTGATCTCTCAGTACTTGCCCAGTGGCAATATACAACTGTTCATTCTTGCACAATAAGAAAGGGAGAGAAAGAGCAAAACAGGGTTCATACATGAAAGGGGACAATGATTCTTCTTCTTGGCTGCCATGCTAAAATAAAAAAAATAAAAAATAAACTCTCTTTAAGGGAATAATTCTGCTTCATCAATTAAATATCAAACTAGTGGCTTCTCCAGAAAGAGAGATGAAGCTATCACCTCTGTTCTCCAGGGCTTCTTTTCCAATGCAGCTCTGAGATGCAGATGAAAAGGTTTTTGTTCACATATACAGCCAGGGGAAAAAATAAATAAATAAATAAAACACCAAAAAATGGTAAAAGAATGTTAATTGACCTTGTTAACCTTGCTAAAGATATATTGATTACTTCATATTAGTCTTGTTCTGTTGTAAATTCAACTGTGTAATTAGATGTGTATCCTGCAGAGACCTTTGCTGCTGGAGGAAAAAAAAAAAAAAAAAAAAAAAATCTACGGTTGCTCATTTAATTGGCCCAAAAAGGGAGTAGAGGTCCCAAGGACAAAGGCTAACACTGTAACTCTTGTGATAGCGTTACACTATGACGTCTCAGCAGCTAAAAATAATAAATAAATACATTTAATATTAGTGAACAAAACAGTAAGCGCTGAGCAGCCCCACCAAAGCCTGCTGCAATCAGCCTGAACTGAGCGGGTTTATGGAACAGTTCCAGGGTGAGTGTTTTATGTATAGGCTGGAAACGCACCGGCGGACACTGTGGGAGAGTTTACCTCGAAAGACAGGCCAGACTTTGAGGGAACCTGAGCTCGTCGGGCCATTTCAGCTTTCGATAAGCAGGAGACATGACGAGTTGTGAACGGACCCTTCAGGTTCAAGCATGAGCGGTCCGAGCTTTATCACAGGAAAACCTCTTAGTGCTACTTTGTCATGTACAAACACATGGTCAGCTCTGGGCCCTCTGTGTCTCTTATCTGTATCTATGTAGTGTCATGTCTTTATCCCCCATGTCCACAATCCGTTTTTTGGGTTGTTTTTCTTACCCAACATCTATTTGATCCCGTCTTTGTCTCGTCTGAGCCTCTTTGTGTCAATTTCATTTCAGTTGGGCTTGATTTATTTTCCTCTTTTATGTCTCCTTTTCTTCAAAGAGTACACAGTATCTTTAGTGCTCCCAGCTCCACTTTTAACTACTTCTGCCAAGTGTTACTTCCTCCTCTTCTCCACAGTCCCCTTCACAGGCGGCACACTGCTACGACTAACCTACCTGTCCTCCGTTCTGTCTCTGCCTGAGCTGTCTTTGCCTCTGATAACGGGGAATACAAGATCTATACCTACCACGCTCAGGTTGACTGGAGTGAAGGGCTTTGGCACAGGCAGATCATAGAGCGAATTCAGCATGTCATTCAAGTCATTTTCCTGAGGGAGTGAAACAAACAACAAAAGCAAAAAAAAAAAAGACATGGGACACACGAATTTTATTTACTTGTTTTGTTGATGTCACGAGTTATGTGTCAATCTTAACAACCGTGCCGGGACAAGTGCTGCTGCAGACCAGAGGGCAATCCTGCAGCGAGGCCTGAAGGGCTCGACAACATCCGACTGACATATGTTTAACGAGGAAATGGCGAGGTTAAAAGACGGCTGCGTGCGGGGCTGCAGACGCTTATTATCCGGTGGCGTTGATTTACGGCCCGAGAGCGGGCTGTCAGTAATTAAAGCGGGGGGTCCCCCACTCCAAAGACGGGGGCTGTAGGAAGCTGTCAGAGAGCTAGTTTGACCACAGAACAGGCTCTGAGATTATTCTTCCAGCATTTATGAGCTCTGTGACAAGACTGCTATTTACACTCACGGGGTCTCTTGCTGGAGAGCAGAGAGGGACAACACTAGCGGGGGGGTGGGGGGGCAACTTGTACTTAAACTAAACCACTGCGATCACAGAGGTTGGATATTGGTTGTTTTTTGTTTTCGCTACTCTTTTATTTTTTTTTCCCCTGCCTCCTGCAAGAACTTTGTTTTGGTTTTGGCAACAAGCCACTGCTTGTTTGAGGAAAAAAAAATGAAATGTGTGTGTATCTGTGTGTGGAGACAAATAGAGGCGATGGGCGGCTATATACACAGAGGGCGAGGGAAGGGGAAGGGTAGGAGGGAGGGGTGTTAGGGTGTGCGCAATCGAACAGCCTCCTGTCATGAGACGCTCAATGCTCACACGCATGGTCAGCAACACGGCCTGGGGAAACAGTTCATTTACCCCTCGCCTTAAACCCTCATCGCTCTTCTGTCTTCCCTCGTCTGTCAACATCTCCCTCCCGCCCGGAACGGACAGTGGGGTAAATAGAAACCAAATCATGCACACTAACACTTCAGTCACCCAGGATTTCCACCAATCTTTCTGTCTCTCCTTCCTCGCACACAAACTGTCCTCCTCTGCTGTGCTTTTCTCTCTCCATATTAGATTATTCTGCTGGATTCTCTTCACTTTACTGTGTGTGTGTGTGTGTGTGTGGATGTGTGTGTGCACGCGTGTGTGTGTGTGTGTTTTAGCGAGGCACTTTGTCCTGATCACAGTTCTCTGAGGATCTTGGAAGAAGCAGCGACTACATGACAACTGAAAGTGGTCCCAAAGCTCGCTGCATCTCTCCCTGGCTCCGTCTCCCTCCTTCCTCCCTCCCTCCTTCCTCCTTCCTCCCATCTCTCCAGTCTAAACAGTGGAACATCACCTACACCCTATGCACTCGACGCTGCACATCTCCCCAGTTTGTTGCATATTTTACACTTCCCCTCCCTTTGCTCGCACAATGCAGTGAATAGTCAGGGGAAAAGACTTTTGTGAAGTACAAGCATCTCTGTGTATATTTGTGAGGGAGTGTGTGTGGATATATATATATATATATATTTTTTTTTTTTTTTTTTTCCCCCCTAACGATTTGTTTTCCAGTAAATCATCAGGAATAACTGCCAGTGTCAGATCAGTGTTTGGTCTGTGAAATGTCAACATTGTTGCTGCTAACAACAGGAACCAAGTCGAGCCCAAGACGGTGAACAAAACTTGCACACAAAAGAGAACATGCAGCATGCAGAGAAACACAATGGCGGAAAACATCTCGCCACAATAAAGTTTCTCTAACAATCAAATGTGGGATTGTTTTGTTTTTTTTCCAGGAAAATCTCACTTTACGTCAACCACATAATCTTTACTTCAGACACAGATGCACGTGATGCATATGAAACGTGTGATTTACCTGATGTTTTGTTAGGTAGTCTGCCAGGGTATTTAGCAGCTTGTAGTAGATTTCAAACCACGGTAGATAACTGCAAGAGTCAGACAGAAAATGTACACAGGGAAAAAAAAAAGGTTAAACAAATAGTGTGCAATGAATCAAAGAAGATCAGTGATTTATGTGTCTAACAAGCAATCCTAGAGCATGTCTGTCTCCTGAAAATTGTGTCTTGTAAAAAAAAAAAAAAAAAAAACTTTGTGTTTCAACTCCACCTTTTGCGTCAGAAACTCCAAAAATAATTTCCCCATGTGACCTATAGCTTAAAGATCAAATACATTCCGAGCATTGACAATGTTTCCTCTTCCCAGCTACACATTCTCCAAAGCACAGAGTCATTGTTGTACTGAGAAAAAGTAAATGCTATCTCGTCCTTATTATGGCATTCTTTCATATCCGGGGCCTTTCGCATGCTATGAATTCCTCTCATGTCTGCTCTCGAAACCAATGATAATAAAAGAGGAGGAGAGGGAGAAGAAGAAGAAGAAGGAGGAGAAGAAGGAGAAGAAGGAGAAGGAGAAGAGAGATTTAAAACAACACCACAGCCTGATTTGGAGGGACGCTATGGATTACAAGCATGCTGCTTCCAGATGCAGAGGCTAAACAAAAATGCAGCCCATGATGCCTCTTTACTCCCCCTTTTTTTCTACACCTCCTCCTTCTGCCCCGCTCCTTGCTTCTTTTTATGTCCTTCACGCACTTAAAAACAACAACAACAACAACTAACATTTGCCTTATGTAATTAATGTAAAATAAATAAATTCATTAACAAGCCCAAAATAATTTATACCGCAGTGTTTGTGTTAAAGCAAATTGCTAAGTACACCCACCATAAGCTTAAAGCATCTGCAGCACGGCTTTCTTTACAAACTTGACATATTCTTGGCCAAGTCGACTTGCTTTCTGGGTGGAATATGGCCAACATTTTCATTTGGCAAAAAAGCTGCGAGTGCTCAGTTCATTTAATGTTATGCAATCAAATAATAAAAACATGGTGTCCCTATCAAGTTATTGAATTTTTCATTTAGTTGGGGTTTTTAACATGCGGTTTTGAACACGGCATGTATAATCACTCTGGATAAGGACTCCTTAGCATTGCAATGAAATAAACAGAGGCTCCCATTAATGCTTCATTAACTTGGCTGGATACAGAGGTTGAAAAGTAAATTGGTGGCCAAATGAGCCAGTCAATCAAAAGTGGATTTTTATTTGATTACCAAAATAAGAGGTAGTTCTTAATGATATGTTAAAAAAAGGGGGGGGGGGGAGTTGCATGTGAATCGTCATATTAATTATTTTATTCATTATTTTCCAAAGCGTAAGAAAGAGGTTCAATTAGCAGGGTTTCAGTCAAATGTTAATAAATCCCGCGCTAAAGCTTTGACTGCGAGTTTTCAAGTCAGTAAAGTCCTGCTCTTTCAGCTGGCTGGAGACAGTAGTTTCCAGGCCATGGGTCACTGGCTGCTCTGTAGACTGGAATTAACAAACAACAAGAAAACAATAAAGTGAGCCCATGCAAATTTTCATATCGCCAAGTCTGCGAGGGGCCAATGACAGGCTGGGCTTCCCGGGGAAGTGCAGTGAAGCGCACCAATCAGAGGGGCTGAGTGACCATTAGTCTGAAACAATCAGCCTCTTAACGTGCCGATATTTTGACATCTGCATGAACATTTACTGCAATCAGGTCACTCTTGCAGTGGCGACCGAATCAAACATGCATATGTTAATTCACATGCTGACCAGATATCAACCTGAAAACCTATTTCTGCCACATCGAACAGCATATAAGCAGAAATATCCGCACAGGAGAAAGGGGTTACGCCAAGGCACCGTTTCAGATACTTCATTCCAATATAATAACTAAGGAGAGGAACAAAGCCGGGGGATTATTTTCTTCATGGTTTGTGTTTAAAAAAAAAAAAAAAAAAAAAAAAAAACAAGGATTCTGGACATTAATCCTTCATTTTTCACAGCTGAAGGGGATGTAAATAAGACTCTTGCTGTCAGAGCAGCTGTCAGCCCTCACAGATCTCACAGTCATTATCCTCCCACACTGAGGTGCAGTAAATCCTCAGTTTCAGAGGAAAATGCATGATCACTGATGAAGGCAGCCAACCACAAATTATCAATATTCTTCAAACATACCAACATATCCCTATAGGTAATGCCCCCCTTTATTAAGATCCAATCGAATGAATGCAACTTAAAGAAACAGCCATTGTTCTGCTTCTCTGCTCAACTCTCTGCACATACAAAAGTTAAAGTTTGGAAAAGCTTAGAGAGATACTCCTACTCTTCACAGTTCATTGCTCAGATCTGTTTGTGCTTTGCAAATCCTCCGATAGAGATAGAGAGAGAGAGAGAGAGAGAGGCATCTATCACTGGGAGTGCTCAGTGCGTGGGGGCCTCACAATCTTTCCTGCCATTTTAAACACATGTCTTCTCAAAGTGCCATGTACTCAAGAGAAGGAACCGGTTAATCTGCGACCCACTCACGGCACATTCTGCTCCCTATCTAAGGCCCAGACCACCTAGCAGCGGCGAAATATCTCACCACCGAGACAGGCCGGACCCCAGAAATGCTTGAAGAAAGCAGAATTATACTATTATGGATAAAACTGCAGATTAAACATTTGTTCCGGGGCACTGTTTTGCTGCCATAAAGTACACGTTGAGTGTTAAGAACAACTTATTCCTGTTCCTCAGATGAGTCTTAAATCTCCTTTAACGCGCATGCACCTGTGATCGTAATTCATCTTACACTTTCGTAGGCAGCACAGAGGAAGATTGCATTACACCTTTACTTTTTCAGGTCAGGGGTTAAGCACGGGAAAGGAAGTGTCCTCTATCGACCCACTAATGGACCACGAACCAACCAGAGCCGAAAATGAGCTCCACTACATGAAACTGAGAAACGCTCTCAACTCCCATCGCTACAAACACGATCAGTACAAAAATCGTTTCAATAATGGGGACGAAAAAAATGGAGGACGATAGAGAAGACAATGTTTTTTTTTTTCATTTGTTCTTTGTTTCTCTGTTTAATTTGGCCATTTTGGGTTTTTTTTTTATTATTATTTTCTGTGGAGGGAGGGGATGGGGGTGGGGGGGGCGCCTGAAGGGAGGCTGATCTTGACTTTAGCAACCAGACTACAAAGGGTCTGTCCACATAAAACTGTCCCACTCATTAAGCCCCTTCCTCCTGTAAGCAGAGGTGACAATTTTATGGTCCCAGCACTTCAACAATCACAGACCCAAACTGTTTTAATTACGTTTGTTTTACATTCTTGGGGAAATTTACATTTAAGTAATTCACGCTAGACTCCCGTGTGCCATGTTGCCTGAGATTTTATTCTGATAAAGTTTCAACGATGGACTTTTCATGGGACGACCGTGTTTATTTTATTAGGTCGGTTCCATTTGGTTAAATTTCTCTCGGACTATTTCTTTTTATAGGAATCTTGCTGGAGGTTTAAACTAAAAGAAAGGTTGTATACAGGCAATGCAGAAACTAGCAATATATCTGACATTTTCTATTCATTTTGATCTTTTTTAATTTTTTTTATTTATCATTTTCAAACTAGAAATTCTCTTCAGGTTGAAAAAACAAAACAAAACAACTATAAATTGAATTATAATTGCAGGCACACAAACAATTCAAATTAACAAAAAATAAATAAAAAAAACTTTCTATACATTATCTTATTATAAATTAAGCAAGCCATGCAAACTACTCAGAATGCATAATGAATTTTATACATCATATGTCAAATGAATTAGCATGTCTAACTCAGCGAGATGGACAGGGGAGCCTCTGCTAATTGGCAGCGAAGCTTCATGCATAATTATGGGCCAAGCGTCTTTGCTGTCGCACTGTGGCAGTAGTCAAATAACGAGGAGAGAGAGAGAGAGAGAGAGAGAGAGAGAGAGAGAGAGAGAGAGAGAGAGAAAGAGAGAGAGAGAGAGAGGGAGGGAGGGAGAGAGAGAGAGAGAGAAAACAAAGGCCACGGAAGCTGGCCGGGAAGGGTGGGTGATGTGGGGAGGAGGGACACCGTTTTTCACAGTAGCTCATCAGGGCAGCGACAAACCCATGACTGTACACACACACACACACACACACACACACACACACACACACACACACACACACACACACACACACACACACACACACACACACACACACACACACACACACACACACACACACACACACACACACACACACACACACACACACACACACACACACACACACACACACACACACACACACACACACACACACACGAGAGGGAGAGCATCACTGACATGAGCTTTAGAAAAAAAAAAGTTTAGAAAATAAAGGGAAAAAAATATTTTTCTTTTCTTTTGCTCTTTTTACAGTTTTTGTTTGTTCAACTATTCATTTAAAGATGTTAATTATTTTATGCTCCCCCCCCCCCCCCCCTTTCAATAATAAAGTGCAAGAGCTCAATCATTGAGATTACCACAGGGGTTCCTCTTTCTTTGTGATGGTGAAGTAATTACATCTGTAAAAACATTGTGTCAACATGCAATTACATGGGAATTAAATGATCATAGCCTTTGCTGGGGAGTAATTATGCAGAGAAAATTATATTTTCCAGGATCTATGATGGGGGAAAAACTCCACCTATGAAATATATATATATATAAAAATAACCTGCTCAACTTCTGAATAATTATAGACACATGCATCACATTTGTTTGGGCAGATGAGTACATCAGTGTGTTATTCTGATAAAGTGCAGCTCAGTGTGACGTGTGAGAATGCAAACAAATGCTGATTAAAACTTTTTGTTCACTCCAAAAATTAACTAAATTCCTCTTTTAAAAAAAGAACTTAAAGGCCCAGAATTGAGAATGATCCATAGGAAATGTTAAGGGGAATAAAGTTCTTGGTTTTTGACTGGTAAAGGGGAGAGTTTGAACACAGCTTCACAACTCTGATTCAAGAAGTCAAATGTAAAATGATACATTTGGTTTTGGCAAGGGCATCTCATCTTTGTGTAAATCCAGCTGTCAGTCCGGTTAGAAATTAGACATGCATTTATAAAACTGAAATAATGCAAACTGCACTAAAAAAAAACACCCTGTTAAAGATTTAGATACATAAAACTTTTTTTTTTAAACAACATTGGAAAATAGGATCTAAACTTAGTTTTAAGGAATGTGTGTATTACCTGAGCAGACATATGCAAACCCGGCAACCTTGCGTGAGGCGACAGAAGCCAAACCTCTGTTTGCTGTCGATGTCGGTCAGCACGAAGGTGAAATTCTGCCCCACCTGGTTCTGGGAAACCCTGGGAAAGCATGTGGGAGACACATGTTGCATATACTTGGAAATAACCACACCACAAAATAGCCGGATTAACAAACAAGTGTAAAACAAAACATGTTGCAGTAAATCCACACAATCACTGAAATTTAAATGACAATATAACAAAAAAAACTGCTTGTCATTGTCAGCTGTGTCACCATGCACTCATTCTCTTTATTCAAGGTCCAGATGTGATGTCATGTGATTTAAGTATGACTGCAAAAGAAACTGTAGGAGAAGAGAAAAAAGAAAAAAAAACTCAAAAAACCACCAGATAAATCCCAATTCAGGGCATGGCATGACCACTAGATGGCAGCAGCTCAGCTTCGGTAAAAGACTTTGGAGTCTCTCTCTCTCTCTCTCTCTCTCTCGCTCCCTCTCTCTCTCTCTCCCTCCCTCCTCTTGGTCTTTACAGTGGGAATTTAACGTGTCACTTTCCATACTGAAACTAACAGTCTCTTACCATTTCAGAGAGACTGGACTTATATAATGTGTGGGAAAAATATGTCCTTGTATTCTGGGCTTTTCCTTTGTTTTTCACATTCATACTAGTGATATACTCCAGTCCACACCATATCAGGTATGTCATCGATGACCTCAGCATCGTCATGATACAATTATTATACAATTAATACTTAACACATCCTCATCACAGCAGGTAGGGTTTTTCTCTTTTTTGTACAGGTGTGATATCTAAAATAAATCTTTAAGGCCTTATCCAGGCACACCCATGTGTACTTGAGTGCAATAAGAAAAACTCCACCCAGCTTCTGTAGATATAAAGAGGTGAAAGTAAGCTGGTTTAAAAAAAATATATATATAAAAAGCAAAAAAAAAAAAAAAAAAAAAAAACAAGAAGCAGAGAGAGGAATCGTACCTTTCCACGTCAAACGGAAAGCAGAACTTTGGTATCGTCTGAAGGACCTCCTGTAAAACCACAACAGAAACACATTTTGCTTTTTAGACACACAAAATACACAAGAAACGAACATTAATTGTGCTTCATTTCATTTGGTCCAGGGAGGAGGTACATGAAGCACCTCAAAGATCCAGGTGGACTGGACTTGGTCATGTGTATTGTAGGAAGTCGTTCATCTTGATAGGAAAAAAAAAAAAAATCTCTGGGGCTTTGACAAGTGGGTGCTTATCAACGGGGGTTAATAAAATGAGGATTACTGTTAAATGTTACTGATAAGCAATCTGACAAAGTCTTTACATCCTAAATGGTGCTGCCTAAATGCTCTTAATCCAAATGAATGGGCAACGCGGACCACTTGGCAGGGCAGAGTGGAGAGGGTCTCTTTCTTCCACGGATGGGGAAGGGATCCTCGATCCACAGCTTGAATAATTAGCAGTTAATAAGTTCATCGATTATCAGGTGCCAACGGGAGATGAAAGCACGAAGAAAGGCAGAAAAAAAATAAAGAGAGAGGGAGGAAGGTGTGTGGGGGGGGGGGGGTGTAACACCAAGGCTATGGTGGCAGATTGTAGTGACAATAGGCTAAGCAGCTCTGTGGGGTTAAGAGGTAAGGGGGGGGTGGAGGGGGGGGTACAAGCCTTCAGGGCTTTACCTCCCAACACCTCCCTTGTGGGTTAGGGGAGTGAGGGGAGGGTGAGGGACCGCATGCTCTTGAAGCGAGGATGGAATAGGAGGGGAAGGGGATGAAGGGGGTGGGAGGGGGTGGGGGGGGGCACCTTTCCACCAGCGGCATATGGATTTAGACAGAGAGCAGGAACAGAGCGAAGCACCATATGGGTGAGCCACTCCAGACCGGCCACACAGCCACCGAGCTCCGGGTCCCTCTCTGTCTGTCACTGTGTCTCCCTGTCCCCCCCCCTGGCTACTACCCTGGTCCAGAACGGCACCGAGCGCCAGGTCCTTTTAGCCGTCTGTCTTTCTGCTACCTCTCCGTCTCTTTCAGTTCTGGCCAGACGCTGCCAAAGCTCAGAAACTAATCCCGGGTACTGGGTACTGGGCGCTCTGCTTTGCTCTTGCCTCTCGCTCACTGTCTCTCTGTCTCTCTCCGTCCCTCTCTCTCTTCTCTTTCGTTTGCTTGCCAAGCTCATCCACTGAGCCCAAGGTCTGTGTCTTCTTTCTGATTGGACACATCCGAGCTGTGAGTGATGCTGCTGCTCCACTAGTTCCCTGTCTATCTGCGTTGCTCTCCCCCGCCACTGACTCCCCCCCCCCCCAGAGACTGATCTGGACGACAGGTTGGGTGTCTTCTGCTGTTGCTGTCTACTTTTGTGAAGACCTCACCATGGGGAGCACTCACAGATCCCTCTGCCCCCCCCCCCACCCCCACCCCGCCACCCCCGCCTTATCAAAAACTTAAATCTGCCACCCCAGCAAAACACAAAACATCACCACAGACCACCCGAGCATCAGCAACAATGAGCTACAACAGAAGGGGAGTGTGTGTGCGTGTGCGTGTGCGTGTGCGTGTGTGTGTGTGTGTGTGTGCGCGCGTTCATTAATGTACTTGACTGTAAGATCCGAGTGCCTGAGTGATTCAAAAACTGCTCATTCTGAAAGTTAAGCATGTACATTTGTGTGTGCGCGTCAGTGCGTGCGAGTTGCGTGTAGGTGGGCGGTGAGAGTTTGACTGGGCTATATGTTTGTATGTGTGCCTTTGCCCTCATGTGGTACATAGGGGAGGGGCTCTCGGCGAGGCGAGGTGGGTGGGTGGGAAGTGGTTGTTTTTTTTTTTTTACTCATCAAGATCTGTGATAAAATTGAGAACTCAACAAAGACTGAGGTCTCGGTGGCAGAGGGGGTCTCTGTCTCTGTTGTGGGAGTGTGTGTGCATACACACACACACACGTGTGTGACTTGGCGTGTGCGGGCTGTAAAACTGTCACACACATCAGAGCTGCCATCGCTGTATGCGTTTGCTATTATTAACCACTATGTACGCACACCAATATGTTCCAGAGAGCCCTCCCTGGCGCACTGCATATGGCACACAAAGCCAAACACACACACACACACACACACACACACATGCTTTCCCTGCAAATAAAAACATTTGACTTGCCAGATTTCCAAGTTGTCACAGCCCCGCCCACATCAGGTATCTGTGTTTGAGTGACAGTCGAGGGGTTGCGGAGACTCTGATCTCACACAGGACCAGTAGGAAGTGATGTTTATTGTGTACGTGTTCAATGTGACATAGAAACAGCAGACGTGTTCTATATATACATTACAAGCCTGCGCCTGAGGTATACTCATGCTTACAGTATACACGGATTATTAAACTGCTGTCTATAGCCATTAGAAACAGACTGGACAGCTGAGCCTTGGGAGACGCGTCTTACAAGACGTTTTGTGAAAACAGACCAGAGCTCCTTTCTTATTCTTTTTTCCCATTTTAGAAAGATTGTTACATTTAGTGAAACGGGAGCCTTTTCTTTTGTCTATACAGTAGTCTGGAGCCATAGGATTTCAGGCTTATGCACGCATAAATTATTGCCAAAAACAATCTCACATTGAGGAAAGCAGAATAGTATTGGTCACATTTGTTTGAATAATTTCACGATCATTTCTGATTTAACATATTACTGTTGTGTTTGTTTGTTTTTTGTTGTTGGTTTGTTAAGGAATATCAGATCTATATCTTATTTACCTATGCAGGACGGTCACTCCTCTTAATTTGTTGGAGACTAGTTAAAATATCAACTAATAATTGTGTCCTTAACTTTTACAATCAAAAAACATCTGTAATCAAATTGGGGGGGGGGAGGCATCAAACTGATTTCCTATATTTCTCTGTCTAAACAATGTGCTATTAGATAAAATTGGTAAAAGCATGCCGCATGTTCAAAGTTTAACAAAGTTTCAACCAAGCGCTGGTCTGATTGGTCCAAAACATGTTACTCATGTAGATCTCTAACATTATATTATAGACAAAACTATGATTGCAACCAATACTTAATATAAGACAGCGTAAGATGCAAAAGAATGTCACTGCCTAATTTGAAAGTACTTGGCCAGATAACAGTTGAAGTGAGCGAGCAAAAGCGGTTTATTTGTATTTTGTGTCTGTATCAACCCTTTCATTCTGAGCCCTACAATGTTGCGGTTCAACTCTTCCTTTCTGTTGAAACCAAAGAAACCCATGGCTTGTATGTGATTCCTCAACTCACAATCTGTCTGTACCTCATCTGTCTGTTTTCTCTTATCATACCTGTATCACTGGCAGCTCATAGGCATCTGCAGCTCTCCTCCCATGACTGGGCCCTATACCACTGGGATATCTAAACACGAATGGCACAAAGGGGGTGTTCTTCCACAGTGTCTTAGTATAGTAACCACACACACACACGCACCGCACCACACACACAGACACACACATGCTCCCCCGCTTGCTGCCATTTTCCCAAGACAAAAGAAAAAGCAGCAGCTAATATATTTGCAGCTTTGCGTGGGGATGGGGAGCGTGAGGGAGGAATCTGCTGCTAGGCTAGGATTGGCAAACACTGGTTGGTGTGTGCGTGTGTGTGTGTGCGTGTGTAGTTTATCGTGAGTGGAGACAGGGGTATCGCTCAGCGAGACAGAATGCTCTGGGTTCCCCCGGTGGACGGTCCTACTATCTCTGCACAACAACACTTACAACAGCAGCACTGTGCAGGTTTGCACTGTGCCCCTGCAGAATAGCGCGGCAGGGAAGTGCACAACGAAACTTTGCGGCACAGGGCGACGCGCCACTTTTAACGAAATAGGCCTAAACTTCCACTTTTATTGCTGCTCGACGCTAATTCCCAGGAAATAATTGTGGTGGGGTATACTTAGCAATAGGTGGCTGAGCATTACACCAGGTGCTGGAGGGGGGGGGGGGGGGGGGGTTCTACACGTGACACATCGTACTGTGTGGGCCAAGACCGAGTGTTTTTAACACACTCCTCTATTGGCTGCACACCATCGATAAAAAAAAAAAATGGGGAAAACCAGTTTTTTAAGATCACAGCAAACAGGCAGGATGATCTTAACCGTTAAACGTAACCATTAGTGGTCTTTGTAAACAGATTAAACGCTAAACTCGGCGTGAGCAGTGGTGTTTCATTTTGGGTGTGAACTTCACGGGCAATATTCACTTTCCCATATGCTCGCAAATAAAGTGAGGCAGCGAAGCATTGTAGAGAAATGTGAATAAAAGAAAAAAAAGGGGGGGGGGGAATACAGGAATGAAATTTTAAAAAAAAAGGGGTAAAATATATGAAAAAGAGAGCCGAAAGAAAGGCTGAGAGAAAAATGTCACAATGAAGAAAGAGATGAGACAGTTGGACATAACGGTATAAAAGGTGAGGAAAGAAGGGAGGGAATGGGAAGCAGCTCAGTTCATGCCCCTCTGCCCTATGCACCAAGGACTCCTCCCTTGGGGGCTCAAGACTTTAAGCCCCTGCCCTGCTTTATATTCCCCTGGCTTCAGCAGCCAAATCAATCTTGCTACCAACCCAATGTAGCTCAGCCTAGTTTGGTGTAGCCTGGCCCCTTGAGCCTTCCAGGCAGGGTGTAGTTGTATAAGAGATAGAGGCTGGTGGCAAGAAAATGTGTAAAATGTGACACTGGTATAATAATATTGCAGGCCCTGAAAGGACTCAATCAGTGTTATTGCATCCAATTACTGCAATGCGGATATTCTTAACATGTTTGTCAGCTGTTTGGAGAGCACGCTGCTCTTCACTGTTCGATCCATCACCGCAAACATCATGTCTGCTTTTATTTCCTTCGTTGAAGTTAATTTATTATTTCCTGGCAATGCCACTGTAAGTGCAGACTGATTTGAAAAGTCTGTGCTGTATTACCACACGAAAATAACATAAGTCAAAAATAATGCAGGCAAGATGTGCACAGTGATGGATTACTTAACTCAAGTCAGCTCGATGCAACCAGATTGGGTTGGGTTTTGTTTTTCCACGGCATGGAAATATAATGGAGAACAATTAAAGTCGGAAAGGTAGTCAAACTGAACGAATATCCAAACAGGACGATATGCTTCACATCTGTACAGAATATTGAACACTGAAACAGCTCCCAACCGTTTTAACTTATTATGTGACTAATAACATTATCAGTGTACAAAATACTGAAAATACAGAACTTCAACAACACAGATTCTGAAAAGATGAGAAAAGGATTGTTGTAAACAACGTCAAGTACATTTCAAATAGTACCACGAAGCCTTAACGTTGATGTATTTTTGATGCCACAGGTGTAAATAAAACGGCCCATGTTGAATATAGAAGTGGTCAAATCTGCAGTAGCGTGTTCTGTACATATTGAAAATGAAGATAAAGACGAACCGATAGTTATTTGGAGAAGTGAGCAATACCTTTTTCAAAAGTACAGTCACCTCTAGAACGAGTACCATTGCAGAGAATTCTAAAAGTCTGTGACTACACTATTGTGTCCAATCGATCATTTAGACCCATATAATTATTCACCTTCATACAACAATACTGTGTCACATCCTATCGTCCATGGAAACACAAGAAGATCAAATGTGGTTTTGCCGGTTTTGGAAACAGGAAGGCTTTCTTAAGCACACGTTTGAACCGTGTGGCGAGGATCAACTTCGGCGCCTCTCCATATTTTCTGTCCAAGTCAGGGGTGCAAGCAACAATTATTTAATCAACTGCCAATCAGCTAATAAAGAGTTTGAACATTGTTAACCAAAGAAACAATTGGTTGAACGGGGCCACATGTGGCGATCACTGCTCAATCGACTGGGCCATGTTTTTAATGAGTGGGATATTTACATAATAGACCCAGCTTTATGAGTGAGTGTGGGAAGTCATACAACTTGTCAAACAAAAATGTAACATTTACAACAAAGGTTAGATTAGTTGCAAGAGCCAAAACTGTCCTGACAGTGGAAGGCTCTCAATCACATAATATTGTCAGCCCAAGCTGCCGAACAGGACAAGGGCAAAAAAAAAACAACACAGTTTTCAACACTTGAATTTTGCACACAACTTTGTGAAAAACTGTATTTACTCTTAGGATCGAATATGATCTCAGATAAGTTCACAATGCTACAGCTGCCATTTTATTGAAGTTTCTGTCGATATCCGTATTATAGTGCGTCGAGATAAAAGCCAGGTTTGATTTTTCTACAATGATAATTGTCAGCAAGGAAGCCCAGCGAGCCCCGCGTGTCAAACACACTGTAAAAAGCTCCAGTGTGTTGCAGCAGGCAACCGACTGTGGTGATTCAGCCAGCCTTTAACGCCACAATGACACAGTCAGCAGGGCTAACACGTCAGCGCTGGAAACAGTGTCTGAACTCACCCTTTCTTCACCTCTTCCTTCTGCACACTCTTGTGCCCTCTTCATCACCTTCTCTCTTCCTTCCCCACTCCACCCCTCCTCCCCCCCCCCCACGCAAACTCCATCCTCTTTCACCTCCTTCCTAAACCCCCTGTCGTCATCTGAGATCCACCCCCCCCCTTCCCGCATACCCCACCTTTTCCTCGCCCTTACCAACGCCCCTCGTCCCCTCTCTCGCCCCCCCTTTCCCAATTAGTCTGTCTGTGTGCAGCTACCCAGCCGATCTCTGCCCATCCTGCCGGTGCTGGTTCGCTCACCCAGCCCCTCTGGCGAACATGACAAAGAGAGATCCTCAGTATTCAAACAGACACACTGCTTTCAAATGCCGAATGGCAGGGTCGACCTGGGTGCAGCTTTAAGCAAAATATTCAAATTCTCGGGCTTTCTTTTTTTAAGAATTTGCATGGATATGCATTCATTTGCAATGTGTAAAGGCACAAGGACAGCTGAGCCTTGGTTGGAGAGAGAGAGAGAGAGACGGAGGAAGAAAAATAAATAAATAATGCAGAATAAAAATGTATGACGCCATGAAACCTTGATTAGGTACAGTTGGGTACTGAGAATACGCATCAGATTGATAAAACGCAAAAGTTAAAAAAAACGAATGACTGACGACGCCAATTGGCTGCTGAACTGATGGCCGTCATCAGGAGGAGTGAGTCTGATCTGATACACTGTAAACAAGGGAACTTCCTGAACAATTTCCTGTCTCTTCAATAATCTCCTTGCTGCACCAATTATGGCCCAGCTACTGGACTGCCATGTACAACACAAAAAGACAGAAGGAGGATGAGTAAAAAGCAGAGGAAAGATATATGAAAACATGCGGAGCAACAGCCAGAAAGAAAAGATGAGACAAGATAGAGACACGTGAAATTTCAATGTTTGGCATTTCTAAAACTAATAGTAATAAGTTGGAATCATGCAATAATCATTTCTTTTGTTTATTTCTGGAAGACAAAAGACCAATAAATACGTCTCAGGTTTTATTGTTTGGGTTTTGTTTTTTTTTTTATCGGGTGGTTTCCCATACCTGAATCCTTTTGCATTCAAATACAGGGTGGAATCAATAATTTAATCAATTAATATACAAAAGGCACAAGAGATAGATGAATCTACTCATGTTTTAGACCACAGTACATAAATCCAATGCGTTACGAGCGTCAGACGATCTATATGAGCAAAGGTTTTCCGATAAAATGTTCCAGGCTGCTGCTCCTTTCCAACGACACATTTGTTCAGTGGCTCAAGGAAATGAATACTGGTATGGCAACTGCTGGAAAGTGGGACCAGAGTCACTTTGAATTTAAAAACCGCTTGGTCACAGAAAGTCATGCACAGTCCAGTCTTCAAACGTGTAATTTGACTTGGAGAGGATTTCCCCCAGTTAAAAGACATCGGTTACAGCAGGTTACAGAAACAGGAAGTTTTGAGAGTGTGAACCATTAAATTCCTGATGTCAGGGCAAGTCTTTGCCTGCAGAAGGTCAGACTCTGGAATAACACCCCTGCAAGTGACATTTACCTTCAACCTTTATGCTGAATACTGCAATACTCCAAAACCGCATATCACTAGTTATTAGTGAAGCTATTTGGTTACTTTTAAAATGAAATGATCACTTAAGTATATTAGTGGTATACATAGAAATGTTTTTTTTTTCCCAAACAGTGGAAGAAACAGAACTATTTTATTTGTTCAGATGTCTTTATCGTCACAAGCAACAGTCATACATACATCATTGATGAGACAAAGTGAAAACGCGTCTCGGTATAACGACACCAAGGTGCACTTCCCTTCTCTGAATTCATTATGAATAGTCATAAAACCAAAACTATCCATCACGTATATGTCACATGCAATCAATACAGAAAATGATCTCTATTATAAACTGTATATATGCACAGATGAGGTGGTACATATTATTACAGAAGAAATTGGTTTAGAATCATGTTTCTGCTGTTGTGTATATTTTAAACTTGTTTTTTTTAAAGGAAACTAAAGGCTTGTATCATAGTTTTCGAAGGAATAATTGAATCTGGTAAACTGTATAGCCCACAGCGACATTCTACCAATGGTTCATCAAATTTACAGGAGTGCAAATACCATTTGAAACACTTGGTCTGAGGCAAACCGAGGCAGGGCAAAACTCAAAGACACGGCGCAAATGTGAGAATAAGTTAAAGAAAAAGACAAAAAAATGTGTGTGAAAGAGAGATAAAGCCAGTGACAGACAGAAACAGGGGAGATGCTGGAGGAGCCATATTTAGAGATGGAAAAAAAAAAAAAAAAGAAAAAGCTGAAGAACTGTGAGCAGAGCAGAAGAACAATGGGCAGAGGCAGAGCTTCCTCTGGCCGCTACAGACCTCAGACCCTGCAGAGATTCCTTTCATTAGGCTTTAATAGTATGCTGCCGGCTTGCCATCCTGACCTGCGCTCTGTGCCGGTAATAAGAACGGCCTTCAGAGCCGGACCAAAGCAACAGAGCTGCTTGAGAGGGGGGGGGGGGGGGGGGGGGGGGGGGGGGTGGAGGTGGGATGGAGGGTGGAGAGAGGTGGAGGTTCACATGAGCCTATGAGGTGCACTTTCAAATTGACATGGGGGCGTTACATTTTCACATTCTTGCTCACTGTGCCCTGGCTGATTGGACAGGGAGATGTGGGGAAGAGGGAGTTTTTGTCTTATATATATATATATACAGTTTCTCTATCAGTGACCCCTCCAGTGCACAGCGTCAGGGGAAGAAGGTTATTTTGATTAACAACAGTTCTGTGTTATCAGAGCTATTCTCAAGGAGGTATCAAACATGTCAGATTGATCGCCTGGCCTTTACAAACACTTGACAACACCTGAAAGGTGGAGTGCATATGCTCTTCTATTGATGTGTGTGTGTGCCACTTCTACACCAAGAAGGAATTCTATTTCTAATTCATACTTCTGGATCCCTGAAGACATCCCAAAAGCCTAAACCCACGACAAAATGAAAATCTTGGTTTGACACTCCTGAGAGCCACTCAGCTGCACTATTCCACAGCTTCTCTTCACCTTGTGACTGCAAAATATATCTGGGAAATTCCATCCTCAGAAGTCTCTGCATCCACCAGCGGTACGGGCCTTCTTGAAGCTCGTCAAAGCGAGTCTCCTTTTTCCGGCTGTAGGGTGGATTCAATAATTTACAGTAATGTGAGCAATAACATCCCTTAACCTCCCACTGTCCAGCCCCAAACTTGTTCGCCGTCTATCAGCAGTTAATGAGTCACCTCCAACAGAACGACATTCCGCCGGGGTAGAATACACGCCATCCATTGTAATACACTCATTTATTTTCGGCTTATTGCACAATGGGTGTATTTATGTTTGGGGTGAGAGGGCATATTGCTTGGAGAATAAGTATGTGGCGTCAACAATAACAGTGCACATTATTCCATTGCTAATACCCTGTCCTGCTGATGTCCTTTCTACCATATCACAGATGGGCTCAGACAGGGGAGAGCGGCAGTATTATGCCTCTGCTGAGATCTTCCACTGAATATATTACCATGTGATAGTGGGAGATGTCTCACTCCCTCTCGCACACACACACACACAACCACACACACACACACACAGAGTGTTGGGCCAAGAGAGCTGCATATGCCCCAAACATACAAGCATTGGGTTTCATTAATGAAGTGCCAGGAGAGGAGAGGGAGAGTGATATAGAAAGATACCACATGCATGTGTGTGCATCTGCGTGGATGTGCGCGTGTGTGCACCGAGTAGCCGGGGGGGATTTCCTTCTTTAAGCTTTCAACTCCCACTGGGCCGAGCTCGACTGTATGAACCCTGATGTGGGTCTGCCTCTAACACATGGTGTCACACACACACACATGCACGCACACACACACAGACACACACACACACAATGAATGTATACACTGAAGCTCAGCAGGGGTGCAGTAGTGCAACACTGGCTCCTAAACATTTGGCCATGGACGTCTCACTGACAGATGTACATGGAACCTAGCGGGGGGGGGGGGTCAGGTCGTCGCCGCGTCCGCCTTTTCCTCCGTCTCCTTGCGCTCCCCCTCCTTCCTGCTTCATCATTCCTTTCCTTTCATCACAACACCTTAATTGTCATTTCTGATACCTCCGTCTGTAAGTGGCGGCTGCTGGTTGTTCCTCGTATAAGGTGGTAAAAAGGAAGAATGCATGCCACGTGGCTCAACGTGTGATCACTCAGTTGGCAGCAGAAAGTGATAAGTGGTAAGTCTGATGCCACGAATCTGAGATGTCTGGTTGACAGGAACAACCTGTTTCCAAATGCAGAACTCGCTTTCTTCATTTATGACTGAAGCCATAATACTATTGGGAGTTTGGCAGCTTTCTCAAGTAAAAGTGCACATTTCTGGAGAGTGTGTTCGGCGGCATTACACGGAAAGCCAATTGAACATATGGTAACGTTGAACGGTGAGCTCTGTAGAATTGGATGTAGAATGCAGGATTTTCTTATGCAACAAAAACAAGTTGGAACAATGTTTTGTCACATCGCTAACCACCTCTCTATTCCTTATTTCTAAAATCTTTGTTCCCCTACTATAGCCACAGGTGCAGAAAGTTCATCAAGGCAACCAGAACTATAGGTATGTATGCGAGTGTCTGACAAAAGACAGTGAAGCTAACTGCACTTGCACACAAACTTCTATTATCCACTAAGCTCCTCACAGCTTTAAAACAAGGCAACCCTCAAGTGTTCTTTTTTTTTTTTTTACTTTTTACATTGTTGCATGCTTCCTTAACAGCAAAACCAAGTCCTTCTCCGGATATACTGACTTGCGTCAACAATTCAAAGACATGCTTGTTATATTAAGTGGTGGTTCTAAATTGACCATATGCAAGTGTGAAAAGGTTATTGTGTGTCTCTCCATGTTAAACCTGTAATAAGACAGCTGGAGACTTGTCCACAATGCTTTCTGATCTTCACCCATCTATTGAGTGTGAGAACTGTGACAGGAGGAATTACAAGCCTGAGACTGAACAAGAATAATCTAACGAGAGCAGATTCAGACCAACAAATCATTCCTCTCCTGACTTTTATCAAAAACATTTCAAGTTGTTAACACAAAGGGCGAGAACTGCCTAAAAAAAAAAAAAAAAAAAAAAGTATTTTAAACCTTGTACTCTTAGCATGTTCACACTGACAGGATGAGGCCGATCATAACGGTCGGACTGGTTACGATATCTACACAATACAAAAACAACTAAAACCTAATTATTACTCCCTTCAGGCCTCCTGCAGTGCCACTGTTCAATCACAGACAAGAATGATCAATGTCTCATTCATTTGTGTCCATTAAAACCATCAGAGTCGTATTTAAAAACTGGAAGATATTGAAAGGTGAACATGTCTGAAGAGGCAGGAGCAATGTTTGGCTTGATTACACATACATCGTCGTTGGCCAAAGCGGTGTCCACTGACCATCAGGTGTTGCGACTCTACACTATGACACCTCCCCAGTGGTGGGTCGGCTCTATGGGGGTGGTATTAGATGGGTCCCTCCTGAAGCCTTGGGGTGAAAGACACTGACAGATCTCTAGTACTGCGGGGTGATTCCTGCCTGGAGCTCTCCTTCCTCTCTCCAGATGCGACCAATGTGTGATGCACCTGTGGTCCCTCATTTCCACACTGGCTTGATGTTTTTCAAGGATATTTTGTGTTCTTGTAGGTTCTTTCCAAAGTGACACTTTACTTCTGATGCCGTCCCAGTTAACGTTTCTTTGGTGAGCCTTCTCTTTTGTCCACAAGTCATTCCGAGCCATTGCTTTTGTGTCCCCACCCTCAGGGAGAGACTGGGGGTATCGTCCAGTGTTATTTTCTTCTTTAGGTTGAGTCGGTGTTCCTCTTGTGAGTGCTGTGCATGATGTTGCTAACCTCATACACCAACAAAAGACTTTTCCTGGATGTCATTTGTGTCTCCAGAGTCACCGGTCTTCATCGGTTTGCCATGCAGACTTTCCTGGAGCTCACTGGTTGCCCACAGATCCTTCAGTATACTTGCCTATTGCTGAACCTCGTAATAAGAACGCTGACCGGCTTTGTATAATTCCAACCAACTTATTCATTTTTGAATTAGTTCTGAATATGCATGTCTATTTTCCTCCCAGTGAGAAAAGTGCATTCTTGCAACCTTTTGTTTATTCAATTCCAGCAGCAAAGTGCCAAGAGTGACATTTTAAAGATGAAATGCACAAACCCTGAATATATCATGTCACCACCTGTTGGCTTGCGCAGAACTGCACTTTAAGATCTTCCTGTTTGTGGCAACTTTTTGTAAAAGAAAACCTTTTGAAAACATTTAACTTGAATTACCGCAGCGCGGCAACCAAAGTGCAAACACTGGACTCGGTGGATGACATATACTCTGCGTACATCTGCACATGGAAATAACTGTGCTGCCGTTCACCTGCAGCTCGGAGGGCACGCACGGCCAACAGCTCTTTACTCCACTGCCAAAACACAGCGCCACATTCTTTTCACCAGTCTCGGGTCCGATGTTGGAGAGATGTGAGCAACGGGGCGTAAAAACACTTCCCTCGCTCGCCTTTTCCCCCCCTCTCTACCACCCTCCTTCTCCCATGAAGCCAGCCCAGAGGTCAGCGCAATCAGGACCCATGAGCAACAAAAGAGCCCTAGTTAGGCGTCCAGCTCAGTGCCCAAGCCAAAGGCCAGCTTAGCAGGGCGAGACTGTCCATTAAGCAAGACCCTGGAACACCCTGGGGATCCGGGGTGAAAGGGGTTAGGAAGAAGAATAAAAACAGTATCAACCCATGCACATACACACGCGTACTTTCAAAGACATACACAGATCATATGAGGCCTTGTTTGACACAGCTGTCAGGGTGCAGTGAAGGGGAAAGACAAGACCCTGTGACACACAGACACCCACAGACACCCACACACACAAACATGCACAGACACACACACACACACATATATATATATACAGACACTGATATTTAGATCTAAAACTCACCATACATGCATTATTTTTTAAGTTTTCTTTCACATTTTTTTTCCCCTTGGGGTGGGGGGGGGGGGTCTTCTTTTATATGCGACTTCTGATTGCAAGGAAAGAGGCAGCAAAAACAACCACCACCACTCTTTGGGTGTGCTGTAGGTTCACAAGATGGTGAATGAAGTCGGTTTTGTCCATCTTATGTTGAGCTGCATTCACGCGACACACACTTCATTCCAGTATGCCTTACTAGAAATATCCTTCCTACTGGAAAGTACTAATGTTTCACATATTAAAGCCTCTAAAGATCTATTCTATGTGTGACTCTTATGTTCATGAGGACACAATATTCCAAAACATTCTGTGCCGTCGACTGTTATTTTCACATCATCACTTCTTTTCTCTCACTTTATTTCCCAAATTGCCAGACCACATGCCTGTCACCTCCAGTGGATCGCTCTCCTTCCCCATCACTCCAGTCTCATGAGCTCCTCACCTTCCTCTCACTTTCTCACTCACTTCCTTGTTGCAATAACTCTCCTTTTAAAGTCATCTACTTTCACTTTACTTCTGCGCCTCCTTTATTTTATTATGTCCTCCTCCCCTCTTATTAAGACTGCTGGTTTTCACTATCAGTCCGTCCTTTGGGAGCTTTATCGGGTATCAACTGAGGGCCACATCGCGTTGTCTTCGGGTTAGCATGTCTGGGTCCTTTCAAAGCAAAGGTCTGCACACCCACATGGACACCTCCACCAACACTCTCCTCCTTTCCTCAGGGTCAGTTCACCTCCCTGTGGGCTCAAGCCACCAATCATGTCCACCAGCACATCTTCTTTACCCCAATCCCTCAGCCCACTGCTACTTCACCAACCCAATCGACCTCTCCCTCCCTGCTCCCCCACCCCCCACCCCCCCACCCCACCCCACCCCACCCAGGACCTGTCCACAGAGCTGTGGCCAACCAATCACAGCATGTCAGGCAGCCGGTCCTGATGGAGCATGGTGTCAGAGCAACACTCAAGAGCTGCCGAGGATGAAGCCTCGAGAGACTTCCCGCCTCTCTTCTTCTCCTCCCCCTTTGTCTGTCCCTCCCTTCTTCCTGTCTGCTCGATGACACAGTGAGCAGAGACAGATATGCGATACAACGCGAAGAGGAAATAAGTTTGAGTTTAGCCTAAAGTCATGGCACCTCACGAAAGTTGACAACTGTTCAAATGTAAACAACTGCAGAGACGGGATCATCTAAATATCACGTCGACAGAAGAAACGTCTGCTAAGAGACTATTTTACACCCAACTAAAAGTAGAAAGATTTGAACATTTTTAAGACTGTTGCTATATTTGACTTATTCCCCAAGTCTAATGTGCCAAAGGCAGATGACACGGGGCTCGGTAAAGATACTGAATGTTCAGCTACAGTGGAGCTTGATGAGGGAACGTTAGAATTTGATACACCTGTAACCATCGGGAACTGGTATCTTAAGAATTACACAAGAAGATCAACAAAGGAGAAGCAGCAGATATGAACAATATTCCTCAGAAGCTCATTAGTACAAGATAAGAGTCTCAATAAATGAAAATGATTCTTTATTATTAGACTTTCTTATGGACTGTGACTGCTCCCTTCACCTGCATGTTCAAAGTGCAGAAAGCCTATAACAAAACATCACGCTAAGATTTCACCAAAAAGAAAATGCTGACATACTGTACAGAGAGAGAGTACATTTCTTTTTTTTTCACAATTTTAAGTATGTCCATATCAAAGCATTGATATGATCAAATCACATCTTTTTTTAAGCCTTGGTATCGCTGAGTAAAATGGGTGGAATAGCCATGGAGAGTTAACATCAACTTTACTTCATAGTTAGAAGAAAGTCTTCCAGTAAAGTGTATTCATAATTCAATATTTCCTTTATTTCTCTCTGGATATTATGCTGCAATCAGATGGGAAGAAAGAAAAAAAGTGCAGTGTTTGTGTAATTTGCAATTTCTCGCAACAGTGGCTTACAAGAGGAAACATGAGATAAGATTTGTTGAAACAAGAGGGTTGATGAACTGGAGGGGAGTAAAATATACAAAGGGTACAGAAAGGATAGAGAGGGTGCAAAAATTAATGATGGGGGGGGGGAAGCGAACGATAAACAGAGAGAAAGTGACTGAGACAACACATGACTGGGGGGAAGAGGGATCTGGTAGTGGTCGTGAGCAGAAATGAAACAAAACTGACATGCTAAACGCCTCTCGGTGCGAAATAGAAGGGCGATAATAATAATTGTAGGAGACCATAAGTCTGACCAAAGTATAAACAGACAGTAGAATACTTGGTGCAGATTCTCTGGATAGGTAAACATATATAAATATATGTATATACAGGAGGTAAACTAGTTATTTCAGATTATATATTGAGTTTGAACTAGATCTGAACACTTATTTGTCAAAAGCCAATGCTGAAAACGCATAAACTTTAAGCCTGGAGGAATGAGCAGAAACGAGAGAAAAAATACATGAAATGAAAAATTAAAGTTGGCATGAGAAAGAACGAAAAATGTTTTTGCAGTAGCCGTGAGTGAGGGAGTACAGCAGTAGTGTATACGTGCGAATAACTTCACATTTTTAAATACAGTGGAGTTGCTGACAGCCTCTCCAAGTTTTCAAATGATCCCCTGTTTGTGGAACTTGCTGAGTGTTTATCATATTATCCTCTGTTCTTTACAGAGCAGAGAAGTGGGCTCTCTCTATATACTACGCTGTGGTTAGCTCGAATTAACTCTGGCAAAACCATTCGCGGGTGCGGGTGTGCGTGTGTGTGTGTGTGCGTGTGTGTGTGTGTGTGTTTTCTGTCTGCCGTGTTTTTTCCACAACTTTGGGATGAGATCTGAGAGGAAACGGACAGATTTCCATCTGTCTGCTTCATTTGCAAAAAAAAAAAAAAGGGGGGGGGCACTCACGATTCAAATATACGCTTTAGCCATCTCTCCTGTCTCCCTCTCTCCCTGCCTCTCTCTCTCTCTCTCTCTTTCTTTTCCATCTTCCTCTCCCTCTGCCTCCCCCCCATCCAAGTGGCATCTGTGGATGACCAGGGTACAGAGTGTCGTGAGGGCTAAAGGAGGAATTGGGGGGGGGGGGGGGGAGAAGGAGAAAGAAGGAGCAAGCGCCTCTCACTTCATATTTCCCTAGCACCACCCCGGAGTGCCAGCCAGCCTGCAGTCTGTTCTCCTTTGAGCTTTCTATTCTACCACTGAACAGGGGGAAAAAAAAAAAAAAAAAAAAAATCAATTCATATTTCCATAATCCACAGTCCTGTCTGTCTGCATGTCTTTGTCCCCCCTCCCTCAACCTCCATCTTCCCTCTCTCTCTCTCTCCCTCTCTCTCTCTCTATCCTTCCCTGGGGTAGACTAACCCCTCCACCCCAATCCTACGGCCTACAAATGTCATTACGCAGAGCAACAATAACAGCCTAAACAAAAGGAGGCCTTGCTCTGAGCTCTGAGCCCCTCTGCAGAGACTGCTGGCTGCTGCTGCCATATGCTGGCCAGCTCGGGCCGCAGAGAGACGCAGAGGCTGTGGCTACAGAGGACTCCAGCCTTCAGCCCCCACAAAGGAGGAAAGGAGCCTTAATCCTGGTAATGAGGCCTGTGAATGCGGCCTTTATGTATACGGGGGAAAGGGCCAATCCCTCTGTACACAGCACGCTAACTAGCCATCTTAAGGGCCATCTTATCCACACAAACGATCTGGTCAACAACAGAATGAAAGAAAAGTAAGGTTGTGGGGGGGGACTAAGAAGGAGAGACATTGAAGTGGACCGACAAGGCCCAAGTCAACACAAACACAATTTTTTACCCCATTTATGTCCTCTATCTTGACTTACAGGTCCCCCCCCCCCCCCCCTCCTCTATACCTCTGTCTCTATCGCTAAAATTTCCTTCTCCCATCTCTGTAAGCTCACACACTTGTTACCTCACTCCTTTTACCTCTTGCTCTGATAGCATGCTCTGGTTCTTGTGGGGCAGGCAGATATTGCCTGAAGCATCTTTCTAGAAGTCCGTTTATTCCTCAAAGTGGATCAGAGAGGCGAGAGAGCTGCTTAAACTCACAAGCTATGCTGCCGTGTTGAAATATAAGCCAACCCACATTTTTGTTGTCTCAATTTTTTTTTTTTTTTTTTTTCCTGCTTGTTAGATTTACTACCTTCTGCCAGGCTGATGGGCTGCTGCAGTCAACTGTCCAGTGATTTGCTCTGGGACTTTTGGCACAGAAACAATGTACTCCATGCCTTGTGTTTGGTTTTTTTGTGGGGGTTTTTTCCCTCCCCTCTGTCAAATGCCGGTCTTCTGTCAATCTCGGACTGACAGTGCAGCAATCACACACAAGACATGAGCAGCCCAAACAGCAGAGAGCAGGACTTGTCACAGCAACAGCAAAATGGTTCAACCCGGTCCACTCACAGTCAATAGATTCATGCAACCGAATAGGAACACATTTGTGATCATTTTGATCAAGTTAAAGCACCGCACTTTGAAAAAAAGACACCCTGCTGAGGCAGTGCATTTTCTCGGGTGGCAAGGAGCAGGCTTTTCAAATAAACGCAAATCAAACCAGGTCTGTGCATTGTCCCCTTGAGAGAAGTGATCAAATATGTGACTGGCATAAAGGATAATTCAGATTTGTGACAACCTGGGCCCTGTTTTGTTGTTTGGGGGGGGGCATCATGTTTATTAGAGTTGATACCTTGTTATTCACCCAATTTACTGAGTCGGGGCCAAACGCACAAAGACATTATCGCATTAGGATACACAGGGATCCAAGACTTTGATTCAAGAATTTGAATTACAGCTAACCGTTTCCACCGTTACAAAGTCGTTACTGTTTTAATAACAATTTTATGCTTCTCAAATTTTTAAATTCTCACCCAATGCAGTTCATTTGAATCTTTCTTTTTGTGCTAGTTAACATGAGGCCCGGGGCTGTTTTGGCACTAAAAGCTGGATTGGCAAGGCATCACATGAATGAAGGTGACAGAATGTAACTTTGACTATAGACATTTTGCTTCTTTTTTTGGGGGGGGGATGTTTATTTTACAAGGTCAAGTTTTTGGCTGAGGCTAATTTGCTGTATAGATTCAGTCCATGCACAACAAAACAAGATGAAATATGGATTAATCATAAATACAAGAAGTTATTAGAATCTCACTGGTCAAACGTTTCGCCTACTGCACTTACCATAAGTGTGCTCATTAATAAAGACAAGTTGACACCTATAAGAACCCTTTGACCTGTTTATGAGTCTCAGATCATAAAATGCTCCTTTCATACCCTTACTTTTTTTTTTGTAGAATTGTTAATGACCTTATATCTTATTATAGACAAGTACAATGCTTTTAGCAGGAATCTAAGCAGAAGCGATAATTGGAAAGTCACTAAAATCCTCTTTGAGTGGTCCCCTTATTATGCCATATCTAGAGATACTAATATTTACTGTATAACCTCACTGCATTGTTTTCCTTTAAATGATTTGGGGGGAAAAAAACACAGCATGCCAAAGAGCACAAAACAGCTGAAGTTTCCGCTTTCAGTTTGGAAATGAACACTATAATTGTATAAACGTGAACAAAAAGAAGCGAGCGGAGTAGGACAATAAGAGGGAGCAAGAGATAGAAATAGACGGAAAGAGAGAAAGGGAAAAACAGAGGTGTGCATTCCTGTCACGGTTGTATGATAATTACTGATTCATCGGTTATTGAAGACTTGCTCACTGCTTTTCATTACCGACAACAGACGTACAGTGAGAAAGAGAGAGACAGGGAGGAGGAGGAGGAGGGAGGAGGTGGAGGAAGAGGAGGAGGAAGAGGAGGAGGAAAGGGAGAGAGAAGGCGAGGAAGCACCGAGGTACAGTGGTGGTGGTGATAGGTGTTGGGGGAAGTTACCACAGGATGGCAGGGTGAGTGAGGGCATTAGGAGAGGAAGGGAGATGGGAGAGAGAGAGAGAGAGAGAGAGAGAGAGAGAGAGGAGGAGGAGGAGGTGGTGGTGGTCGGGGTTGTCTGTAACCGTGAACGAGTGAGAGATTTAGAGGGAAGGAGGGAGAGAGAGAGAGGAATGAAAAAGCGGAATGTGTTCCAACCTGGTCTGTGTGGTCCTGGGGGAAGCTCCACAGCACGGTTGGATCTAGAGGTAATTGACAGACAGCATTAATCAGCGGGTGAGAAACACACCGTCTTCGCTAGCTGCCTCAGAACACATACATATTAATGAGAGGGGTGGGGGCAAGGGTGGCTGCTGTGAGTCTGTGCACGAACACACACACACACACACAGAGAGAAAGACAAGAGCGAGAGAGAGAGAGTCTCGGCTGTATGTGCTGTAAATATGCAAATATATATTCTCAGTGTAGATATGATAGCTTATATTATACACCAAATCATGCACGTTTAAGGAAGTCACAATAACACCTACTTTAGTTTATTTGCTTAATTATTCCTACATCCATACAAGCCTTGGTGTTTTGCTGAAATGTAAATCGCATACTAAAAGGTTTATTATTATCTACAGGATTTCTCTCTCGGAACAACAAATAAAACATTAAAGCTGGCAGATTAGCCAGGATGATTAATTGACTGACGGATCAAAGAAATTACACATTTCTAATGCAACCTCGACTCCAAAAAAGGGGCAGATGATGAATGAAACTGGATGTGGTGATTTGCAATTTGGAAAAAAAACAATATTTCTAAACAGAAGATAAACAACATCATATGCTGAATGCTAATAGTGTCAGATAGACTTTATATACTTTTGAAAATCTTAAAATTGATGGCACTAACACGCAACACAAAAAAGCTGGTCGAACACATCCAACTAAATATAATGAAAGTGATGCTACGAGAAACAACACGAGCTGAAAATTAGTTAAATTAGCAACAGGTCGATATAAAGACTGGTTAGAAAAGAAAAGGTTAATTTAAAGAAGCATCTTCTCCCTAAAGTAAAGGTGGGGTTCGCCAATAATTATGCTGAACCTGAAAACTATGTTTAAACTCGGCTGATCTATTTGACAGGAAATGTTTCTCCACAAATCTTTGAAAATCACACCATCACAATTAAAAGACTACAAATCTACAGAAGACTCTACTGAAGTCTCCTTGTGAACGGAGCAGGGCTGAAGGTCATCCCTCGAAAATGCTTGTGACCTTTGACCCACAAGGGGCCACTCCATGGAGAATAGACATGATATCCTGTACTGGTTACTACTGCATGGATATTACTTCAAACAGTGAAAACAAGCAAGCGAAAACTGCTTTCGGGTTTATTTACAAACTCAAAGTAAAGCTCTGTCATGCTAAACCATATAGTGCATCACTTCATGCTGACAAACCCTCCCTGGAGACACAACCAGGAAACATTTGCTGCTTCTTAAAACAAAAAGTCAAGCTAAAGTCGCACACCAGACAAGAATAGATGACGTTCTCTTACTGAACTCGACTGTTCGAGTACAACACTGCAGACATTAACAGACGTTTTCTCCAAGAAGACAGATGTCACATAATGGCAAACATGGCCTTGTTGTACTTTTTTTTTTTATTGGATGTGGCCATGCCATGGAGTTCAAAATAACCGCATATTTTTAACGAAACGGTCACCGTGTCTTATCTTCATCATCTGATAAGATTGTCGAACTGTAAATCATCTCATCTTTTTGACAATATTAGTTGTATTATATTAATCAGACACAAAAAGAACGGACGTAACAATTACAAATGATGCAAAATAAGACTGAAAGGATGAACTTTTGCATTACGTTTAGCTACTTGGCATAAAATGATAACCAAATGAGACAATTTTATGTTTTCTCTTTTCATATCTGTGATATGTACATCATAATTTGGGTCACTTTCCTGACATTCGCCTTTGAATTAAGAAAAGCCATCACGCGAGTGCGTCAGAACAATCATGGGTTGAATGGCCTTTCCTGTTAAAGCATTGTGTTTAAAAGACATTGAGGTTTATAGCAGAACGTCACACATAAGACACAATCAAAACAAGCAAAAACGTGCCTTTTAGGCGAGGATACTTTGGAATAACACAGTGGAGAGGAGTGTTTACAAAAGGATGTGAGTTAGATATTGACATACAACAAGTAGCAGCTCGAAATGACAATTAACTCTGTTTATGTATGGGGCTTCGCCTGCTTTTTCCTGGTGCCACTGTAGGCGCGTTTCTCTTGGAACCAGCTTTAAGACTACATCCAGGGCCTTGCTTCTCTCAGACTCATGCCATGGGGTTGAAAAGAAGCAGTCACCCAGCCATAGTGTGAACACAGGGGTCTCTGGTAAACATGGCTTCCACAGCTCCAAGGTCGCCCCGTGACCCTGGCAAGAACGGCAAGGGCTTGAAGAGACGAGCTTCCTGCATGCCAAGTTCACCGTCATGGACACAAGAAACCCGGGGCAAAGCCGAAACACACGTAATTAACAAACGGTGAACAGAACCATTTAATATAATGTATAAATAACAACCACCTGTTCAATTGAAATGACGAGAGGCAGATCAAGAGGTAGACCGAAGCCCCCCCCCAGTTTGAAGTTTAAAACTTTTTTTCAAGCAACAATACCAGAATGTCGGAGCCAAGAGGAGATGGCATGTCACTCCGGTAAAGACGACGTGCAACACACATCCTACAAAAAAAAAGTAGCTTCATAGCCAGCGTTGCTAGATTGTGTATGTGAGAAAGGCGCGCGGTGGACGCATGGATGAGAGGACCAAGCAGAATCGATGATGCCTGACATAATCCTGTTGGATAATTTCATGGGCCTGAATAGAGCAGCACGGGAACAAGGGAAAAAAAAAAAAAAGATGCCGCAAATCTCAAAGATCTTCAGTACGATTCTGCCCCCCCCCCCCCCCCCCCCCCCCCCCTCCCCCCCACACCCCCTCAGGAGCCGTTACTGCCGGGGTTATTTTATGCTTATTTACTGGTTGAGAGGACGGCAACGGCTGCTGTTAAATGGTACAGAACTAAGAAAGAAGGGCGGAGTGCAGAAGTGGTGGAGAAAGAGGAGAGCAGGGGGGGGTGGGGGGGTTTGTCTGACCAGCATTTGACCGTCACAACATGAAATCCTGCCTCCTACTTTCTGCAGTGAATGTGCACAGTAAAACTGTAAAGAACTACACACTACAAGTGGCTGACGATGGTCTGACAACACGTTTTTCATCCCACGAACCAAAAACAACGGATTCGGGAAATCGTCATCCGGCGAGAGTGTAGCAAACAAATAAACATGTTTAATCATTCTTAAAATACTGTATATATTATTATTGAAACATTCCTCAACACAAAAAATATAAATCCATCCAACACCTGCTAAGAGATTTATCTGCATTGATATAAGAAGTTGAGTGACTAAATGAAATCTAAAGTATACTTTGTCGAGACCTTTTAAACGAACTCGGGATGAATAGTGGTCATGAAAGCATCACCAGAGTCTTAATTCAGACAAGCCACATTCAGAGGGTGATCATTTAGTTGTTAGCCAGATTGAAACACTTGAATTTATATAGTGATGCACCATAGAACAAAATGGTTTTATTATTATTTATTTATCATCTATAGTTGGATCTGTGATTACATTTCATGACGCTGCATTAATGACGACTAACTCAGAATTCGGCATTAAATTAAACCTCTTGGTATTTTTGAAGAATTGAGAAGACGGGATTGTGTTTCTCCGACGGTATGACGAGCACGACGAATTTTATGCACTTGAAATATTCAAAAACTGTAAAGTTCAGTACGGCATCACACAGAAGCTGCACAAAGGCAAATAATAGTAAGATGCAACGACACACAGTGGCCTTTCCACTATGGCAGCGGACAAATGCCAACTTCTTAATACTTAAAAAAACAAAACAAAAAACATCTTACAATATCTTGCATAAGTCTGTACCTTACAGTCCCTTCCTTCCTTTCTGGCCTGTAGGTGCTCATGCTTCAGGTTCTAGTTTTAATTCTTACTGATGAAAATTGGGTGTCATTTTCCATCCCTTTATGGTTTTTTTGTAAAACATAGATCTTATTTTTTCCCTTATTCGTGTCTCCACTTTGGTCCATCTTCCCTCTTACTCTCACATGCTTCTTTCAATATTTCTCTCACAGTTTTTTTGGTTTTTTTTCCTTCCTCTCGCCTGCAGCTTTATGTCCCTTTCACCGCACCCCACCCACCCCACCCCCTTCATTTTTCTCAATTTCTTGCGTTCATAAACCCCTCCCTCTCTACGTGCTGGGCGTGTGGTGGACACAAGAGGGGGGCCTGAAGGGGGTTAAGGCTGAAAGTTGAAGGTTACAGAGGTGAAGAGCACCCCTGCTGTTCCACCAGGGGACACAAATGTCACCATGACAGATCCCGCATTGGTTAATCCACCCGCCCCTCCTTCAAAAAGCACACACACACATGCACGTACACACACACACACACACACTGCGAGCGGTATACATTTCAATCTGAAAATTGCAGAACCAATGTCAAGTGTGAATCACGCAGACAAAGCTTGGCAGTAATCCATTTCCTTTTCCACCCTTATAAAATATTTGAGGTGCAAATGACACGCTCATTATTTTCTCAGTTTAAATGTCATCAAAATGTTTGCATAACTCCATTCGCGAGAAAACCAGGCCCACAGTAAATACATTTGTACGCATTCTGTCTGCAGCCTTTGAGGATTTCAACTTTTTTTTGGGGGGGGGGTACTCCGTTTACAAAAAACACAGACGGAGGACTTTACACATGCTTTGGATAAATGTTTTTGGCTTGCTCACAAGGTCATGAAACATTTTCAGCACGCTGCAGACAGTGGTTGCTGTCGGTTGCAATAAAAAACGACAACGTTTGAGACACGGGGGTTCCGGAGGACAACGGCGAAATGAAGGTTCACGCGAAGTTTATGACGACTCCACACCTACATTAAAGTACTTCTACAAGATGCAGGATTATGCGTAATTCAAATGAGAATCAGCATTATTTCTGCTGGATCTACAAATACAATGAAACAGCTAAGTGTCCTGTGGTACATTTGTTGGGGCCTGCTTGTGCAATACGTTGATATGTTGGGCACCTGCAATTCTCTTTTAATATGCGTTTATTGCTATAGTCGATAAAATCTATTTAAAAAAAAAAAAAACAGTTTCAGGTCATATAAAAACAGTCCATTTTAGGTGGCACCGGAGGCAGCGACAGTGACAAGGTGGAAAACAAACAACCTATGGCGTATATCGCCCCTGTGGAGCATAAACAGATCCAGCGGGTGAGAATTGAATTGAAATCACCTATCGAGAATATCATTCCCCCATTCGCACCTGAGCAAATGGATGCGGACGAACGTGACGGAGAAGCCTTTTGAGGCGACCGCTGGCCACCGCTTGCAATTACTGCATGTGTGCCGGTTTGCAAATGTGCACTGTGCTGAGTGAGTGAGACTCGTGTTTACAGATAGGAAGCGGAGTCTGGAGTGACTGTTTACAATACAGTAGCTTGTCCATTGATCCCCGGGGGCTTCAAGCGTGGCTGACCTCCCACAGTCACAACGGGGGCACCGCAGAGGCAGCCCCTGGGCCGTGACACCAATCCTGGTGTTTGGAGTGGGGGGAGGGGGGGGAGGGGGGGGAGGGGGGGGGGGGGGGGGAGGTAGGGGGGGGATCGGGTAAATCAGTAAATCAATGTGTTGGCTATTTTTGAAGCACCTATTTTTTGAGAGTTGAGGTGAGGAGGGTTAATGGATGAGGGGTGCTGGGGGCCTGAGAGCTGGGCAATGGGAAGAGAGAAGGGGAGAGGAAGGATGAAGTGAGGGGGGGGGGGGACGAGGGACGGATTGCCTAAGAGTGGGAGGTAAACCTCAGCATCACTCAGCTGATATTACTCCTCTCTGACCTACTCAGGTAAACCATCAAACACAGAAGAGATGAAAGAGAATACTGTAGTATCATACAGTATATGTGGATCAAGACAAGTGAGAAACAAGAAATAAGCCTACTGTCTTATCGCCTTAATTTTTTATTTTTGTTCCCACAAATCTATGCCTTTTGGCACATTCAAGTAGGCTAAAAATGAAAAATACTGGCATGTTCGTCTTGGCATATATCGCTGCTTGTTGGGATTTTCAAGTAGGCTAAAAAGAAGCTGTTGGCAGAAGATGTCATTCCTAATGCTGCTGGCTGGAAGAAAAAGTTGGCACATGGCACTGATGTGTCAAACCTCACACTGTCCAGTGCTGTACGGAGAGTTATTCAACTTTAAGTCATTTTGTCACTTAACTAAAAAAAGTAAAACACAACTATTTTGAATGACATAAGAATTTATAAATTTTTTTAAAAATAGGCTTTGAGACAATAAAATAAAAAAAGCATAGGAAGAACATGAAATACGCCCACAGTTGCAGGGGCACAGCATTTCTATAGGATCACTTCAGGAGCTCAATACCGGTGGCCTGAATGCATGGTTCTGGCTTTACAACTGCCAGAGACTTCAGTAAAACACAAAAAGACCTAACCCCAAATCCAGTGTGAATACACATTTAGATGAAAGCCTCTCGTTTATAATTCTCTATACTATGTGAATCAAACGCAGACTTAGAGCCCTCATGGCCATCCAATGTTCTAAAGGCATAAAAAATGCACTTTTTTTTTTTTCCACCTTAGTCCATGAACGAGTGAATGTGTGCTGTGGGTGAATAGGAGGCCTGTTTGTTAAGAGAGGCCAAATCCCATATGGTGAACAGCAGCTTCTCGGCTGAGGAGAGAGGCTGTGAGGGCCACCGGCAGCCCCTCTCCTCTCTCCCAGCTCCAGAGATGAAGGGATGCGGCGCCTGCCTCGCCTTGTTCCTCCTTTCTCCCACTCCCTTTACCTCCTCTCCTCCCTCTTTCTTGGCCAGGGGTTAAACTGCTGCACTCTAACCTATTTGGCAATGATTTCATTCACTCAAGTTTCTCTCGCTCACTCTCATCTCAGAGAAGAGGTTTATTTCACAGTATGGAGTGGATTAGGCCTCCCTCGTATGCCCCTGGACAAAAGCATTGTTTTAGTGCGAGCCTGTTCGCTGTAACTGGAGGAAGCTACTGCTACTAAGCGTCCACAATACGACTATTGTGGGACGCGCAGGCCTGGAAGGACCCTGCCTTGGAGGCCGTCTAGACTTTGAGCCCAGGCCGACTGGAGAAATGGGGAGAAAATCCCATCAGGCAGTGGAGTGAAAGTTAACTAAGGTAACCTGCTGTGAACCTGATGAAGATGTCAAGCCAACATATGGCAAAAAATGTCTATTGTCAGAACAAGGGGCTTTTTTTTTTTCCCCCTCTGAGGCTATGGTAGGAGGAGGAGGAGGAGAGAGGGGGTGGCTAAAGAAAACTGGTAAGGGGGTAGCAAAACCTAAAGGAAGGAATAACTGCAGTGGTCATCGTTTTACTTCTGGATCAGTAGTCCTATTCTGGCTGGGAGGAGGCCCAACCCTTCCACTCACAATTAAAAGAGTAAGCAGATTAACTGGCATCTTTCAAAGGCCAGCAGGACGAAAAACCCACTCACAGCCGTTTAAAACAATTTTTTTTTTCCTCCCTTTGCCCGTCAAGTCTCACTCTGCACACAGCAAATGGCATTACATTTCATGCTGATTTAGTGAGTAGAGCGTTTGAGAAAAGAAAAACTTCTTAAACCATGATATGGTCCTTAACTTAACTGAAACTGATTGGTCACACCGTGTTGTTACACACGAGGACTGTGAGCTGAGTAAAAAGGGAGAAAAGCCCTTAAGTGACGAAAAAAAAACTACCTGGATTACATCAATAAATGCACACCTTAATGAAGAACAATGGCAATTTGCAGGCCCGGACTATTTCTTTATTAAAAACACTATCGAATGCGTCATAATGTTGATCTAGATTGGGCCTAAAAATAGGACCTGATTTGCAAAAGGGTGATAAGCTTTAATTCCAATGCTTGAACATTTGAATAAAGAAAAAGAAAAAAAAAAAAAAAACAACCTCTAAGGTAGAGCCTGAATCACCAGCCAAAAAAACCCAACTGGCAGGCTTCAACATGTGAGAGATGTTGGCCTGGGGGATTTCTGAGCCATTTCTACAACTACATCTGAAGAAGATAAACAACAGTCTCAGCTGGAATGAGAAGAAAGAAAGAGCTGTATGGAGATGATGTGACCCTATTAATGCCACATTAATTGTTCGTCTTTTCAACTATGTGTGAAAAAAGGTTTGGTGGGAAGAGCTGAGAGAGAGAGAGAGAGAGAGAAGGGTGGGGGGGAGAGAGAGCAAGAGAGAGAGAAGTGAAAGCGATACTGTCTCCGGGCTAGTTGGGATGCAACCCAATTTCACAGCTTCACGAATGAGTGCTACAGCATATGGATGCAACCTTTGTGACAGCCTTTGTGTATCACCACATATCAGTGTTGATATTCCCAGTCAGATTCCATACTGGTCCAACATTATGTCAAACACTGGCTTCGCTTGGCTGCATTTTCCAACACAACACACGTGCAGCATGTTTGTTGAGAGGAGTGTGCTAGCCTCCTAAAGCTAAGGGGAGGGAAAAAAAACAACAACAACAAACCATCTCCCAAGACAGACTCCTCTCCAACTCTCTCCTCACGTTACGTTCAGCTACTGCAAAATAATAAAATAAGTGCTCATGTTAAGATAGTAATGTGCCCTAAAATCGGAGGTATAACCTGATATTCACAATATGACCCAGATTTTTTCCTCTCTTTCTCTCTCTCTCTTCCAAACAGACGCAGTGTGGAACTCTTTTGCAGAGTTTTAACAGCAGCACAGGTTAAGAGATAATTCTGTCGCCGGTTGCTTGGCTGGAAACCTGATAGAGATTCACACATTTCATTCCATATGGTCTAACCATCTGCTTTCATGATAACCAACATCGACTAAAGTAGATCATCAACTGTAGTGTCAAAGCCAAGATGCGTAAAAACAGAGACGATATCGTCATGAAGGAAAGGAGGTGCAGGTCCAGTCATGTCATGTAAGACAGCAACCATTCGGTCCACGTTGTAACGTTGCCTCCTGGAAATGAGGATGTCCTTGAACACAACCCAAGAAATGTTTTCAATGATAAGCAGAAATATCAATTGATGTGCTAAATTGATTTTTTTTTTTTTTTTGTAGACGTTTTGTGCAATTGTATACCAGTTTGTCATATAATCCAACGAAAATTATAAGATTTTATGCGAGATTCGTCAAGATGCCGGGTTTTCTTTGTAAAAGTAAAACTTGCAACCTTTCAATATGATTCATATTAATTTTTATTCAAATTATCACTGAAAAAAAAACACAACATATTTTATTAGTCATGTGCTTGACAAAGTCACCTTTATCCAGAAAGACTGTTAAGAGATTTTTTTTTTTTCTAAGAAACCCGGCTACTTCCTATTTTACCCAAGTTGGCAAGTTATATCAACAATGTTGGATTCATTCATTCATTCATTCATGGAATTGGCTACTATAATGACTGGACTGATTTACAATTTTAATTTTAAAAGAATATTTTAAAGTTATTGCACAGTGCTATGTGCCTGGAATCGTACTGCGAGATGACAAATGTATGTTTCTGGATACATAGATTCTAAAGTTCGGGGGGAAGCCGGTGATAAGGTCACTCACTGTCACTTACAGGCGCAAAAGGGCGAGTTTCTTTACTCGTCTCTGAGGCGATAGTTCCAACATCACAGAAGACGCCGTGTGCAGCGCAGCAGCTCCTTGAGGTGTGGAGGGATCGATCTGACTTAATATCACATGGCACGGCACCCAGAGGCAGCCGCGTGGTGCCGGTGACAGTGTAAAGCCTTGCCTTTGGCGGCTACATGCTCGGTGCTGCCGAGCTGCGATTTGAAGTTCGTGTTGCAAAGGCTGACAGACAGACAGCTCTCACTCAGACACTCAGTCAGTCAGCCAATCTTTCCACGGGGATAACAATACATCTTAATCTGTTCAAAGCTCGCCGTGGCGCGTCGTCTCAAACACGTTCACGGGGGTCTCGGCGCTCCGACGAGACGGGTGGACAAATTCTAACCAACAGGACCGAATCAGAACACCTGATGGGAACGCTTAGTGTTCGAAGAGGCGTGATTTGACGGTTAAGTAAATTAATTCATTCACCCATTACTGTTCTTTAAAAGAAATGTCAAAACGGTTTGATCTTGAAAGAAAGTTTGGGATCTAATACACACAATGACATGAAATTGTCATGTATAATTACAACAACAACTTTATTTAAGCACTTTTCAGAACAGTTGTTGCAAAGTGCTTTACGGTAAAAACACAGACAAAAAAAAGTGGGGGGGAAAAAGTCAGGCGAGACAAGAGGAGCAATATGCTATTTATTTATTCATTTTCTTTAAACAATTTATTACATAAGTTACATCAAAGCACCTTGGCAAAAATATTTACCTCAGACGAGGAAGCACATAAATACTTTGCTTTCCGTAAGCAGTGATGAGTTTTTATCTGCTTTTGTGATCATTTCACATCGTGACAAGAAACGTGCACGTTCTTTTGGAAATACCCAAGTAACATTAATGGCGTTTACAGGGGAAAAACAAGCAAACGTACCGAAGCACAACCGATTCTCTCTGATAATATTTGATGATTCTTAAACAATTCACAAGTCTTGGGGATTTAAAACTGGTCTAAGCCAACAAGACTCCACCTGGGATGCCGAAAATTACATTTTAAACACTTATGTCAGTGCATCGCCTGCTTCTATCCAAAAAATTCAAAAGCTAAACAAGTTTAAGTAAACATCTGTGTTAATAACACTTAATAAGAAATGATTTTCGAAGATGAGTAAATCCAGAGTGTCACTTAAGAAATATTCTTAAAGTAAAGTAATTGGCTATCCCATGTGATCCCTTTCTGTTTTAAGTTGAGAGTTACTGAACAAATCTGGCCACTTCAACATTCAAAGTACAAAACAATGTGATATAAACGGGACTATTTGTGCAGAATTGTGTGAACCACTAGCAACTTGGACAATTCGCCCACACGTCTCATGAGGAAATGACACTAACAACTAAAATTCCTGATGATCCTGAGACCGTCTAGGAAACGTGTGCATCTCTTTCAACTGACCACAACCAAGAGTTTGTATTAGTCTGCCAACTCTTCATGTGTTCATACCGTGTAACATTTAGGATAGCCTCATCTTTTATGGAAATAAAACACAATCAGAGATCATTTAGTGAAAGGGGAAAATAAAATCTGAACATCAATGAGGTGCCGTAAAATGAAAAGAACAAATAATTGGCTTTATGAAAACAAAGACAACGTGAGTGAATTGCTTGATTTGCAATGATAAATGGTCTCAGACATTTACAAAGGCATCAAGACTGACCTATATTTCCTGTCCTGAAAAAAAAAATAGGCCAGAACCCAAATTAAGGGCAGTAGGGCTACTACGCGTACGTAAACGCCATCATCTTCACAGTAATTGCGTGGTGTTGGGCAACACGGGAATCGGCTTGAGTGAAGAGAAGTAGCCTGAGGGCACGGCTGTTGACATGTAAATAGCGAGGACAGAAGCTGAAATGACAGCACAGGCGGGAGACTTGGACTAGTAGTTCTGCTTGACTTGAATTTGCCTTGGCCACAAAATTAAGGTCTTAGGGACAACAGTCTATATGTCAAGATACCAGTACTCGTATCATGTCAATAAATACAGTGATTTCCTTAATTGCCGAGGAAACACACATTTCTGTCTTTTACATCATTCATCTTTTGGATCATTTTACGTCAGCGTGTCTGGCAGCTTGTCCAATGGCGCCCGGGTGCAATCCGTTCCTCTGCAATTACAGAGTACTGTCCGGTCCGTGAACTACATGCGAGCTCATGTCACGCCACTGGCCATTGATGCAGTTTGATTGTGACGCCTGTATGACCTCCACGAGGCCGTTCTATATATGGCTTTTGTGATCAACCGCAATCAACGTGAAAAACCCGTCAACAGGTTGGGAAAGCGTCATCTTGTTTAAGGTTATATAGCACGAGTAGCCCATGAGAAGCTTTACGATCATTCCACCACACGACGACAGGAAGGCTGCTTGAGCTTCTTGCAAAAAGTGAGCCGGCCCCCAAATCCTGTTAAAATCCTGTCATCACAAAATGTGTTCAACATGGGTCTCAACAGTCAACACAACATATTTTCAGCTTCTTCTTTTTTTTTTTTTATACGATCTAATTTGCCAGACTAGGAGAGATTAACGTCGCCAAAGCTACATTAAAGCGCAGGCTCCACTAATCCCCGTTCATTTGTGGGCTAAACTAGGCCACACTGGTATTTACATGCATAAGAACCAGCCAATCATTGTTCGTTGACTCAGAATAATTAGTTTTTCTGTTTGTGGGTGTGCGACTGGGCGAGTTTGGATGGACGTGCTCGTGCCATCTGCTGCGCTTATCCACATACATGCCTGGCCATTGTCGCACTTTGACATGGTGCATGTGAAAAAGAGCTCGCGTCGCGATAACACGAGTGGTATTTTGGAAGCTAAATTCAGCTGGACATTATCCTAGCCTTTGCTTGGTGGGTTTTTTTATTTTTATTTATAGACACATAAAATTCCCTCCGCTTTTTGGAGCAAAGCTTCCAAGTGGTCACGGGGGAATACATTTGTCTGCCTTCCAATGAAGATGCGCACATACAAGCACACACCAAAAAAAAACAAATAAAACACCAACGACACTGCTTGTGAGTTGAGATAATGTGATGAAACTTTCCCGCGTTCATCAAAATTGTCTCATTTTTTAATTATTGATCAGGACCTTACTTTTACCAATTTTTTTTTTTTTCACCATGGAAAGTGGAAATCTAAAAATAGTCTGCGAGTGTCAGTGCCTAGAAGTCTTTCCATGTTCCCCCAGTCTGGCAGCATTAGTGAATTCAGATGAGCTTTCTGTAGCTCTCACAGTTTCTGTGCCTCCAATCTCGTGCACGGGCCCCACACATCCAAGCCCGCCGTGCACACGCGTATACACAGCCACATATGCAGCCCCGGCACACTATACACTTATGCATGTACCTGCCATCACACAGGCACACACAAAGACAGTTTGCCCCTGGAGTTTCAGTGCTGCGTCAGTAAGTGCGAGCGAGCTCAGCCAGCAACCCCCACAGTATCTCACCTCTCAGTTTATAGACTACTGCCATCAGCATATTCTTTTTTTTTCCACCAGTCCTTCACACCCAAAAGCTGCATTATTTCTGGCACGTTCCCCCCCCCCCCCCCCCCCCCCGACGCTTTGACCATTAACAGTCGTTATTTTGGAAGAAACAACAGAGTCGTCCACTTGCAACTTCGATGACGACTTCTATATCTGCCAAAGTGAAGCAAGGTCACACGGCAACGTCTGACAACTCCCCGTTTCCTCTTTCGATTCTCTCTGCAGGGCTCATCTGTTCCTGCCATAACAATTTTCAGGATAAAAAAAAAAATGTGATAAAATAAAGATGGCTTGGAAATGTTAAATGAGCTTTGAATTTAATCAGATGAAAAGATGAAACCCTGGGATGTAAGTGGAACAAGGATGAGTCAGAAAAGCAGAGGGTGGGACACCAAATAATGAAAAGATGAAACCCTGGGATGTAAGTGGAACAAGGATGAGTCAGAAAAGCAGAGGGTGGGACACCAAATAGCAGCTTGGAGTCAAGTTTCCCCCCCCCCATAGACGCCACTCCAAATAATGTGATTACCAAAAGCATGTGGATGCCATATATTGAAAAAAGAAACCAATCATAAAAAATAATTATTATATTTACAACTGGTTAGTTTCAACAGTAAAAGTGCCTTATAAGCTGATCTCAATGTGTCAGGATCTATCCAATCATCTTCTCGACGACGACTTTATCCAATCAGGGTCACAAGGGGCTGTGAGCCAATCAGAGTTGAATATGAGCAAAGGTAGGATCCACTCCCGGACAGGTCCCCTGTACCTCGCAGGGCAAACACAGGGTGAAACAGGCCTACTTTCACATTCACGTCCACCGTCAACTTAGAACCACCTCAAATGTAAACTAGAGTGTTCAGATAAAAAGTCATGCACGTGGAGAACGACGCGAAAACGGCACACAGAAAGGTCCAAAAGTCCCAATTAAACTCCAACAGAGGACGTTTTCTATTAAGTCTGCTGCCCACTGCATCACCAGGTAGTTCTTCAATTCACTATCAAGTTCCAGAGCATACAAATATAGCATGAAAGTGTTATAATTTTGTATGTGTGGTGGTGGATGGATGGATGGATGGATGGATGGATGGATGGATGGATGGATGGATGGATGGATGGATGGATGGATGGATGGATGGATGGATGGATGGATAACAAAAAGTTAACTAGTTGTCAACTCCGAGAGGTTTGTGAAAATCAAAAATAAGATGTAAAAAAGATAGTCGTGTAAAAAAAATGTCAAATTTCTATTATTCCATATAAAATGAACATTTAAGTCAGAACAAACTTATTGTACAAAACATTTTCTATCTTATCCAATAGTTCAAATTTACTTAGCACCAACTCATTGAACACAGTTTTCTATTCCTTCTAATAGACTTCAGAGAAGAGAAAATACTTGATAAACGTCAGAGGGGAATTCTTTACAGCATTGCTGGACACAGAATAGAATAAATAAAATAGAATGTTCAAATATATAATAAGTCAGAATGAAACTTTAATGAGAGTATTAAATATGAACATGTAAAAGACTTAACTGTGATCACCATATGCATGGAAGAGTGGCTTAAAAATAAAACAGCATTTACAGAGAGCAATTCTCGGGTCTGATGGCCACAGGAAGGAAGGAACTGCTGTGACGCTGCTCAGTGCACTTTGGTGGTATAAACTATTGACAAGTGTTCGTCACAGCCGACTTTGCAGGTGTCAAATACAATATTTTTCCATGGCTGTTATAGTCGAATTTGTGTCTTAAAGCAGTAAGCATGAACGTACTTGAACAAAAAGAAATTCTATGTCAGATTTGTTTTAATGTCATTTCTTTTTTTCTTTTTTTTTTTTAGATCTTATGTTGGAAGTTTTTTGGGGGGATCAACAATAATGTTTTTTTGTTTTCTTTTTTTTTCCAATTTGACATACAAAGACACCCATATTATTTTGAGCGATACCATAACAAACATGTACCCAACATTCCAGTCAGCAGCAGCCCCTTTACACAGGAACTGATAAGGCCAGTCTTATTTCAAAGCATCTATTTGTCAACCACAAGTTAATTGTCCAGATCTGATTTGTATTGATAATCAGGATATTGTTTCCTATAGCTTGGTCCAAATGTAAAACTGAATCAAATGTATGAAAGTCAGACCCACATGAGAAGACTTTACTCTCTTCTCTAACTGATCACATGGACTATTTAGCCTCAGCTTTCAAATAAGTCAGACAGGTTGACAAAAAAAAAAAAAATCCAAGGAGCACTAATCAAACCCTGAATATCTTCTGACCGCCACCCTGAACTTGGTCTGGGGGTTGAAGATGACATTAAAGACACTCTGAGACACTGAGTGGGAGGAGGAGTTAAGAAAAAAAAAAAAAAAAAACTCAACTGTGTTCAGATGTAAATGATAAATGACAAAGACTTGGATGGAAGCTGAGTGTATTTTTATTTTTTTCCCGGAGCCAATTTAACAAAGTATGAGGATTGAGACAAAAGAGAATGGAAGAAGGGCTGTGAGATACACAAAGTGTGAGACCCTGGGGTCCTCTCAGGAGTGCGAGTGGAGGAGTGTGGCCTCTCTAATGGCCAATCAACACCCGCCTTGCTGCCATGGCATCTGTTGGTACTCCAATGGCCTCCCGTCCGAGTTCGAGCCCGTTGCAAACTCAACGCACAGCTGGCGTCCAATCAGACTCTAGAACGGGCGACGTTTGGGTCAAGGAGCAATTCTGACATTTTGCAGAATGCCAACGTTCAACCTTTTCTAAAAGTTCCACTACACGGGAGTTTTGCTCTGCAGCTATGAAGAGTGGAAAAAGGAAAAGGGTGAAAGCCAAAGGGAAAAAGTGAACATCAGAGTGCTGCTTGGAGGGGACCGCGAGGGAGGGAAGGAAGTGGATTGATAACTAACTAGCGAACAGTAAGTAACGTGATGAGACCTTCAGGTCTTGGCAGAAGTGTTTTAAAGGTGCTGTATGAAAGTAACTTTTCATAATTGGACAAAGCAAAGCTTTTAAGCCATATGAATAAAAAAAAAAGGACCAGTATGTCTGCTCTGTACTTTTGCTTATTAGGTTTTCTTTACATGTATCTAAAGGATGGGAGTCAAACCTTTTGTCACGTATATCCCAACAGTTAAACTTCCCGCAGCATATTTTAATACTAGTTAAGACGCTAAAGCTGGCAATAAATCTGTCACCTCTCTAAAAAAAAAAAAAAAAGACATGCTTAAAGGTACTCGACTGACAAGCAGAAACATGACATGGGAAGCACACAATCAAAAAGTTCTTTCATCCATCCTCTGAGGCTAAAGGATGCCGTACGGATTATTACAGTGACTGTAACAAAATCCATTTGATTGTAAGGCTCGGAAAAGGCATTGATATTCATTCATTCACACACTGATTCAGACAACTGAGTGTTCGCAATTCCCGTCACCTGGAAGTGTGAACTACGGGAGGAAAATAGTAGGTTTAACATGACGAGACAAGTGCAAACCAAACAGTGAGGATTCAAAGCCAACTGAGGCCCGTGTCCTGTGAGGTACCGCAGCTCGCCGCGCCGCCACCACTGAAGCTTTTTCATAGTAAATCATTCCCCCTAATTGCATCATGAATGTTGCTGTAAAATTGATATGCTGATCTATTAAGTTTATTGCTTTGTTAGTGGGAACAATCTGGCTGCGGGGAGCGGGCGAGGACAGGTAGCATCTGTCCCCACCTACCGCCTTGGCAGCGACGGCGTCATCTGCTAGCTTTGGCAGCGTCTTGGAAGCACATCAATATGGCTTTATGTAGCCAGGGCCGCTAGTAGCTAGCATGCCAGTCACGCTCTCAGGCAACGCTCGCTCGCAGCCTGAGCAGCCACCGAGCGCTGAGCCAACAGAGCTAAGCGGAACTGAGCTACGGCTGAACAGGGAGGCCAGGTCTCTGTGGACTCGCGGGGGGGGGGGGGGGAACGGGCCAGTGTGTCATCTGCACGCATATCCGCAGTCAGAAGCGCGGGGCCAAGTCCAGATTAAAAAAAAAAAAACAACAACAAAAAAAAATTACTGTCATCACTGGAGCTGTAGGCTTTATTTTCATGTTTGCTTGTTGTGTTGCGCGGACTATTTCTGCTGAGGAATACCTACACTCAGCAGAATTCCTAACATTTTTTTTTTATGTATTAGAAGAATACATTAAGTAGACCATTTATTTACTACAAGTTGAACCGATGAGGCGCGGGAAAACCTCTACTGCTGATGTTACATTGTTATTGGTGTTTGCCAAAAGACAGAAATAATCAAACCAACCCTTGGGAGTAATAACTGGGCGCTTGTCCAACAAGAACACACTGAAGGCCCCAGCAGAGTGAATTCCTCTAAATGACCTGCTTTCAGCTCTGCACATACAAATCGCTAGTATTGTCCTTAAAAAATTTAAAAAGACAAAAACTTAATCGCACACATCTGTGTGTGGGATTGAAATTTAGAACATGCATCACCACCAAAAAGGTCACGGTATGAATAGCAACAAAGCACATGTCAGTCAGAGTGAATGAATGGCCGTGTTGGCGGAACATCACAGGTCATTTGTGCTCAGTGAACACCGCACAACAAAGAAATCCGCAAAGAAGTGATCTTAAAGATGGTCCAGTGCCAGGTGAACCGTTCACTGAACAGTGACAAAATGCACTGGATGAACTGAGAACGCAGGTTTCCAAGCAGCCGCCGAATCAAAAGTGAAGCGTAATTAAAGTTAATTAAGATACAAGTTTATTATTTATAAAAGTGACGGTGCATAATGATGAACATTTAGATGTCAATGTGTAACACGATAGCCCAAACCAATGTCTACTTTTAAGTCTATTAACTACAAAACAGCCATCCTTCCTTGCAACATTTTCTTTGAGGCACTTAAATGAGTTAAATTAAAACGTCTCTACGCTGGCAAAACGACTGCAAAGCGGAAAAGGTGGACCCAACGTGCCGCAACAGTGAAGGTGGAAAGGTGTAAGCAACGTCTGGAAATGTGCACATTGGGCTGTTTGAAGGAAAAACTCCTCCAAGTCACCGAGGTGAGCACCATTTTCAATCTGTTTTTATCATCATCTCATACCCTTGTTATTGGTTCAGAGAACATTTTTTTAACAGAGCATATGTCAGAGCATAATAGATTAATTACATGCGAGTGAAGAAAGAAAGAAGTGCTTCCACCCATGGACAGCTTAGTGGCAAGGTAGAAATATCCCCTCTGCCACTTCATTATCAGAATAGAAAGAAATAAGAAAGAAAGAAAGGTAAAGCGATCCGTGTTTTGCATTCTTCGCAACTGATAAACAAACTAAACTGCAATCCATTTATACTGCAGTTCAAGTTCAGAAAACTGCACAGCATACTTAGAAACATCTATGAGTTGAAGGACCTTTTTAAAATAATCCACATTTGTGCGATGGGGTTCAGCTAAATGCACTTGCTTGTATATTATGGCGGTGTTTTTTTTTTTTTACCAGATGAAAGCTTGCTGATAATCGATCCACGTAAAAAAGGGAGTCCTGTCCCAGTTGTCCATTAGGCAGCTATCGGCTGGCCGCGCCGGAGCAAGAGGCTAAGTGGATATTGGACCAGTAATAAGCGGGATTGGAGACTGCGAGTAAGAAATATGAAGGGGGCCGACTAAAATCTTGACAGCACGATGAGCGAGCAAGCTATTTTGAAATCGCTGGTTCCGAAAAGTCCATCTGACGCGACATAAGAAAATATAGACTTATTCCAGGCCTGGCTGCAAACACGTGGTTGCCGTGTGCACACGTACACCTAAACACATGAGGTGTGAAACCTCGTCAGCACAGGAAGTTGAAGGACGGTGCATTTTGGCGAAACTTTTATCTGGCTTTCGAAACTTCACTGTTTGATTAGATCCGATGTGCACAGGAAACCACACCCCTGCACACTGCGATGGCATTTCGTGCTGTCCTATTAGGATCGAGTTTCAAACCTGCGGTACGAGGATGTGGTGGGTGGCAAAGCAGTGGTGCAGCGTCAGCAAATACCGTGCACACACCGAGCTTTCCATTCACTCAAAGGCAACAAACCTTTGGTTTGCTTGAAAGCCATTCAGAGTAAGGCGAGCTAATGGCAGAGCGAGAGAACACAACAGTAATACAGCCACAAAAAAAATAAAATTATCTAAAAATAAACTTGTAGTCCCTAAACTGAGGAGAATGTGTGAGAAAGTATAAGCAAGCTGAAATCTTGTACCAGTTCTCGAAATGTTCGACATCGTGTTGCTATGACAATTTAATTATAGTCCGTCATGGTTGGACGATTGTTTGTTTGCCTCTATGAAGCAGTGGGAAGATAATGTGTGAATGTGAAGTGGCTCTTTTTGGCAAAGCGGTTAATGCTTGGCTGCCGGAAAAAAAAGAAAAAAAACAAACCTGCTTTAGTTTGTGGTGAGTGTCGAAGTTTCACAGCCTGATGTGACTCATAGATTTAACCTATTTAGCTCCACGGAAAAGCGAACTACAACCAAGGTGTGTTCATATGTAAAAGGTTTCACATATGTATAGATATTTAACTGTCACATATGATAAAGTCGTACAGAATTAACAAAATGATAAAGTTCTAATAGTCAGAAAGTATCTCATCTCTTACGGACTTCAGCTGACGCAAAGTCAAAGAAAGGGAAATTGGTGGGTGCTGAGGAGAAGTGATTCATTCCTCATATGGATGTCTGAAACTGCATTTTTTTTTTTAAACAATTCACTTCATGTGCAGAGAAACCCCCTCGGTCGTATGAGTGAGTGAACTGTGTGTGCTTCATTTGACCCAAGGTGTGCACAGGTTGCTCTGGAGCTTTGCCCCTGGGAGCAAGACTCCGGATACGGGTCCGACTCCACATCACAGACAGAGGAAGTCAGTTATTACAGTGGAAGCCAGTGGTTTAAAATCCAATATGAGCGCTACATCCAAGGACAACTTCCACCCCGGTCAGGCCGGCAGCTGCACAATCGAACCGTCCGAGAACACCTCCTTAAAGTCAACGCCGAGGGCGCAAAAATAAGACGACTTGTGTAATATGCAGTGAAAATGTGTCACGATCATATTTGGCTTTTGAGTCATTGATGTGAAATATCACACGTTTATGAACTTATTATTTGACTTTATTTCCCATATCCAGAGAGAGACAGAATAGGCCACAGTCATTTCCCAGGCTCGTACTGGCCACAAGAGCAGGAATGCTTGACCACTGAAAACAGTTAATGCAGCTCGCTGACTCAGGCATGAGCTTTCGAAAGCAATCTTTGCGGGGTCGCCGTAATAAGAAAAATACAACAGCAAAACTTTTGGTCAGCCAAATGTGTCAAGTGGTTACAAAATGTAGAGCAGATTCGTGTAAATCTTGAAAACAGCCAACAACTTCAATGACTGGCTTTCTGTCTGAGAGGTCTGAACAGAATAAACCATGAATGACACAAACATAATAACACCACAGTCATAATGAATACCTCCTGACATTGCAGACAGGTTCTCTGACGAAGAAAAATGCTGTACAAAGACCAGCAGCAGCCCTTACATGCTGTGAAATGCCATATGAATCAATTACCAACTGTCCAAAAACATGTGCACTCATTTATTAACAGTAGGGTCAGGGCCTCACAAGGATTGTATAGTCATGTATTTAAACAGCTAGCTGTTCTGTAGATACAATAAAAAAAAAAAAACACTGGTTATAAATGTGATTAATTAACACATAAGAATTAGCACCTATCACAACTTCTGCCAGTACAGGTTAAATGTCAATGTGCTGAAGCACTGCCAGCTTCAACAATCATTTCAGGTAAATACAGTCGACATTTGTCAGATTGTTGGACATTTAACCCCCTGATTGTTTGGATTCTGAAATATTAGAATCCCGTGCAAAAAAAAAAAGTGATCAGAATGGCATTACCGTAGCTCTAGATCTATTTATACCAAATATTGACTATTTTATTTATCAACATTTGACAAAGTCGATTGACAAAGTTAATTAGCGGTTGTTTAAACATCCCATGTAAACAAATTGAGTTGTTTAGTAAACAAACGAACCAGATCGGAACGCAAGACAAGAACATCACCTTACCCTCATGTTCGGATGTCGGACACGCCACTTGTAAAACCGCATCAAAGGTTCTGTCTGGCTTCTCCCTGGAAAAGAAGGGGCAGAATGTTTAGATGGGGGCAAACGAACCAGTGCAAGGTGGTGGTGGTGCAACAAGTGTGCCTTCAGCGTTGGCACACAAACAACCGACGTGTCGGTGAAACTCCTTTTATTTAACACAGACTCGGCTGGTCCAAAGGCTGTCCGGTAGCAGCCGGCTCGGGTCAAACACCTGTTGGGATTTGGCTTCAGTTTTGTTGTCTGACAACTTCTCAATAACGTTTTTATCTAGGACGCTGGCGGGTCAGAAGGACTCGCTCGCTCGCCCGGCGTCGCCTCGACATTTCTCCCCGTCTCTCACACCCGCCTGCTCGGCTAGCGGATCGGCTAATTTTGGTGGTCAGCTAGGAGACACGCTAACAGACTTTGAGCCGGATGCCGTGGAAGCCAGCTGGCCCGGCTGCTAATTCCACGGTTGGAGAGACGGCCGCAAATTACACCAAAACACCCCCCCTCCTCCTCCCCTCCACCACCCCCACACCAACACCACGGGCTCCCAGCCGGGCGCTGCGCGAGACCTGCGACCGCTTGGCTCTTAGCCGTTAGCTCGACACTTTGGCACCGGAGGGAATTGGGAGCGTGAGGTCGGGGGGGAGTGGGACACCCAAACTCGGGAGGTCTTACTTTATTCTGCTGTCCATGGTTTAGTTACAACATCGCGGCCGCTCCGTGCTGTCGGCGGCGGCGGCTGCGGCGGCGGCTCAATCTCCGGACGGTCCGAGAATACCTCCGCGTCCTTCCCTCCTCCTCCCTTCCCTCCTGCTGCTCCTCCACTCTCCGCCGTCGCGTCTCCTTGGAATTTATCGGATGCCGGCGGAAAGCTGCCGCGGCCGCATACTTGGAGGTGCGACGGTGTTGGCGGTACGTGGCGTGTCTGGTGCCCGCGCGGCCGTGGCCTAAATCCGCCGTCCCGCAGCAGCGCCGTGGCTATTTCCCACAACAAACACCACTCCAGGAAGTGCTGTCAAAGATTTCGGTGACGTCAGCGCGTCAGATGAGCACCTTGCTGCCCGCGAGCGTGTGTCCCCCCTCCCACTCCCTCCCCCTCGAGCTCTGAGGATGGGGAACAAACGTGATTCACACGCAGACCTGCATCATGAGATCCCCGCGTCTCATAATCTCCCCACGATTCCTCCCGAGACGCCGCGTTAGTATCACCGCTACGTGTCTGGTGTCTGGTGCAGCGATCAGCAGCAGACTATAACTGTAAATCAGCCAAATCCTCCCCCCAAAAAAATGAGAAATGGTTCAAGACGGTTCACGAGAAGGCAGGGAACAATGAGTCACTGTTAACTTTTCATGATTTAACGGCAAATATTGTATAATGATTTCCAGATATGGTGTGCGTTGTGTCAAGCACTGTTAGCATATCAGGATGTTTTTTTTATATAGGTCCGGATCTTTCTATGCAGAGTTTGCATGTTCTGCCCGTCCATGTGTGAGTTTCGTGTTTGAGGATAATTAAGTGTGTGTGGTTGTCTTTCTCCCCGTGATTGTCGTGTGATTGGCGACCTGTCTCACTGGAATGGACTCAAGTTGACTGAACCACCAATATGAAGCACGAATGGGTGTTGTTTTTTTTTTAATGCTGATTACCCCACCAGCCACTTCATTTCATAATTATTTATATATTCAATCAAATATATTGCAGATTGACTGACATATTTTATTGTGTAATCGGAGGCTCTACTTTGCTCTTGAACTAAAATGAGTTTGACACAATTGCCTATGCACTATTTAAGGGCTGCAAATACAAACAAATGATATAAATGAGCCCCCCCAATTCATTACAAATTCATTACTATTACATGTTTTTATTCAGCCTGACTAATGATGATGCTGATTGAAAAGCAATCAACAACAACAACAAAAAAAAACACATGGAAAGACAGAATTACAATTAAAGAAATACTTGATTTTTGTGGTCCTCAGTTATTCAGGATGAAGCATATTTCATCAACATCTGGTGTCTGCTGTACACTGGTATAATGTAATGGGATTCAATCCAGCAGCTCGGCCAAAAATCTGCCTTTACAAAAATAATAGTGTTCAGTAGTTACCTGAAATTGTCAAAAATAAAGTTTTAACTAAACTATATTTTGATTTTTTTGATTTTTTTAAGGCTGGAGTTAGCTTTCTTAACAGCATGGTAGAGTGGTGATTACCATTACCGCCTTGCAACAATACAGTTGTCGTCTAATTGAGCATGCAGACTGTTCTCTCTTTGTTTTTTGCAGTTTGCATGTTCTCCGTGTCTGTCTGGGTTTTTTTCTCTCCTGGTTGTCTGGACACTTCTCACAATCCAGCAACTTGACTTTCTTCTGGGTGGTTGGAGCACAGTGCCAGAGAGGTGGGTTTGTGACGAGAGGCTCGGCGTTCGTTCGTTCCAGTCACTGACACACAGTCGTCACTGTGAGTCCCCTGACAAAAAGGCCTTTATGTGAAACAATGTGCCCAGGTCACAACACAGTGGCTGCCCGTTGCTTCTTGGAGATGACTTCAATGCAGGGAACGAGTTTCACTCTTCAACCACACATATGTGACTTTGTGAAGGAATCTTAAGTTGCCTATCTGAACACATGGCGGAGATGGTCTGTCTTACGGCCCTCTGGTGGGGCCGTGACCTGTCCAAGGTCAACCCTCCATATTCAAATATGCATCACATCTTTACAAGAGCTCTTGTTCCCAGTTTCCTTTAGGGAGGCTGACACATTTCCCTTGGTCACCACCAAGGGCCATTTAGTCGTTCTGCTGCTATAGGTTTAGACTGTTGCTGGATGCTGACAACCGTCATTGCACATCACAAAAATTCTGTCTGTCTCTGTGCTCTCACCTCCTCCCCGTATGTGTCTGCGTAGGTTGTTTCCTGTTGAAACCAAGTTCTTCTGTCGCCTGTGTTTGCTAGAAGAGTCGGATTTTTCTCAATTAAAGTGCTTTGAGAAGACTGTTTCTAATGGATAAAATTGCATTGAAATCAAAACAATAATTAAAAATAATAAATTGTTGGACGTTTTTCAAGGTGAAAGATTTTCGTGACACTCTGCAACTCAATAACTGGTAATCTTTTTAAATCTGTAAGACAAATAACCACAGAGAGACATCTGTATACCATTCAACCTTTCTTCTACCATCGTGACCGACTTTATCGAGATAACCGTCGTGGCAGTGGGAGCCTGTCCCTGGGCAAAACGCAGGACGACAGAACCTTGGAAAATTTAACACCAGACACTAGTCATGATATAGCAGGTTTAAAATAACTAATCTTCAGAGTGGCTGTGGTCAGCGGCAAAGGGATTTGGTACCTATGAAGTGCAATACTAGTAACCGAAGAGTGGTTGTTGCTGAGTTTGAAACCCTGTCTGGTAATTTGTCTTCCTAATTTAAATAGCAATAATGTGTCTTTGACGAAGTATCACAATCTAACTTGAAGAAAACGTATTGATACGTTGATTCCAAGATACATGGAGTTGTAGTAAATATATGGTTGATCAGCACCACGTGGTAAGAAACAGAGATTTTTTTTATTGGGACATGGGATTCGTTTACAATGCTAATGCAGAGGCACTCAAATTTCTTAACCTGGACACGTAGATAGTTGGAACCTTCCAGCAAATATGTTTGCCGTTGGCTTGATCCCTGCTGTGACAATGAAGAAGCTGTGAATGCCTGTTACACTCAGATGAAGAACAGTGCTGTGGCCAACTGCAGCAGACAGTGTGTGGCGAAATCTACCATGATTACTTGACTGCATAATTGCAGTGTGTCATGAGTGGATGCTACGTTACGGTAGCCAAACTAGGCAACAGCGGCTCATGCATAAAATAAAAAGCTACAGAAGTCACACTGCAACCACTTAGCGACATACAGTAGACTGTTAAATGACCAAAAAATGATTCCGTGTGGCACGGACAGTCTGAAGTTGCTCTCACTGCACATTACAGTTCAAATCTGAGAGATTCAGTCAGTCCTAAAAGGCAAGTACACACTTGTAAGGGCAAAGGAACCAGGCTAACACACACACACATCCATTTCTGCTATGATTTTAGGGGGGGGGGGGATATATATATTCTGCTTCTTTAGTTGATCGACTCAACATCAATTATCCTTTTTAAAACCATTTTCAAAACCTCTCTTCTCTGTTATCCCGTCTCTTCCACGACTGCATCAAGAAGTCCTCTCCTGATGCAAAAATTCCTTTTCCACCCACAGGCCTCTGTGCGAGCATTCTCCTGATAAGAAATCATAATCAAAGCTAGATTATTGACATGTTTTGTTTGTTTTTTTTATTGTGGTGGTATGTAAAATATATTAACCGCATATTACCATTAATCTTTAAATAAGAGGGAAAACCAACTTGACATTTCAAGTTGTATTATGAGGTGAAGTTTACATTTATTTTATACTGCAACAGTTGGTGTTCTTACATCAGTTTATTCTTAGAAATGTTCATTCTCTTAACTCAGAAGTGTCCCAGAAGGAACAGTTCTGCACTCGAGACTTTCCAAGTAACAAGTGTACTGTCGCTAATCAGCCTTTTGCAAACCATTAAAACAACCACATGTGGAAATCAGTGCTCATTGATCTAAATGTACTCGTTGTTATCCAAAAGTGCTGCGGGTCATATGTGTTCCAAAATGTTATGGATGTCGGGAAGTGATGCACGCTACCCTCTGCTGCATTTTAATAACAAAAGCCTGTAAACTTTTTTTTTTTTAAGAAAACTGTTCTTTTCAACAGTATATTGTTGAGTGGCTCAAATGCACCAGTTTCCAATATTGGTAGGAACATTTCCTCACATCCCCTCATTCTAATGCCAGAACTCTAGAACATCTTTTTTTTTTTTTTTATATATAGTTATTTAACCAATTTTGAACCATTGAACACTTTAATTTTAATGTAACAGCTCTTGGGTCTATGGAAACATGTCCTGACTCACTGCCGTAAACTCCCCAGTGAGTTAAAACTAATTAGGTTGTGATGTTTCAAACAAAAGTTGTACGAGCCCAAAGAGTCATCACTAATTTGTTAATCATTCCATTTCCCCAGGCCTAGGTTGATGATGCAATAAGTTCATAATTCGACTCCTTTTTGACCTAAAAAAAATAGATTTGGTCAAAATCTACAATATGGTGTGGTTCTATTTGAGAGTAGACTTTTCTTCTAATGTTTGCATTGATTAATATGTTTGAGGGGGGGGGGGGGGGGGGGGGGGATGCATCCTTTGGTAAATTGAAACCAATGGTTGGGATGTATCCCTCTTCCCTCTCCAGAGAGTCTGTCTGGATTAGGGCCAGATTTCCTCAGGCTGACTGGAAGGTAATTAAGTGGCAGCAGACTGGGGCATGCTGTTTCAGGCATTCATATGAAATGATAATGGCAGGGCTGTTGCCTTAACATGGGAAAAAAAAAATAACACACACACACACACGCTTTGTATGAATTGTGGGCATGGGGAACTGGTGAGGTTTCATATTTCAAGGAACTGTAAACAGTAAACAAGCCCAGATTATATTCGTTTAGGAGAACCTGCCATAGTGAAAATGACTGCAACAGCTTCTTATTGTCCTTCATAGGTGCCGAAGATATGTGACGGAGTATTTTCAAACGTTTTCCCTGCCCAGAGCATATAAGATGTCGCTTGCTGAATTGAGATGCGACTTAAAAGAAATACACAACGGGGTTTCATGCTGGGAAAATGCAGCCGAGAGTAAATGCAGCCTGCGGCAGAGTTAACACAAACTCTTTCATTGACTCTGGAGTCTATTGCTATGTAAATTTTCTAAAATATCTGTTTCATCTTACTTTAATCAGGTTATTTTTGCAGCATATGCCCATCATGTGGGATGCGAAACAGGCAAATATAGAAAGGAGGGGGGAAATTTTACTTGGAGTGGAAACGCCTCGGCCTGGAAAACGTCCCATGTTTTTTTTTAAAGCATATTTTATGTGAATATATTGTATCAGCTATGTGTAATTTGTCTGTGGGTAAATTGACCCTACAATGTCAGTCAAAAGACACTTGTCAGGTTTCATTACCCATAATTCTGGAGTAGACACATCATCATCATCAGTTGTAGCTTACAGCAGAATATAACCTTGAAAGGACTCATTAATGTCCACTCATCAACCTTGCAGTGCTTCGTCCAAGTCATTGGAATAATAGCACGAGAGGCTCTCTTTGGACTCAAGGAGAGATGAGGAAAAAGACCCAATCTGGGGTGGTGCTTGTCATTCCTGTTTTATAAATGCATGCACATATTATTCACGAAGGAGCACTGTTAAACAATCATGTCAGATTGTTTTTCAGTCTATTGCTTTACAATGTAATTGCACTCGGCACACAGAATGCTCTGCAAAGACATATATTATTATGTGTATCCCATGGGAGCACTTTTTTTTTTTTTTTTCAGATTATGGTTTTCTGATTTATTTATGCCCTTTACATGTCAAATGAATTCTTCTTCATTGTCAATGCTTATCATTGATTTCAGAAAGTTCATATTGCATGAATGAAATTTGTAAATATCCAACTTAACTCATATGGGTGACTCCAACTTTATTATTTAGAATAAAGTACCCGGCTGGTTTAACATGTGTTTAAAAAGAGAGAATCCATTAATGAGTCATCCTCTAGATATTTAAATGTTTTATCCTTGAATCACAATGAAAACTGGGCCCAACAGGCGAGACTGTTTGTATTACTGTAGAAATATTATTTACATTTGTCAAATAATGCATGTTTGAATGACGGTATGATTGCAATCTTTCTTCTTCTTTGTTCGCTTTGCATTTTGCATATGCATTGATTCAAATGAACCGATTACAATTTTCGCTTTCACATAACATCATATTTACAAAACTGCATGAAAAACTCAGACTAGATACACTAAAACATGGATCAATTTCACCTCAAATGATTCTGTCAATGCAAAAATAATTTTGAAAATGGATAGTTGCTTAAGACTGAATTTAGAGGCATTAAAGAAAGCTTTAAATAACTGCATTGATTGTTAACTAGTTAATACTAAGTATTAACTAATACCTTTCTTCATCCATTATTACTAGTGGAAAGGTTAAAGTGTGACCCCATTCCTGCACTTTATTTGTTCACAAACAAACACAGAGATCCTGTAATATCATTACAATCATCAATCTGTCACAATGTTGTCTTTTGAAACTCATCAACCTTCAGTGAAATGTTCAAAAATGAATTCACACACAAAGCAAATATCATGTTTCAAATGCCCAATGAGTGTTTTTTTTTATTAAATGAATGTTAAGACACTCACAAATGTTTTCATATAGACACTATATACTTTTACCTTTGCTATTCAGATGTTATACACAAATCCCTAAATATATTTGCGCATCCTTCTGAGAGAACGCGTGATTTTTGACAGTGATCTGACTCCGTGGTCCCTCAGTCAACCAGCAGGGGCGCTGTGGCAGCCTGTGAACCAGACGGTCACATGTCGCCACTGTGACGAGCAAGAAGAACATGTTGGCGAGCAGGACTCCACCTGAAGTAGGGGTCACACAGTAGTAAGACTTCCTGTTTGTGTTCTGCACGTGAATTAAACAGAAATGCGCATGCATAGATGATCGCGTTGGCCCTCTAGATGTTACATTTCTGCACGACGCGAACTTTCAAAGTAGATTTCCTTGCTCTTTTTTTATAATTTTTTTTTAAACGATTCCAGATCGCGTCGCGTTTGATGGGGATGTTTCAACAACACCACCCGGGCAGGATACTGATCTCTCGGCTCCTTCTCCTCCTCCACCACCACCTCCACTTTAGTAGACGTCTCATAACACTGTCGGTGGCGCAGCCCTCGGAAGACAGCGGGGATCGGCCGAGAGGCAGCGGCATGTCCCGGGTCGAGGAGGAAGGCTGCAGAGAGCCGGGGAGGAGGAGGAGGAGGAGGAAGAGGGAGGAGGAGGAGGAAGAGGAGGGGGGAGACCAGCACGGGGCTGCACAGCTCACAGAGCAACACATGGACATCCACACGATCCATAGAGAGGCGTGTGAGGTAAGACGCGTCACATCCAACACTTCCAATTCAATTTGTGTCATGTCCTACAATCAGATGAACGCAACCCGTCATGATTAATTACAACCCGTCCTTGTCCATATGCTTTTTGTTTTGTTTTGTTTTGTTTTGTGTGTGTGTGGGGACCACAACAAAGAATTAGGAGTCCAATTTATCATTCAAAATGTGGCTGAAATAATAAAAAATGTCAGTTGATTCCCCCAGGCAGAATCATTGATTTCATTGGGCTTCTTCTTTCTTTTTTTAAAAATTGTATTGGATGTGTGTTATTGTGTAGTCTAGTGTAATGCTGGACTCATGACAACACTTTGAAGTTGTGTTTATCTTTGAGACTGCAGTACTTTCTAGTACTCCAGCTACTCTCTGGTGGATTGTACCATCAGTAGCGGTGGAACAAATACCACATGATCACAGTATTTCTGTATGACATCTGCAAATCAAAAATAGCTACTCGTGTTAAATATTGAGTCAAAATGTATCTATATTTTCCTTTTTCTTCACAACTCAAAATTCCCTTGACCACCATGTCAAATGCAAATAAAAACATTGCAAAGATTGGCACCTTGACTCAACTCATATTTAATTCCCAATAGGACAGCTTCATTTTTACGGTTTTGTGGAAATTATTTTTGGAATTTGATGGCAGCAACAAAAGGCCACATATTTTTTTTTTATGGTATATAAATTGTTTTCACAAAAGAAGCATCAACATCAACAATAATTTAACTTTTTTTTTTTTATTCCTTTCTATAACAGATGTTTACAAGCTGTTGTTAAATAGTGAACCTGATGTTTCACTGCTATCAAAACGAGCAAATATTTTCAGTGAAAAACTGTCTCAGTTTTAAAATCTCATGAGTTGTTCATGTTGTATTAAATATTGGTAGGTTTAAAAATGATTTACTTCCGTTTTCATTTATGTTTAACACAGCTTCTTGACTTTTTAGGATTTTGGTTCTTTAATGACACAATAAACAAGTTAATGCATTCCAATATTTTAACGTTTTTGTCAGTTTAAGTCATGCTGAAATGGAATACAAAGAGCAAAAAAAAAAACATGTTTACTTTAAATACACTGACTTTGTCTGAACAGTTCTGCTTTTTTGAGCAGGCCCGAAAGTTAGATTTCTATTTAGTTTGTTCAAATATTTAGGGAGACAATTAGTTTATCAGTTATAAACCAGCTAAGTAAGTAACATAGTTTATCACATCTGTCACAAAGGGTCAGGGTCACAGAAAAAATAATAAAAAATGACCCACCCATTTCTTCATTCATTGTTTCTCCCCTTTTATCCCAGTTCTCATATGCTGTAAACAGCCTCACTTTACAATAAAAGAAAAAACACAACCCTGTACTGGTTTCTCCTCCATTACAGGTGAAAACCCGAGATACAGGTGATTAGACACACACAAGTTTTGAAAATGTAAAAAAGCTACATGTGCATAGAGAGAATATGCAAACTCTTCACAGAAAGGCCCTTAAAGTCCAGATTCATAAGCAGGAATAGTTTCCCTGTGGAGTGAGAGTGGTAACAGCTACATCACCATAGAACCACTGATAAACCATTGAACCATTATAATGATTCACCATATCATCAATCAATGAAAATATAAAACCGATCTCAAAAGTGCCTAAGGTCAATGTATTTCCACACGGTGGATTTAAAGTGTGCGTCACGTGTGATAATGTGCAATGTGTTTCTTCTCAAGCGCTCAGCATTCCCAGTGAGGCACACATTTCTACCGACTGGTAGTGAATGTGACGCTCCTATCAGATCAACGTAGCTCTGATGTATTTGTTAAATCCTAAGTAATTAAAACAAACCAGAATGGGGGGGAAAAAATCGGTCGTAATCCAACTTAGCAGAAACCACGCTGGACCAAGAGCGGCTTAATTTAACTGTCCCGGCGCAGTGTGATCGTGTGATAATGTGCCAGCTGTGATGCCTCTCCAGAGCCCACCTCTCCCCAGGGCGGGGTTCCCCTGGAGTCCTCGGCGAAAATGAAATGTTACTCCAGTTTTAATCACTTAAAGAGATAAAACCGTTAGCGGTTTGGGACTCACTCTTTCCACGTTCGCTTCCCTCGCCATAACAGAAATGGTTCATTAACTATAAAGCACCGAAGCTGTAAATACCTCTGGTTGAAAGACGGACAGAACGAGAGTGTCGCGTGTGAAGCACTGAGGCGTTTTACTTTCCTGGCACTGATGAAACGTTGAATTTTGAGTTACACTTTTACTATTTTTTTTTTTTTTAGACGACAGTGTCTGCACAGGTTAAAATCTACAGTTGAAGGGCAAGGTAATGACGGTGATTTGCCTTGCCACATCCGTCATATTCGCCAAATCCTACTCGCTCTCCCATCAAACCGACCCGGGGCGCCGTGCGCCGACGCCAGTGGCGAGTAGGTGTCGTCAGCGAGCCTCGGGGCTTATCTGTTGCAAATATTGTGCCTCCGAAGTGTAGCGTGAAGTCGATGGCAAGTCGGCCGCGACCTGAGGAGCCTGGTGGGGCCCGGGTGGGAAAAGCACAATGCAGAGGGGGTGCCCGGCTATGCCAGCTTCACTATGTGGCGGTCCAACGCCATGTGAAATGACAGGCCGTGTCACCAAAAGGCCTCGGGCCTTTTTCCTCCTTTGTGGCCTGTCAAAGCTCACCAACTAGTGGGCTCTCAGTTTGAAACAGACTGAGAGGTGACATTCTCTAACTTCCTAAGGGATGGCAGAGGAGTTCTGTGTTTTGTTTTTGTTTTTTCCCCCAGGAGAGCTTTATGTGCAGTATCAGAGATGTATTCCTCAGGAAACAATGTCCATGTCTGAATTTAAAGATGTTTTTTTTTTAATTAACGTCTCTTGAATCTGCTCAAAACTTAATATATTGCAGCGGATTAGTCGTCGCAATCGTTTTTCACCCACTGAATTGCACACGGAACGACAATGCTAATTGATGAGTGAAATCGCCAAAAAAAAAAAAAATTCAACTGTCTTTGCATCTGTTTCTGTGCGCGGAGGTCAATCCGCTCCCTCTTCTTCTTGACCCAAAGCAATCTGTCTCTGTGTATATGTTTATATTCAGCATTGCGCTCGCGTGTCCCTTTGTGTTTGGGTGAATATATGCTCTGTATACAGTAAGTACGCAAGGGGTCACCCATCAGCATACGTGTTTGTATGTCATGCTAATTAAATAATAATGCCTTCATTATGTTCAGGCAAAGAAGCAGATGTACGTCGACCCTTCCAGCGGGTATAAAGTGTTCACGGAGTATGCCCACCTTCAGAGAGGAAGATGCTGTGGCACTGCATGCAGACATGTGAGCTCTTTGTTTTCTGTTTCACCAGGTTGTGTCTTCCTCCACTTCACTCTGGTTTCTTTTATCAAGTTTTTTTTTTTTTTCCTATTGATCCTGCCTCAGCTGTTGCGTTCTGCTCTTTCCTGTTTTATACAGCCGGGGATGTTTTCTGGTCCCGCTGATAATTAACTTGAGATGTAAACTGTGTTTGTATACATGTGGGTATTTTTTAATTTTTTTAATTCTTTTTAAGCCAAAAGAAAAAAAGTTTACTTGCATGACTGCTGACACTGTCACATACAATTCAGCTGGACAGGCAGAAGAAAATATGGTGAGATCATTTAGTTGAGGGACGCAACTTAAGCACATTTATTTCTATATGTTAAACAACAATGAAATAGAAATAATAGTAATAATAAGATGTAGCGCGAAACCATCAATGTAATGCAGTGGAAACATGTCTTTGAATCACAACCGTAATTAATCTAATGTGAAATTAAAAGTTTTCTGTTTTCTTTTCAGAATATGTTGCTGTGTTATTGACTAAGTGTCTTGAAATTGTGACAATATCCTCTTTCTCCAATCATTTCTCCCTGATAATTCTTAGTCGTCCAATTTTTTACACGCGCTTTATCCAAACTAGGGTTCTGACGGTCGAGACTCCAGTGTATGTAACATGTGGTGAGACGCATCAGACTGACATACATACATAAAACAAGTTCTATTGAACACAGTTCTTTTATTTTTTTCTATTTGTTAAATTTTTGCTTTCACTAAATTAAAAAAAAATCTAAATCAATCCAACTGGTGAAGATTTTTCTAAATTCAGAAAGCAGACTCTAGAATACAGTCCGTGTATCTCACTTGTGTTTAATGCTATGACTATAGTTCTAAAAGGAAAATTAAATTTTGCAGAACTTCCGTTGTGACCTTCATCCGTTTCACTCAAGACGAAGACGAAACTTGTAAATATAGATTCAGTTCCATGAAGACAGTTTGGTTGTGATCTGAGAACAAATCATTTCAGCCTTGATAACTACAGTTCATCCTCTCATGACTTTCACCTGAAAGGATCGTTAGTCTGTTGAGGTCATGTGGGAAGTGTTTCGTTCACATAATGCTGAATAAAACCAGGTTCCTTGATAAACACTTAGTAGCTCATTTATTTATTCAATCAGTAAGTGAGACCTTTTCTTATTTTCCATACGGCACCTCCCAGTAAAAAGTCATTCAAAGTGCTTCACAATGGACAAATAAATGCAAATACTATATCAATGCAGGTGCAAATACAAGCACAAATAAGCCAACACCTACACACAGACATGCGAATGCACACGGGCATATTACTTATTTATTCAAGTGACAAACTAAAGCAAGCCCCAAACATTGAAATATATGGTCGGGAACTAAAATGACACATTGCATAATATAAAAGGTCAATCAATTCATCTTAAATGAAAGATAGAAATTAAAGCATAGTGCAGCATTGTGGGTTTTCTGATCAAATCACTTGAGGAATGTGTTCCCTGCTCCTTTTTTGTGTTTGCTTTACTTTCGCCGTCCGTCGTTGTTGTCCCGTCCTCATGCGTGACGACGTCTCTCACTGCGTATCGCCACTGGACGCCGTTGATCTCTCGTTCTCCTCCTCCTCCAGTGTCCGTACGGTCAGGTGAACGTGAAGGATCCCGCCATGAAGAAACGCTTCAACTCACTGTTTTATGTATAGACCCAACAGACTCGTGCCAAAGGTAAAGCTGCAGACGACGGAACCCACCGCACGTCGCTTGTCTTCTGCCTGTCGTTATTTGGACTACTTGAGAGTCATTTTTTTTTTTTTTTTTGCCGTGTAATAAATGATGAAATATGGGTAGTGTCTGTGCAATGCCTACCTCTTGTGAATCTCAACTATTCTTAGGATTATTTTCATTCTTGCAAAAAAAAAAGTATTGAAGAGAGAGAAAGGGTTTGTTGACTAGACCCTTATGTAAAATAATCTTTAATCACATTTTTGTTTTGTTGTGTTTTTTTTTGTTTTGTTTTTTTCCCAGATATTTCTTTCCCTCTCCAAAGTCCAGTGAAGTGCCTTGAGCTTCATTGTTCATTCCTCTTCAAGAGCATTTAATATTTTGTAGTATTCTGCTCCTCTGATGCATTTACAAGGGTTGTGGGAGTATGGAGATGAAAACTGAAAGTGCATTTTAGATCTTCGCCCTCAAGATAAAGGGCATATAAGCGAAACTAACTGCAGATAGTCAGCTGGAGCCTTGTGCTCTTCAGCTTTGCATCTCTTGTTATTTATTTTTTTCTTCTCACTCTCTCTCTCTCTCTCTCTCCCAAATGTACCGCTGCATGAATATTAGCATCATTTACACTCCACAAGTGCTTGACTGAACTGTCTACCTTTGACTGAAATACTGTGTTGTTAAAAATAGGAAGGGGCCAAGGGTCAGCCCTCACACTTGGCTGCCTTGCTTTTACACCACTTGATGGAATCAGGCTGTTAGCAAACATGCCATGGACATCAACAGCAGCCCTCCCCACCGGACCTGCAACCCAGCCTCCTGGCAACACTTGGCTCCGGCGTAACTCCCCGCGGCTGCTCTCCTGAGCTGCAGCCTAATGAACTCCGGGGCCCTCTCATCCCAGGACTGCAACAGATCAGCGCATGTTCACCAGTATGCTGAGACACAAACATGCATAGGCAGGCCTACTCCAAGAGAACACCCCGTGGCTCCTAATAGGCCAATATAGAATAAAGGTTGTACTTAGCGCTGCACTTTGGAGCCCACAGTAATGGTACTAGGTAAGGTCAAGCGCTCGCACTGCACTACCTGTGCGTGCAGGAGATGTTGAGGGAAGATTGCGCGCACTTGATTCGTGAGCGCATGTGGGTAGGCAGCGCGGATGCCTTGAGGCGCTCGCTCTGAACCTGCCACACACACTCGCCTGTCTGCGCCTGATTGGGCGAGCGGCGTCGTGATGAGAGGATGTGTCTGCCGCGGGATCCTGTCGCAGCCGCCTACTTGGCGCAGCCACAATTTTCCTCGGCAGGTGGGTCCCAAAGGCAAGTGCTTAGTGATCGGAGCAAAGCCCTGTGAGCGGCTACAAGGAGATTCATGATCCCAACAGTGCTGGGGAGGACAGGTTCTGGGGACACGTCATCAGGCGGGATGAGAGGCGAATTTATTTGGTGTTATTCTAAACTGAGGCAGCGGAGCGTGCGGCAGCAACATTTCTACAGCGGGACGGCGAAGGTGTCACACTCATCAAGTACCTGGGCCCGCTTGCCTGCCGCGGCTCCGCGGGTTTTGCCTAGGGACGTGTCTGTCACATTAAAGTAGACGCATTGCCATTCAAGGCCTCGGCGGTCCCACAGCCTGACCATGAAATAGGCCAACTTTCATGTCTGCCTCATCCCTCCATGTCTTCCCAATCCAGTGATGGCACAGTTTGATTTTTTATTATTTTTTTTCATCATCATCCTCTAACCTTGCAATTGGTGACTGAGACCCAAACAGCACAGCAACCCTATGGACATTTTTTTTTTTTTTTACACAACTATTTACACATTTTTACCTCCAGACTGGTGCAATGATTAAAATAGCCTTTGTCGAGGAACTTTTAGCCTTGGCGAAATTTTCTTGAACGCTGCCTTAAATATTCACAGTCAGTGCACTTGTCAGATTTCTTTAGTTTCCTTGCATATATAATCTGTTCGCCAAATTCCCTCCGTCAACTAAATCTTTACCCATTTTCCAATTTATCTTGTTGATTCCCAAAACCTCTGAAGCTTTGTTGCTGTTGAATCTGCTTAAATAATGAATTGAGATGTATGATGCAATACCGCTAAAATGCTGAAAATTGAATAACAGTTACAAGTTAAGTTTTCTCAAAATAAATAAAAATAGGCACACACACACACACACACACACTCACACACACACGAGGCACTGATGTTCCCTCAGTGCAGATGTGCTCCCAAGTCACAGCAGCCAACGCCACATGCGAGGTGTTTTATTTCAGGCATTTTGGACTGAACATCTCTGGCCCTCAGCTGGAGCATATGCTGCGCTGGAGCAGAGTGGCAGCTATAGACCATGTGCCTTTCTGCAGGACGGTGGCACTAGCCGCAGAGAAAGAGAGCTGTCCAGTTTGGATCTGAGACCAGACAGGCTCCAGTCATAACCAGTTGACAGGCCAGGCACCCCCTCCTCCTCCCCTTTCCTCCCTCCCTTCCATCTCAAACAGGCACAGCAGCCCCGCGGCCAATGGCCCCAACCACAGTCAGTTACAGTGTCTCCATCACTGTTGGCCAGACCAGCCAGGAACTGACACAGGGTTGGCGGGAGGGAGGGAAAAAAAAAAAAAAAAACTTGAGTGTCAGCCGTATGATGGCTGAAAGGAACGAACATCAGTCTCAACAATTGGCCAGGCATCGCTTTTGTGTGTGTGTGTGTGTGCGTGTATAACCACGTGCATGCGCGTGTCTTGATATTCAAGCAGCATTTGAGCAGCCCCTACATCAACGTCTGGTCGTTCTACACAGACAATGTCAGCTCGCCTCGGGGCAGCAGCCTCCACAGTGGTCATATGGGCAACCACATCCCCGTGGTAGAATTAGTGATAAAAAAAAAAACACACACACACACACACACACGGCCACTGAGTGACAGTCAGCGCAGCAGATTCCTTTGGACAGACGGGGCTGCAAATAGCACGGAGGAGCGTTTTCTCCCTGAAACCGCAACTGGTGGTCAGGCTCATGCCAGGCCAGGCCACGGTCACCAGATGAGCCCAGATAAAAGGAGAGTCGGGGGGGGTGGGGGGCAGTCAAAGGCACCTACGTGGCCAAGGACCATTTTTGGCCTTTTTATTTCCCTCCTGGTGTTGCATTCATACGGTCATATTTGTCATATATCGCCCATATCAACCAGCAGTCGTTTCTTTCTGGAGCGTTTCCACTTGTCTAACCTTTGCACATTAACCCGCCGATGACTCTCCGCTTTCAAGTACAAAGACGGAGTCTGTTTGTCAGTGTAGCATTTACAAGCATCACCTGGACCCTCGCATCTCCGCTGAAAAAGCTGCTTTGCCCCATAAGGTTATATAGTGATAAAAAAAAAAAAAAAACAACAACATCCATCTATTATGTTTCCATGTCCTTTCTAGTGTGGCCAGATATGGACTAATACTCGCACCATTCCCCTGGAGGATCCCCAGTCCCCAGAGGAGCGTGTGTGTGTGTGTGTGTGTGTGTGTGTGTGTGTGTGTGACTGAAAGAGAGATGGTGGCAGTGTGCGGTTGGAGCTGTTCTAGAGGCAGGGGGTGAGGGGGGGGGGGATTTGGGGAGTGGGTGGGTGTGGGGGGGTGGCAGCAGTTGGTGTGCAGAGAGCAGAGGCTCAGGCTGGCTAGTTAAGAGCTTCTCTCTCCTATCCTCCATCTGCCAGGGACCGGGGTAGTGATTTGAGCTCCAGCAGAGCAGAGCAGGGAGGAGATCGAAGGAGGGGTGGAGGGAGGAGGTAGGGGATGTGGTGGTGGTGAGAGGTAGAGAGGGTGTGTGTGTGTGTGGGGGGGGGGGGGGGGGGGGGGTGATGGGAGGAAGGGAAGGAGGGCACATTGGATGGGGAAAGACAGAAAGTGGAGGAAGCGAAGAGATGGAGTAGGACATGGAGAAATAGTGAGGGAGAGAGAGAGAAGATGAGGATGGGAATGACAAACGGCATATGCAGGAATCACAAATCTCTTCGTAAGCATTATTTTTGCCGTCATTAAAAAAAAAAGTCACCCCTGATCTTTGTGGCCACGGCCACTTCGCCTGCTCGTGCTTTTTAATATTTCCCCCTCCTTCAAATATTTACAGTATGAAGCCATGCCTTGTGTGTGTATGTGTGTGTGTGTGTTTGTAAATATTTCCAGGATGCCTCACCATCCTCTCACCCACCCTCCCAGACTCATGTGACTGGGATCCAGCTTCACGGTGCTTCACTCCTCCCTCTTTCCTTCCCCTCAAACACCCCCTTCCCCTTTCCCTTCCCAGCCCTTTCCTTCATTCTGTCAGTGTTTAGCCTGTGGTTCCCTGCACCACGGCAGATCCTGGGAGAGCCTCCCTGCCTCCTCCTCCTCCTCCTCCTCCTCCTCCCCCTCCTCCTCCTCCCTGCCTCTCCTTTTGACTGCTTGCCTCCTCGCCTCCACCTCTCCCTGGCTGATTCTCTGGCCAGGCTTTGGGAGTGACTGAGAGCTCCCTGTGCGAGACTGAGTGTCACTCGAGGTGACCCAGAAATGATAACTCCAGATGAACCCTGGATGTGTGGTAATCCAACCACCGTGCCCTACAGCGAGGAGAGGAGCCCGGGCGTCCGGGGGGGGGGGGGGGCGGGCTTCCCTGTTGGGTGCTGTGGCTCGCTGTTCCAACCGGGGAGCCGAGCCGGCTGCAGCGCCCGTCTGGGTTATCATGCTCGGAGAGCACTGTGTTGTGGTACACTGTGAAATGGATCTCAGCGTCGCTGCATTATTGATGAGATACACTGTGATGTCAACCCAGGCTGGGAGAGCAAAGCAAAATGACTGTTAGCAGTGTGGCACATGATCATTTATGCAGGCTGTACAGAGGTGCAATTAATTGTCACCCTTTAGCTCTCGGCCCCGGCGCTCACTCCCCCACCATTTTCCCGAGCCCTTGTCATTGAAACCCGCACGTCGTTGCGTTCGTTCTCCATGAGGTGACTGGTGGCAGATTTTTAGAGACCCTCTCTCATGGATGACCTCCCTTTCTCGTGTTAACAGTAAATACACAGCTTCAAGTGGAGTCAACCTGCTCCCTCACTGTTATAATTCAATGGATAGGTGGCATGCCTATTGATCTGCCTGGAGAATAAGAATAAGAATCCAGGAATAAACAAGTAAATTACAGGAAAAGACCATCAGGGTTTACACATTAACGTTCCCTCTTCGACTGAGAACACACACTCTCGTTGAGAACGAGTCACAATCAAACCATCTTCAAAACACAAGCAGTATTAATATTTACTGTGATCTTCACATTATTAACTACTGCTAAATTTTTCATCATGATTTTTTTTTTTTTTTCCCATTACATGTTGCAATAACAGGCCATATATGTGAAGAAGGCTGAATCTCCACACTATAATGCTGAACTCATTTTTAGTTTTGCCAGTCTGTCAGTCCAGGTGGATGGAGCAGAGATGTGGACACTGTCATGAAGACAATATGGTACAGAACTTCATCCAAGTAGAGGTTCATTTGGTTATTATTGTTCCTATTATTGACATTTTCCAAGATTGTTCTGAGGAGCAAATGAGAAGCTTTTCTAGGTGTAATTTTTTTAAATAGATTGGAATAATGTTGGTTCTTCATTTGTTTATCTAAAAAAATTAAAACTAAGTGGACAAAAAAAAAAAGAAGTCCATTTGATAATTATTAAGCCCTGCTCTTTAGTTAAGGGACCCAAAAATACACAAAAAATCTCTAATAACCAAGCCCTTTTATTTCGATTCTGTATTTAGTTATTCAATATCCAAACATTCTCCTGCGGGCGTTTGTTGCTGAGCTCCACGTCTTGGTGAGATTGATTGATCTGCTTTGACGATACACTCCTCTAATTATTTATTCACACGCGTTTCTCCAACCAGTACAACTGGAGCTGTAAACATATTCATTTCGTTTGAATCTCATCAAGTAACGCCTCGTGCATTAAAGATAGGTGATGAAATATTCTCAGATGAAATTTAAAGACCCACATATGCTTACAGTTGCCCATATGTTTGGATTTGGTTTACTTGCCTTTTTTTTGGTGGCTAAAATAAAAAAATAGAATAAATGCCATTAAACTCAAATGCAACACAAGTCATGGTTTCCTAGGGTTTGACATGTAGAATCGGGAAATTCTCCCACATCGTATCTCACACGAGTGGTATATAAGTCACGATTTGGGCAGACTCGTGTCTCTTATTTAATTCCAGGATAGATTACATATCATAGGCTGCACGCTGGGAAGGCCATTGGCTCGCGTACTTCCCCATATTGTGTGTGCTGTGGTGTGTTGAGGGTGCTGTCTGCATACGAGAGAGGAATATTTAAATGCCCTGTGTTTTTAATTGACGCTTGCAACGAGGAGTGTGAGCTCAGGAAAAGAAAAAAAAAGAAAAAGAAAAAAAAAAAACGAGGAACAGCCCCCCATCTACCGGCAGTGTTCCCTCCCGTCTCCTCTGCACAAGAGCGCACAGTCCGGAGTTGCTCAGCCTGCGCGCAGCACAGGGATCCCTCAACACACACCGCACTGCCTCAGGTAAGAACCCGCTTTTCTTTTTTTTTTTCCTTTTTTTTTTCCCAGCTATTTATTTATCTTCAGGCAATAACAATAATAATAATTTAAAAAAAAGTAGCATTTGTTGTAATATAAAAAACCAAAAAAGGAGAAGAAGAAGAAAGCGTAAGAGATGGAACGGGTGAAGCAATGCGCGCCAGATCTGATGTGTGATAAACAAGAGAGAAGTGGGGATTATTCAGCGCGATAAACTGGGACGTGCTGGTGGAAGGTGTGGTGGGGGGGGGGGGGGGGGGGGGGGGGGGGGGGGGGGGTATAGAGACTCACTCAGTTTATAGATTATTTTCAATAAAGACACCTTTCTTGCAATCGAAATTAAAAACAACAACAACAAAAAAAACTAGAATGTCTCAAAAGTAGTGCTTCAGTTACACATTTTAAAACGATTAAAAAAATAAATAAGGTCTAGGTCATTATATTTCTACGCGTGAATGATATAATATCTATATTTTTTTGTAATCATTTATTTTACAAGTTAGTGGCCTACTTAGCCTTCTTGGTCCATCATGTCATTGTAAACGAGTTAACGTTGTACTAAATGTGAAAATTTTTTCACTCGTTCGAAATTGTCACGTAGTTTTAAATACCGTTATAATATTTAGCTGTGACGACTTAATGTTCAATGCTTTAATCTGACCAAACCAGAAATTAGGGCAAATCCGTGCTCAATAACTCAAGCAAAAATAACACCGGGTCAGTCAGCTTTGTTCCTCTACACTCTATTTATTTACACAATTCATCATAGATATAGGCATATTTATTCATTTTTATATTTTGCTAAATAAATTATTTTGGTCAATTATTAAAAAAAAAAAAAGAGGGGGGTGATTTCACCCTTTTATTTGAATGGGTGATAAAACAAGGAGTAAAACAACCAACAAAATGGGCTCCCTTCGCTTGTATCCAGGCAGGTATAGCTTAATTATGGGAAAAGCAAGCAAATGCATATAAACAAAACAAAAGCACAAAAGAGGTTATTAGTGATATTATTCCCCCATCGCCTTGGTGTTCACTGACACATTGTTAAACCCTCTTCAGTCAAATGAAATGTCACTGCTGGAGGCAACGGGTCAAAACAGGAGCTTATTATCGACGTTAACGCAACGAGAGAGGCTTTCACAAGAAACATTAAAGTTGCACACTTTAAAATCAACCTCTTCTGTGTGAATCAGTCCAGAGTTAAATGTCCAAATTGAAGGCACAATGATATTGAATCTAATAATAATGATAATAATAATTTAATAGAAATAATCCACAAAAAAAAAACACACACACACACACACACATCCCATTGAATATCACACTGAGTGAGCTGATGACTGCTCTCGGGGTGTCTTTGTCCAGGTGAAATGAAATCCGTGCGTCCTTTTAAGGCTCTTTTCAGCGCTCCGCGGCTGCTGCTGAGACTCTGACAGAGCGAAAATTAACGTTAGAAGCAGCTGCAGGATCAGCCCGTCCAGGAGGGTTCAAGCCTCGTCTTATAGCGCTGTTATCAAGGGGCCTCCAATTAAAGCCAACACAAGTTCACTGTGTGCGCGTGCGTATGGCTGCGTGCGTGCGTGTGTGTGTGTTGGGGGGGTAGGGGGGTGGTTCACATGATAATGTAACACGTCTTGAGATGAAGCATCCACACCTGCAATCCCTCCCCACCCCTCCCATCTCAGTAAATCTATTAATGGGGATAAGACAGACTTACACGTTCAGCCTCTTTATTTGTTGTTTCCAGACATTTGAAATCATTGATCCCGCACAGAGCATCGCTCATTATCTCAGGTTGGGCTTTAAAGAGCCCAGTGGGTCTCTTGTCAGCACAGAGACCGAAATATACCTTATTTCGTGTGTCACCACGTTTGGATTGTATTCCGGACACTAAAACGCCCCAGTCGTTTTCTTTTTTATTTGCACAGCACCGTTTTCACGTCCATTAAAATGACACGATCCATACTGTCGCTGCACAACAACAGCGACTATATGGATTGTGTCATTTTCGCTTAAACTTAATAATTGTAATTTATATTTAATTGTATACAGCTATACACATATGTAAAAAAAAATACTCAGTTTGTTTATGTTGGCGATACTTACAGATCTTTTATGTATTTTTTTTTTTTTTACACATCGTCTATAGGACATAATGAATGGACATACTTAAAGGACATAGTTAAAGGACATACTAAATTCATGTACGGCTGTCATCCAATCAACTCTCCTGCAGGTCTCGGTCCTGATTCAGTCGGAGGAAAGAAGACTGTGCTAATTAGTTTTTCTGACAGTGAATAATTCCTGTTTCAAATGAGAGTAAGTGAAGTGAGTTTTGCATAGAAAAGGCCAGGCTTAGATTTCAGTATTTTTTTTTAAACGAGCTTTTTTGTTATATCTCATGTTCAAAGAAAAAGTAAAGGAGCTGTGGTGCCTCCTTGTTAATTTCGTCAAGAGGTTGCCATGACGTATTGTTTTGGTTTATATATATATATATATATATATATATATATATATATATATATATATATATTTTATATATATTTATATATATATATTTATATATATATATATATATATATATATATATATATATATATATATATATATATATATGTATATATGCTATTAAAAAAGATCTATCTGTCAAACTGTTTAAGGAACTGTGTCCCCCCCTACCTCCAGCCTATCAGTGATCACCACCCCTCCCAAGAAGACAATAACACACAAGTTCTACCACACACCCACAGTTATTACATTATTCAGAGACACCCAAACACCTGATTAAAGCCACTTTAAACTCTCAAAACTGTCACTCTTCGCAGTCACCGCTTTTTTAAAGAGAATTTAATTAAACTCGAAATTAAATCAAAGAGATTGTAGTTAAATGCTGTTTCATGTCACTTCATTTTTAACTTCCAAAGTAAAAAAACCACAAAACGATATTTCATGGGTATTTTATTGCACTTGTTTAAGATGCTTAAAATAAATAAAATATTTACACTAAAGTTAGCTTTTATGAAATGTATGACAAGACTCCTGCCTCATTTAAATTGGGGGGGGGGGGGGGGGTGATAAAAGCGATGGAAATGTCAATACCATAAAGTAGTGGTCCTTCCCTCAGTCTGAATCCGAGTTTTTGGAGAGAGAAAGAGTGACAGCTCTTTGTTGGTGAATAGCAATCAGAGAAGGAGACAAACTGTGTGTGTGGCGTGTAAGTGTGTGTTGGGGAGGGAGAGAGAGAGAGAGAGAGAGAGAGAGAGAGAGCGAGAGAGAGCGAGAGAGGGAGAGAGAGAGACAGAGAGAGAGAGAGAGAGAGGGGAACTCCTCCTACCAAATTATTCAGACTGGGCCGGCTTTGCTCTCCCCACAAATAGGACACGGTTCTCAAATCCAGGCAGTCCCAACCTGACCTCCAAGCTCAGAGGAAGCCCTGACTGGGAGATCGAGAGAGAAATCCCCAGAAAAGAAACAACACAAAACTTTGTGTCATTCTTTTTTTTTTTCTTTTTTTTTTTTTTTCCCCCCTGCGAGTGCTCACCGTAGCTTCCCCCTTTCTCCATCCCCACCACGTCCACACCGGTGTATCGCATCATTTGGACTATATTCATTTTTTTTTTCTTCTTCTTCTTCTTCTGGAGGACAGACATTAAGGGGAAGAAGGAAAAAAGCTGGTGCACCATCACCATTCCTCCTGTCCCACCCATGCTGTAGTTTCTTCCCCCCCCCCCACCCCCACCATCCACCCACCCACCTCCCTCCCTTTCTTCCCCTTGCTTATTTTTGCTCTCCGCGGTGGAGCTGCTGTGATTCTTTTGGGTGGTGTCATTGTTTTTGTTTTTTTGTGTGTGTGTGTGTGTGCCTCCCTTAGAGCCTCAGAGTCCATTTGGAGCCGCTGAAACAAAAAACTAAAAAAACTATTAAAAAAAAGCGGGGCGCAGCGCTACAGCGCAGTATATGGAAGTTGTGGGCTGCAAGACTGAGGCAGGCAGTTGCACGTTGCGTCCAGGACCGGGAGCCATGCTTTTCCACGGGATCTCCGGGGATCACATCCAAGGGATCATGGAGGAGATGGAGAGAAGGTCGAAGTCGGAGTCACGACTGGCTAAGGGCATGCAACTCAACGGCAGAGAGTCGGTAAGAGGCCGGCTTCCACCCGTGTGCGACTTCACGTGAAAGCTCCGGGTTTTTTTTTTGTTTTTTTTTAAACCTCGTTGACTCGTTTAAAAAAAACAAAAAAACAACAAAAACTAGGGACTGCGGTACAGCCGACGTGCCCGGAAAAAAAGTGCAGTTGTTTTGGTGGAAGTAGGAGAGCAGTCGGGAGGAGTTCATTGTCATCTCAAATTGTTGTTTTCTTCCTGCTTAGATCGTCGGCAAAATATCACGCAGATGTTTAAATGTTAGGTTATTTTTAAATTACTTCTGCTCTGTTATTATTATTGTACATTTCCCCAAAAGAAAGAAATAATTCCAATAATTTTAGTTTCCAGAGGATGTATTTGTCTGGACACTGAAATAGTAGTACGACCCCCCCCCCCCCCCCCCCCCCCCCCCCACACACACACACACACACACACAAATATTTAGTGTAATTGAAAGTAACTTTATTAAAAAAATAAAAAAATAAACAGTCTGTTATATTATTATTATTATTATTATTATTATTATTATTATTATTATTATTATTATTATTATATCGTAACATTTAGTTTATATTTATTTTTCTCGAATTTAAAATTTGGATTTCAAGTAATAAATAAATCCAATATCCTAAATAATATATACGTTTCAAAGCACAATTATATTTTCAACTGTGTTAAAATTCTAATGTATTTAATGTATTTTGGAATCAGCAGTTGTTGTTGTTTTTTTCCTCCTTCTTATTCAGTTGAGGCCCGAGAGCATATTAAGTCTTTACATGTGTCGCCATGTGCCGTTAGAAAGTCCTATTGAGGCAGTTGACACAAACATAATTTAAAGACGAGAGGGCTTCTCAGAGCCAGTGTTTGTTGTTTTTGTGATAGTATTTCTGGCATTAGACCCCCCCCCCCCCCCCCCTCCTCCCCTCCCCTGCAGCCTTTTGAAAGAAGCGGTTGCCCTGAGCTCTGTCTGTCTCTCCTCCATGCAGACCATGCCTTCTATGAGCCCAGAGAAGCCTGCGCTGTGCGCCGGCTGCGGCGGCAAGATTTCGGATAGATACTACCTCCTGGCCGTGGACAAACAGTGGCACCTGCGGTGCCTCAAATGCTGTGAATGTAAACTAGCGCTGGAGTCTGAGCTCACCTGTTTTGCCAAGGATGGGAGTATCTATTGCAAGGAGGATTACTACAGGTAAGAAGACTTCAGGTCAATCTTTCACACAAATACACACATTTGACCTAAAAGAAAGAAAGAAAGAAAAGAAAGAAAAAATTGTAAAAGAACAATCTGGGCTGTTTGCTTGCCTTCTCACCAGATTTATTTAAAACCTGACCCACTCATTTTAAAGTCCTAAAAAAAAAGAGCATTTGGCCATTAATTGTGCACAGCCACTCTTGGTCCTCATTCAACAGGCTTTTCACCTGGAATTATGATGAAGCCTTTTGGTCCAATTAAGCCTGAATAGTAACCCAGCAGCCCTACAGGGGGTCTGGATGGCGTTAATTGGGAATCAGCAGAGATATTGAAACTGTAGTTAATTTGCTATCAGCCCAGTTGTGATGTTTTCTTTATAGATCAGAGTGTAATGTAGACCACACGGTTTTTAATCCACACTCACCCTCTTTGCAGCATGCATGTGTGTCGATTTTTGGTTTGAGAGTAATGTTTTAGTTGGCCCTGAAATAAGCCTTTTAAAAAGCGGTTGTGTTATGTTTTTGTGTGTGTGTGTGTGTGTGTGTCATATTTCAACACACACACTTCTAGTCTTGCACGAGCCAGGTCGTTCTTTTATTTCTTTATTTTTTTTAAAGAAAAAACGCTGTTATTGACAAACATCTCACGAAAGGCAAGACATGTTGTTATACATATATAGTCCTGCAGTTCAGCCTCAAGCTAAGTCTTGTGCTTAACGTCCAAAGTCAGTCGGTGTGCAGCTGTAGGTTTCATTACTGTGGTATTATGTCTGTCAGAGAGTATCTAACATTTGTGCACACGCACTGAATTGTAAGCCAGATGTGGGTCTTGGCACACACACACACACACACACACAAAAAGCAACCTGAAAAAAATATAGGCCTAAGCAGAGCTGGTAAATACAACAGACTGGGTCTGTGTCACTTACAGCACCCTTTGTTTAGTGTGATGCCGCGGAGAAACTGACCCGGTCGGTCCTACTTTCACCATGCAGGGCCAGTGCTGGTCGAATTTTGACCCGCGCTCCCGTCCCGTGTGTGTTTGTCCCGTTCAGGTTTTATGTATGAGGGTTCTTGACGATGTGCCTGTTCCAGAAGGTTCTCCGTGCAGAGGTGCGCACGCTGCCACCTCGGGATATCGGCCTCGGAGATGGTGATGCGAGCGCGCGACTCCGTGTACCACCTGAGCTGCTTCACGTGCACCACTTGCAACAAGACCCTCACCACGGGCGATCACTTCGGCATGAAGGACAGCCTGGTGTACTGCCGGCTCCACTTCGAGACCCTGGTGCAGGGACCGGACTACCACCCCCAGCTCAACTTCGCCGAGCTGGCGGCCAAAGGCGGCGGGCTCGCGCTCCCTTACTTCAACGGCACCGGCACCGCGCAGAAGGGAAGGCCGCGCAAGAGGAAGAGCCCGGCGATGGGGATAGATATACCCAGCTATAACACAAGTGAGACAGCGTGCTGCGCAGAGCCGGATCTCATGTCGACTCAACATGTTCACACATTTTCACAACAAATACAAACAAACAAAAAACAACAACAACAACAACTTATAGATTCAGTTACAGCTGTAACTCTTTGACCTGAATATTGTGTGGATGAGCCCAGGAGCGGAAGGCAGGGGAATCTACTGGGAGCCTTTAATATCTTTTTTTAATCCGAGATTTTGTGTGAAATATTATGAAAAGGGCACTTGGTCCATCGCGAAGTCACAGGAACTATAGGAGTGGTGATTTGACCGTGTTGCTGTTTCTCGAACTGGTCACGAGGACTTTGCAGATCAAAGCTCATCGTCTTACTGCAGTAAATTTTGAAGATGGTTTAGAAAATATATGGGAATGCATAAAAAAAAAGAAAAGAAAATCCTACCACTAAATTATTGAACACAATTTTTTTTTCCTCCATGATTTCCCTCAGACCTTTGCTTCGTTACGCACAAAAACCTTGGCCACTTCTTTCAGCAGGCCGGCTGCATGAGTCGCATAATATTAATACAATCTGCAACGTGAGCCTTGTAAATGAAGGTGAACGTCGGCTGTACCGCCGCACCCGCGGGGCTAATTGATTTGTAAATCTTTGTCCCTTTACGCACCGTTTCTATGGCGTGTGTTGCACAGACAATGATCGAAATCTGACCCCGCAGTCAACTTTCCGATCGACTTTTATAATTAGGATGAATTTATTGCGCCGTAGAAAGTCTCCGAGAGTGTGTGTGTGTGTGTGTGTGTTTGTGTGTGGAGAGGGGGTAAATATTGTTTAGGCTGCTGCGTAAAATTGCGGAGGAATACCCGTTTGGAACGATTGGTTGTTTTTGCTTTTCTTTGCAAGAGTTTGACTTCTGTTGGAGGAAAAGCGATCCTCCTCACGGTGCACTCTGGGCTACTGTTAAAAGTAGGCTCCATGTGCAATCTTGCACGGGATCTCTCGGTGTTCCAAACCGACCCCCCCAACCCTCCCTGCAGCGTCCCCGTTTTGTTGTCGCTTTCTGCGAATTAGTGCGCGGTTGACAAAGTTTGTCATTGTGCGCCAAGTTTCCAGTGTTCCCGGTGAATGGGGAGGAATAGGGGTAATCTGCGCGTTAATTGTTCTTCCTTAATTGGAGGTGACGTTGGAATCCCTGGCCTCATGTGAGGCTCTCAGCACAGTTCTCAGGGACTCGGGCAGCAGCGGCGGGCGGGCGGGCGGTCGGGCGGTGGGGCCTGCAGCAGGGACAGGCCGGGGCCCACTGGAAAACACACACACACACACACACACACACACACACACACACACACACACACACACACACACACACACACACACACACACACACACACACACACACACACACACACACACACACACACACACACACACACACACGACACTACAGCCACTACCGAGCTCTTGCGTTGCTATTCGTAAACACAATTCCGTGGGATTATGCAAATGCTCAAGTTGTCAGAGGTGCCATCGTTGAGAAATGTCCATTGTTGTCCTGTGATATATATATTTTTTTATTTAACCTCCTAAAGCACTTTCACCATTGTGTTTAAATGCAATGCAGTCACAACAGGTAGCTTAGGGGGGAAAAAACAAACAAAACATCCCAAAGACCAAAGTAAATACCCCCAAAAAACCCATTGTTAGAGCCCACAGACAATGAAAGCCCCGCTGGGAATATGTTTTTTTTTTTTTTTTTTTTTATAATTCATCTGGGGGAATTTAAACAGAATACAATATTATTTTTTTCATGTGAAATTAGAATTGCTGGTTGGTTTGCGTGTAAGCCTGTGTGGATGTTTTAGGGACGCGCACTGCTTCTTGACGGTGATTTAATCTGACTTTGCCGTCTTCAATTTGGCTGATCAACTAAAGAAAAAGAACTCCTCGTGTTTGTAATTAAATTAGGGAGGGGAAAAGGGACCATCCCCCCCCCCCCCTTTCCAAAGTGCTCCTTTGCCTCGATTACGACATTGAGAACACACTCTTCAAACCCCTCTTATTATAGGATCAAATTGTTCGTGTTAGCGTTTTGCTCTGAAGATCAGGAGGTTGTAGGAAGAGAGATGGTTTCTGAGGTTTTGTTTCAGCTTTAGCGAGCACACTCGTGTTTGTTTTCACCAGGGAAAGGTGAGCGAGTCTTCCGCGTATTCCCTGCCACTCAGCAAAGTTTGGTCTTGTTTGGATATAGAGACCCCTAGTGGGTAATACCAAGTGAAACACAATCCAGTACAGACTGGGGAAGGAAAACGTAGCTATCAATCTCTGTTTATGTTTACATTTTGTGTGTGTGTGGAGAAAACTTTCACACAGAAAAATTGGTGGACAGAAAAATATAGTTTGCAGTATTATTATATAGTAACACAGTAAAATGGAATTAAAAAGAAATATATGGAGTTAACAAAGACAACTTTGTGCCTAGTCCATGGCAGATTTGTTATTTAGCCAAATAATTAATTTGTGGCTCTGTTTACACTCCATCTTTATGATGAGGTGTGAGTTTATTTAATAGGATGTTTTATTACCCACTGAGAAAACCAGCTGCTCGACATTTCAGTGAAAGGAGACTGGGGATGCATACAATATGCTCGATAATTTAGAAAGTCTCCTCTGACTGGGTATTCTTTATCTTTAAAGCAAAGTAAGATACTAAATTAGTTTGGGTACTTTCTCATGTACATGAGCTGTAAAAGCAACGTAGAATTACTGGTGTTTTCATTTAATATATATGTATTTTTTTGCTGTCATCAAACAAAATGTTTTATCCACCTCAATAGTACAAGTTCATAACAATGAAATAGTATATGTAATGTAATTATATATCTTGTATGTCATAGACATATCAGATGTTGTTTTTAGTAATGCAAGCATTTAACTAAGTGAAGTCGTTTTGAGTTGTTTGCACTCAGCCCATGATAAATGAGGCCCATTAGGCCTTCTAGTCTTTGCAAACACAAGCAGAACTAATTCAGCCCTGTCCGAGACTATGGGGAATATTTATCATTTTCCTGTTTGATAATTGCAAACATAGATTCTAAAGTTTAAAAAAAAGAAAAAAATCCACAATGGCCAATGTGTTAGTTATATATGATGACATCTGATTAATATAATTATATTCAGTTCAATCAGTTTCCTGACTATCACTATGTTGGCTATATCAAACTTTCATGAAAACAAATTTATAACACATTTGATTTCAGCATTTTTTTTCTTTTTTTTGTCCTTTCGATACTGAGCACATAGTAACATATTGATGTAATTCTCAACCTTTAAGAAACTGGTGCGAAATGTAATTAGTGACACCTAAGATAATTTCACTCAAGCATATTTCTGATTTGAATAATTATGCCTTTACAGCAGTGGAGTGGGAAGGGTGATTACCAGTTGCACGTCAATCACCAAACCTCAAGGCTGTAGAGGGAAAGTGAAACAACAGCCAAAAAAATAATTCTTTTCGAGATAAATCATTTGACTTTGTTCTGCTTTCCGCCCTCTCTGCAGGCTGCAATGAGAATGACACTGATCACTTGGACCGGGAGCAGGCCTACCCCCCAACGCAGAAGACCAAACGCATGAGGACCTCCTTCAAGCACCATCAGCTGCGGACAATGAAATCCTACTTTGCCATCAACCATAACCCAGATGCCAAGGACTTAAAGCAGCTGGCCCAGAAAACAGGCCTCACTAAGAGAGTGCTACAGGTAAGCAAAGAGCCGTTCTTCTAACTAATGTGATCACCCCCACGTGTGTGTGCGTGCATTCCCAGCCCTCCTCCTCCCCCCCCTCCATGTCCCCGTCATTTCACGTCAAAGTTACCATCACTGTCATCTTTTTTGGGTTTTTACTTGGTTTTCTTTTGTTGGTCCATTTAGTCATTAGATGTACATCCAGGGGTATTTATGTGAACTTTTGTAATGGTTAAATGTTATTCTCATGAGAAAGGAAAAAAAAAAAGATAAGTAGTCCTTAAGCGTACAAGCTCAAGTTTAAAATTGCTGGTAACTTTATTATAGTAACATGAGTGCACATGTCCGTGTTACAGTTACTTTAGTTGGAAAGGGGTCATTTATCTCTCACAGCTAAATTAAAAAAAAAAAAAAAATAGGATTTTGCTTTGTTTTGCTTTTAAAACTGACTTTATTGCATTCAGTGTTCGGTGCCCCTTACTACCAAAAATAATGTATGAAATTAGAAAGACCTTTGCTAACTTGATATGTAAGCTACTGTACCAATGATTTGATACTTTCTTTTTTTTTTTTTTTCTTTTTTTTTTTTTCTTCTTAAAAGTAATTCTACTTAAACCAAAAAAGTAAAAGCCACACTGGGATTGGTTTGCAGGTTTGGTTCCAAAACGCAAGAGCCAAATTCAGAAGGAACGTTTTGCGACAGGAGAATGGAGGTGTTGATAAGGCTGATGGCACCTCACTCCCTCCACCCTCATCCGACAGTGGGGCCCTGACCCCCCCCTCCAGCGCGGCCACACTAACAGACCTGACAAACCCCTCTATCACTGTAGTGACCTCCGTCACCTCTAGTTTGGACAGCCATGATTCGGGGAGCCCTTCACAAACTACCTTGACAAACCTTTTCTAACGAGCTATCAATAGCAGACTGATTTTTCTTTTTTCTTTTTTTTTTAAATCAGATTTTTTGGGGGAATTTTTTTTTTTTTATTTAATTTTTTTTGGGGGGGGGGTGGGATTGGGTTCTTTTTATTCTCTTTCCTCGATTTACATTTTATTTTTTTAAGTGACACCTTTAAAATGAACAAGAGACAGCTCCTTGGAACAGAAAGTGCTGTACTGTGTACACAAACAAGAACAACAAGAGCAACAACAGCAGCAGCAGTGACCACATTGAACATGGAAAGCTTTTTAATGTGTAGCATTTGAAACTGCGTGGCATATGCAGAGATTGATTTTGGACTGGACATTTTTGGAATTGAAGAAATTAGCAACCTTGTTATGGACTCTGAAAATTTTTTTGAAAAAAAAAAAAAGGAAAAAAAAAAAAGAAAGAAAAAGAACAAAACTTGAAGCTTGTTTGCAAAAGTAGAAATTTCTTTACATGATTTGACTTTATTTGTACATTTGTATTGAATTATGATCAGAAGTGAGCCCATCCTAATTTATGGTCAATTGGTAAATTTTAAAATTAATATGAATATCTTGCCCTCGGAAACCTGTATATGTATGCACTGTGTTCGCACTATTCAATCTAAAGACTTTGTTTCTGTTTTGGAATAATTTGCGAAATAAACTTGTAGAATGTTCCGTATTTGGGTAACTCCAGAAAACAGGCTTTAATTATTTCCGAATGTTTCAGTCTCGAGGACTGAGTTGGACGGAGTCAGACATTGGTTTATCTCACAGAGCTACTTGTAAAACGTCTAAATTACACTGTAAGCAGTCAGCCATTGCAGCTTGTAACAGCAGATAGACGCTAAGCCACTCACATTTAGTCTTGAGTCACAATTTTACTTGGTTGAGGTGATTAAAAAAAAAAAGAAGAAGAAGAAAAAAAGAAACAAATTCCACAATCTGTGCAGTGGTAACTGTTCAACGTGTAAATGCAGTCACATTGATAGGAAATTGTTTGACGATTAAAAAAACAAGCAGGAGAAATTCAGACGGTAGAGTAGTTAATGGGCACTGTTGTAATCGATTGTTTTTCATGACAGGATCCCTTTTTTTTTGCGTTTTTTTCTTTTTTCCCTTAAATTTTGGCCTCACAGACTTAAGCACAGTCAAATGGATGAAGCTCAGTAAACATATCCATAGATCCACAGCTAAACTCAATTGCACAGTGACAATATACTGCCCAGTAAAAGAAAAAAAAAAAGAAGTGCATTATTGATTTTATCATGTTGCTCAGGGTAACGATGTGATTACGAAAATGAAAGGGGGAAAAAAAAAAAAGAAAAAAATAAGAGTAGGGGTGAGAAATCTAGCGATTGTGACGTTGCAGAACTAGGTTCGTAGATCTGACATCAACATTGAGATGACCTCAGATAGGTGGAGGCGTAAGAAGCAGCCAGTGGGTAATCATTGTCCTCGTGTACTCCTTTTTGGCCATACCGATACTTTCTTTGACGACACTTGCCACTGAACAGACCAAAAACATGTTTCTTCTGGCTGAACGATAGAGAGGAAAGAGAGAGAGAAAGAGAGAGAGAGAGAGAAAGAAATCTTCAAACGGAGTTGATATGTTTCATTGTGAGCGTCACAATTTTGTTCTATTGTGGGACAAAGTGGCACTCTTGATCTACTTAATGAAGTAGATGCCTAACTCAGTTCTACTATGTGCCTTATGCTATAACTTGGGAGAAAGTTTGTGAAATTCAGGATATATGTGTTCTTTGTTAACTGATTCACATCCTTTTGGCGCCTCACTAGTTTTGTACTGTTTTGCATCTTATTTCCGAAGATCTTTTTATGGTGTATCCTGTTAAAAAGGGGGCAGCGATGTCATAGAAAGCATTTGTGCACTCTTTCAGATATAGTTGGGTAATCCAAGAACCTTATATATTGATCTTCGTGTTAATAGTTGAGTACAGTAAGTGTTCTATCAAGATTGTCCATGTTTCCCTGTTTCTTGATAAAGATGGTGTATAGAAACTATTTCCCCTTAAATATTTATGGACCAAACGGTTGTTATATATCTTATTAAATTTGTGTGAATAAAAATACTTTGCTTTAAATGGGTTTTATTTTTCATTACACTTGCCATTTTTTTGTGTTCTTTCTTGAATACAATTATGTTTCCTTTCTCACATCGACAAATAAGACAGCTTTCAGTTGTTAGGACCAGTTGAACGTCTTCATTCTTGCCTCCATTTTTTAATTTCTATTTCCTATTTTATGATGTTTATAGTTTTCAACGTAATGCCCCATGGATTTGCATCTAAACCCTGCAGTCAAAACTATGAAGTTGCTTTTTAATGCATGAACGTGGCTTTAAAATTTCAATAAAAGGAATGCTGTAAAGCACATATTGAGTTTTGATCGCTATACATATACAGTATATATTTATGCATATAATATATTGGTAAATCTAAAATGAAGTAAGATTAAATGCAGACCCCATAAAGCCAGGTTGCTCTGTAGTTAATATATTCTTACTCTATCGTTTCTTTCAGGGAGAACAAATCTTGGGGCATTACAGCCATACATCCCGACGTTTGAAAATTCCCTAAAGTATTAACAGAAGGGGAAAACTTTGATGGGAATTCCTCACCATTGAAGACAAAGACAATGTTAGGATAAGATGATAGCATACTGAGTACAAATAAACGAACAACCAACAATTAAAAAAAAAAAAAAAGAAAAGAAAAAAGATCTGTTTCAGTTGCAAATGTACAAGAATTCTTTTAAAAGCCAAACTTTGTCCTGAATGTTTGAATCCATCAACGGAGGAGACCCTGAAGTGTACAATATATATGATATTAATGTGAAAAATAATCTCTGTATTGGAATGGTAAATGCACCAAAAAAAAAATGATAATAAAGTGTACTGTAACATAGTTAAAAAAAAAAAAAAAAAAAAAAAAAAAATTCCAACAGATAGACTGGATGTAAACTGTAAAACAACAAGCGTCCAGCAACAGCAGTGTGAAACAGAGACAGTATGGATGTGACGACTATGAACACACATATTAACACATGTACAAACACACACTGGCACACAATATACAGTCCTTCTCCCATTGCTCCTATAGTAAGATCAATATGTACATTTACGCACGCACACACACGCACGCGCACACGCACACGCACACGCACACGCACACACACACACACACACACCTGCAAACACAAGCTGCCCCCCATACGCACCCCACCCAAGGATCTGCTTGCTAAATAGAAGTTTTCTTTTGTCACAAGTGTCATTTCATAAACACGCGGCCTCCTTGAAACTCGGCAGCAGGATGCCCATCAGATATGATGAGTGTATGAAGAGGACTGCAGAGCTGGAGCTTTGCCATCTGGCTGTACCGTGGATAGGAAGTTTAAGAGAAAAAAAACCCCCAACAACAACAACAAAAGCAGATAAAGAAGAGATTCTCATTTTGCATGCGCCTCATCATATTGTTGACATTTCTTTTTTTTTTTCTTGAGATGTCTATTATTTTCCTTTGATTTACTGTATGATTTATTGTCAGCTGCAAAAATAAAGCATATGAAAATGATGTCCCCGATGCCCTTGTATCGTGTTGCACATGGATAAACAAACACCGCCGGTGTCACTGTGAGGATATTTGCCATGTCAAACCTATTTGTCGACGACGTTCAGGTTCCTGTGCAGCCTGAAAACGCTGGTTTCTTACTACCTTACTGTACATGGGCATGTCGTATCACCTCCAGGTAGGTGGTATACATCTCCTTCACATAAACAATTACTACTTTTCGACATTTTGCCACACAACTATTCGATTAAGTTCTACAAAACGTAATAATCAAAGTCCTGCAATTTGCAAAAGAAGTCGCTTTTGACCTACAAATTAAAAACCAACCGACAAGCAACCTTTGACCCATCGCTTGGATTTAGGACAGGAAGTGGATACAGAAGTGATGCAACCTCAGCGACGTTGGTTTTGGATGCTAGTAAGTATAAAGCTGAACGGACGGCGTCAACAACAGGGAGGGAAGGAATTAAAGGGGGGGGGGGGGGGGGAGAAAGAAAGACTGAAGCCACATGGGTAACCAGTAAACAGGCTGGTGTTGAATTCCAACGACGTGGGAAACAGCAAACGCTTCCGTCGGTCCAGGAGGAAACTTCAGTCTCGCCGGGGTGCCGGCGCGCTGCGGCAGCAGGGGCTGTGTTCCCCCCGGGCCCGACAGGAGGACGGTGGGCGGCTTGACACCACACAGCGACAGGAAACGGGGCTGGAAGAAGCAACACAAACAAACATAGCCAGGCGCCGTCGCTCAGTTTTTTTTTTTTTTTTTTTTTTTTGGAGGATAAAGATTCTGGACAACATCACGGCCTCGTGTTGACAAGAATTTCAGGGGTTCGCCGTCGGACTGCCGGTGACTGGTATGCATCTTATCGGTATTTGTGTGCACATATATAGACATAATTTTCCCTGTTGCCGACAGTACTGCTTTACTCTTGTCCAGATATTTAGAAGAAGAAGTAGAAAAAAAAGAAAGAAGATAGGGAACAACCATATTCAGGCATTTGTGCAGCAAAAATTCTCTGGGTCCACGGTTCTTGAGATTGACGGTGCCAAACTGCAGTATCACCAACAGGCCTTGTGCAAAATTCGTCTTCCTCATTTATTTACTTCTCTTAAGGGACAGCTGTCTACAATGACTATATAAAAAAAAAAAAAAAACAGTCTGGAATCCTGCGCCTACCCGGCAGATGTGGACCTCAAATAAAGAGAGAAAACTAAGACAGAAATACTTGCGACTGGGATGTCTTCAGAGGAAGTACTTTTACTTACTCTATATATACACACACACATGCTATACACTTATTAGAATAATATAAGTACCAATACATGTCTGATAATTGATCTTATTTCACAGCACCGACATACATCTCCTTCCCAATTACTATGCAGGCATCCTTCTCTAATTTTCCTGAAGTCGGTCCAAATGACAGTCAGCCAGTTTTCAAGTCATCAACCTTTAGAGTATTTTCAGACATTATGATTCGTGCAACAAACCTCCCAATGATAACAGTATTTTTTTTCCCCATCATAAAAAAACCCAACTTAAAACTTAAAATGCACCTGTCGAATTTGCAGCATCGGGGCAGACGCTACCTTTCAACGCCTTATTTGATAGCGGCTTTCACGCATCCATTGAGTTTCTTTGCAGGATGTCAGAATATAGCCTCACAGAGCTGCTGCTTGGATGTGAACTGCTGCCCATCCTCACAGATGTTTTGCTTGAGGATACTCTGAAGGTTCTCAAAGGGGGGGTTGAGGTCAGGGCAGGATGGGGGGGCCACAACCATGGGTTTCTCTCTTTTCATGCCCAGAGCAGCTGATGATGCGGAGGTATTCCTTGCAGCACAAGAGGAGGTATTGTCACGCGTGGGGATGATTTTTTTGCACATGGATTAAAGTGGACAATCGGAAACTGCACATACTTTTCAGATGGTCATTTCCCCCCACCCTTCAGGGACCGTCCAGCTCTCTCCACATGGCTCCGCCCTGAAACATGACTTCACCACCTCGTTGCCGACCTTGTTGGGACACGGCGGCCATCCACCTGCCATCCACTACTCCATCCATCTGCACAGCACTCACCAGTGAATGAGACTGCTTGAATAATTATAGTCGTCATGTATTTCTGGGCCCACTGCAGCCATTTCTGTTTGTGGTCGGGTTGGCCGAAGAGAAGGTCACCTTGATGTCCGTGAGACTCCAGAGACACCAGCGGCTTCAAATACCTGTTTGCTACTTTGTAATGGCATTTTAGCAGCTGCTCTCTCAATCCAATGTATTTGTCTGGCAGAAACCGTCCTCACTGTACTGCTATCTCCACCTATCACCAACTATTTCACACATTTCAACAGCAGAGATCCTTCTTCTTTGCCACCTTGCTTGAAAATGAGGGTCTGCTCAATCATGTGGGACGTCCTTCTTTAGTAGTTTCTTCTTTTACTTGGGCTCACCTGGCAAACTAAGGATCCCAAGGTGCCTGAGATCTATTTCGGTTGTCCCAAGAGCCCTGAGGCACGATACCGAATGCGTTCGATTGAAAAACAACGAATTTAATGTTTACGACACTTACATAAAATTTGCATAGTAATTGGGAGCGCGGTGTACACGCACCTATCAGGGCACTTGACATGACAACATGAAGACAGTAGAAGCCAACTTGACAGCTGAAAGTCACAGGTGGTTGTAAGAGTGCTCAACGTTTGATGCCGCAAAATACATTGGGATTCATATCCACCTCGATTTATAATAACTGCAACAGTGGCTGATATTTGGTTTCAGTTGCTCACAAAGGTCAAATGAGAAAGCAAGTACGGGGATAGGCTTTATGCGCGTCAAAACACAAAATATCAGGGGAAGTCTCCGCTTTAAATGAACGAATCCGATTCGGCTTTGTAACAACTACTGAAGCGAGTTCAGCCACATAATTTAAATCAGTGGTTGTCCAATACTTTGAAGGCATTATAGTCACGGACGAGCAGAAAATAACACGAGTTGAACCACAGAAAGCAACAGGCGCGATTCGTTTGGGAGGACACCGCGGAACAAAGTCGTACTCTCTGTGGTTGACAACACCTGTAATTCCCATCACCTCCGTCCCTACTGATACTCCAGGAGAGCGGGTCTCTGTGAGCACACACACACATTTTCCCGTGACACATTATACATTTACAGTGACAGGCGACACGAGCCAAACAAAGTATGGAATAATCACTGAGGCATAGGCTACACCTGGCGTTTACATGTTGCTCTGATAGTGTTGTTTCAATTGTCGCCACTTGTGTGTGTGTGTGTGTGTGTGTGTGTGTGTGTGTGTGTGTGTGTGTGTGTGTGTGTGTGTGTGTGTGCGTGTGTGTGTGTGTGTGTGTGTGTGTGTGCGTGCGCGTGCGCGTGCGTGTGTGTGTGTGAGATATTCTGCCAGTTCCGCCTCAGTTCCCTGCTCTCATTGCTAGGCGCCTATTTAACCTCACCTCGCACACCAACCACCCCGCCAACTCAAATACACACCAGTGCAGGGACACACACATCGACAGATGTCAGAGGGGTGACGATGTGAGGGAAACAAGGCTCAACTGCTGTGTGTGTGTGTGTGTGTGTGACCGAGGTCTGCCCCTCTTGTTGATACAGAGCAGGTGGAGATGATCCGCTGCGCTGGGTGTCTGCCAAAAAGGTATAGACAAATGTATTGGCGCTCACACACATAAAAATGAGACACACGGCAGCAACCAAGCAATTTTCTTATAAAGTGACTTAGACAGAAATAAAATGCCAGTTTTGTCCTTCACATTATCACAGACTATCTCTCTTGTGCCTCATTTGTACAATGCACGCCACACGCCATAAATCCTTTAAATCTCCATTGTGCCGTTATTCTATATTTACACCTATTTGTTATGTGACGGCTCACATCCAGACAACCTTGGAAATGCTGCGATCAAGGCTGATAACTACAGGTTGCAATTGCACTTTGAAGACAAAACAACATTAATTAGCGAATAAAATGGAAATGCAGGCATCACATGCACGGTGCCTCCGAGTTCGCCTGGGTATATGAAGAGAGAGACAACATTTCATACACATTTCCATCTGTAATCCCTTTTCTCTTTCCCTGTGATAGCTGCGCTCTGTGAGGTGCATAAACAGGAAGCTCGTCTGCATTGCTGCGGCATGTTTCAGCGTGTGACAGGTCATCTTTGTACTGGCGGAGTGTAACCTTTCAGTTCTCGCTAAACCTTCAGGATGCACGCAGCTCCTCTCCCCTCCATCTGCTGGTCTCTATGAAGTCTGCACCCGATCACAGGAGCTTTGACTGCAGCTTCTGTCTCTACCACATTGCAGTCATACCTAACCCCTGAGCCAGATCAACAACACACAGGGAAAATAAAAAAGACACGAGTAAAAACACCAACAGTTTTTTCCCTCTTTAGGTGTTTAAGATAGGCTTTCAGCCCCTGGGTGCAAGAATTCTGCATATTTAGCAACGAGGAGCCGGAATAGGATTGCACTCGATTCTGAATGTGTGAAGAAACAAAAGGTGAGCTCATGTGAATGTGTTATGATAATCGTGTGGGTCGACAATAAATGAAATACACTGGTTTGCAAAGGCATACAGTTCATATTGGGCCTACGACTTTGCTGGACATGGGTGTTTTGACACGGTCATAATCAGAAGGAACACGACATAATATCTAAATTCAGCTAAAATACACTTTATTTATCATTTTCAAAATTCCATACAAAGAGGTGCCTACAGTGAGAAGGATGCATCAGAAATGAATGTCACATTTACAGTAAAATGTCTAAAGGGTTTCTGTTAAACTCCGCAATTCAACCTTTTTCATTTTCCCCTGGAGGAAGAACCTTTCTCCATCATGGTTACCTGCCAGCGACACCAGAAAGTTTGAAAAGGAACCGAGCGGGAAAAAAAAAAAAAGACGCCAATACTCTTCATGCTAAAAAATATCCCCAAATCAAAAGGAGATCCTCTCTGTTAAATAAACAATATCAGCAAAAAGAACACAAAAAGTTTGCCATTGGTTTAAAGCGGCAGATCAGTGCACAGAGCCACTTTTAGAACAATAGAAATCCAGCACGATTATTAAACAGTTTTCTACCAAACAGACGTGGAGGCATGCGTGTTGAACTAGAGGATCTCGGGGTGCAGCTCCCCTTGCAGACTGATGCATTACTTTTCATCCATCCATCTAATTATTCCCTTAGAAACCTGAAATTTGAAGATACAAAAGACCGTCCCTATCTGTCACTGAGCAGCATTGATCTTATTGAAAGAAAACGTGGGCGCAGAGGAAACCCAATATAACTCATGCCATTAAATTCCACACAGCATTATTCACATACAGAATTGACAGATTTCTGTGAGACATTTCTTTTAATCTTCAACTGTTGTTGAAGAAAAAGAGGGGGAAAAATCCCACACTCCAGGCATCTTTCCCTTCTCCATATTTGCAGTGAGGTTAACAAAAAAGGCTATTGAAGTAGGGAGAAAAAACACAACCCCACCTAACTTGTTGATTATTAACAATGGGGATGGGAAGAAGACAGATGTGTTTCTTGTGTATCAGCAGTGTTTGAATTGTCAGTCTGAAATCAGCACTGAAGCTTTTATCAAAGCGCCGTAAGCTGATCAGCTTCCAGATGCTCTCGCTGTCCATGCGTGTCAATACGCAATACCACTTTTTTTTTTTACCAATAACTTCCCTTAATATTCCCAATTACAGACGGCGTGTATGCGCGTGTGCCGCCGTGGGATGTGTGGGTAGTCTCCACGCATGTGTGTAATGATGGCAAGCAAGACTGCGTGCATATTTCAACGTGTGTTTCAGGAGGATCCACTCAGCCTGGGCTGCCTCCATCTCGCTGCTGCACAAACTGACAGTCACACTTACTTACGCCAGCAGATCATTTCAGAAATCCCAAACAAAGTTAAAATATCAAATCTTTGAGTTTTGTTGCTGCTTCACAGTTTGTCACCAACGGTGGTGGAAAGTAGCTGAGGCTTTTTTTTTTACTGTCAATGAAAGCAAATTAAGCTAATGGAACTGAACCAAGTGTATTATTTTGTTCCGTGCTTGTTAGTCATTTGACGCCAACCCATCGAAGGAGTGAATATTGTACTTTTGCTTAGCGTATATGAAATTCACATGCCAGGAATGACATTTGTATTTCTCTCTTTCACAGAGCTCAGGAGTCATACCTATCATGTTGGAGATTTATGAAGTCCAATAAGACAATGAGATAAATAAAAAACCTGGACAAAAGCTCACACGCTACCATTAGATACACTTTAACTACTCCTATGAGTGAATAATGATCACCCCTGATATATCACCGATAATAATATTGTCCAGTTTCCAATTGTGCAAGGCTGGTCTAAAATCAAATTTCACTTTTTTGTACTTTTAATTCTTAAAAATAGCATAAGAAATCTGTATCATTGCCATTCAAAAATGAAGAACTTCCATAGAAGAGGTATGCACTGCAAATAAAGTGAACATTTTAAACATTTAAATTGCCTCAAACTTGTACAATTTCACAAAAACGTCCCTTGGTGTGAAACAGCAAAGAGTTCAACAATCCTACAATCTGCAATACGTCAATATCAATATTGATAAAATAATCAAAGACTATAGAGGGAAAAGGACCAATTTGTTATTTGATTTCTATGATTAACGGTTCTATTTAAAAACTAAAACCGTTTCTCACATGGTTTTTGATGAGCCGCACTTCCTGTTTGTCATTAAGTTATTTTGTATTCCTCTCTTTTATAGTTAATAATGACTCATTTGTAATCCTTGAGCACATCAATCTACTCGCCACAAACTACACAAGTGGCTTTTACCGTTAACTTGAGCAAATAAAGACTTAAACTATATTTCTGCATCAACCTTGATTTCTTTTTATCTTATTGAGGAGTAATCAGTAAAATTGTCTCAGAGTACATAAATAGGTTGTTTGTTGAACATTTAAACATAATAAATCCATGATGCTCTAGGGGAGGGAAATATATACATCTCGGGCCGTAGCCAGAGTTTCAGAAATACTGAGGTGCACCACTCATTATCCCAAGTAGCGACTGAAATGAAGACCCAAATTCAATTAAAACTGAAACATTTAAAACAAGTGATTTAAGTATATGTTTTGAATATGTGTGTGTGTGAATCCACTCATAAAAGTACCTCGTTACAAAGCATTGTTTTAATTATTTTTAATTACATTCACGTCGGGGAAAAACACCCTGTGTACATCTGAGGGGAGAAAGCCTATATTTGCACCATCATGGTGCCAGATACAACACTGTCACATCTCCTCTCGGGTTATCTTGCTGCTATCAGATTGAACCCACCTGGTACCTTCGACACCACTTGATCCACCTTGGGGTCACAGGGCGCTGGAGCCGATCTCAGTGGACGACGGCTGAAGGCGAGATACAACCCGGACGAGTCACCAGTCCATGACAGGGCAAAACACAGAGAGACAGACAATCACACACTCACACCGCTGCTCAAAGTGTGGGGTGGGCCTCCCCTGGGGACCACCAGAGAGCTTCAGGGGAGGCGCAGCAGCACGGGGAATGGAGATCAATGGAATCCCCCTTTTCAAGCAAGGTTTTTTTTGAGTTTTCTTTTTTGTTTTTGGAGAAGAAATTCTGACTAAAATAAATGAGTGGAGTATGTGACTGGTAATTACTTTGTTTATTTAGAGAGAACAATTCCATATTAAAAGTCTCTTAACTAGCACAAGAACAGTTATATTATTATTCTGTATAGATCCCAAAACATGTTAACCGTAATATCATCTAAAAGAGATTTTTTTTTTTTACATGGGGGGGGGGGGGGGGGGGGGGTCCTATTTGTTTTTTTGTGTGTGTGTGGGCTGGCTCAGCCTGTCACACTTTGATAACTCCTGAACTGAATTGAATGCTATACAAATAAAACTGAATCAGAAGATTCTGAGATTGGGATTTGCACGTCATTAAATCCTGCTTTTTTTTATTGACATCTGCTCTATAATCACAGCTGTAAAGAAGACAGAAAAACCGATCCAGATATGCTCATTTGCCCAGTGAGGTCCGGGCTTGCAGTCTCAGCACACCGATTCACGTGAAACGTTATTGGCAGTGGAAAGCGAGCCAAGGTGGAGGTGAGGGTACCGGGGCGGCGGTTGGAGTTTCTCTTGTTGAATCTCGCGGTATTTGACAGCTTCCCTCCAAACTCTTTGACACTTGCCCCTCCTCCGCGCTCCGGGAATGCTGGGTTGTTTACATTGCTGGCACACGGGTCAGCGCGAGCGCGGCGCGGTGATGAGGGGGGCCCAGCGGTGCTGCACGCAGGCTGTCTGAAAAAAAAAAAAAATACACGTCCACGTCTCGGTCACGGGCGCTCCCTGCGAACACAACTTTCTCCCCCCTGCGCACAGGGCGAAGAGCCACGCCAGGCGAGAGGCTGGTCGAGTCGACTTTCTTGCGGCGACCTTGGGTGAAAAAGGAAGGGAAAGTCAAAACAAGAGACAAGCGCCATAATCATCAGCAGAGGCTCCCAGCGCGTGAAGGAGGAATAGCTTAGCAACAAGACTCCCACTTCCTGGTAAGAGCTGACAATGAACTTTCTGAAACTAAGCTATTATAACCTCTTCCAAAAAAACAAAACTGCACCGCAGTGCCCGTGTGGCTCCCTTTTGGGGAGGGAGAGTCTCTCGTAGAGGCTGCGGAAGTTGGTAGTTTTTTTTACAGGAATCACGAGTTAACGCTCAGCCGCAAAAGTTTCAACGAAGTTCGCGTGCTAGGTAGCTTAGCCTGTTAGCCGGCTAGCATAGCGCGTCGCTAAAGTTAACCAAAAAAAGTCTTTAAATCGCACCGTGGACTGTGTCAGTGGACGATAATGCCCACATCGTAACATGGTCAGTACAATGTAAAGAGCAGCCGCTCTCACTTTACTGGAAGTTTGAGCCAAATCGTGCAGCTCGAGCGTGTTTGTGTCACTTTTAACGACACGCTGCACAGTCATGCTATCATGACTTTACACTAGCGAATCGCCTAAAAACAATATATATTCAACACGTGTCACAGTCAAAATGTGCCACTCTTTACCCTCGTGGCGGTTTATTTGTGGTGTTTGGTCTGATAATAACTTGTCTGTTGTAGCTGGAGGAAGAAAAATAAAAAAAACAGTGGACGTGAGCTTTAGGACTTCATAGCAACAAATAATAACACACGGATGTCAAACATGCGGCTCGTGGGCCGAAAAACGGCCCTGTCAAATGTAGGATAAGGCCCAGGAGGTGAACTTGCAAAGTATTAAATACAGAGAAAACAATTGCTTTAATTCAGCATGGTTGCCATGTTTTAGTGAGCTTTGTGGATGTATAATAGTGTAATAATAATCAGCGATGCAGCAGTGAAGGTGATCTTCCTCATTGTATGGCTTAAATCCTTTTTAGATCGCAAAGAGGGTAAATTCATGAATGCAGACTGATTTGAGCTGTAAACATGTATGTTGACATCAATCATCAGAAGAGAAACACTTGTATTTAGTACTTCACAACTTCAAGACAGTCTGAAGAGCAAAGTAATGCCTGAATTCATTAGTTTTATTACAGTTTTTTGACACTTTGTCGTATTTTTTACTCTTAATAACTTTTTTTTACGTTCCGTGAAACTCTTAATACACTGGGACAACAACAGACATTTGGAGGTGTCATTATTTGAAGCTAGGGACGTATGATATCAGTATTATAAAGGACAAGTACTAACTTTTAGCTACTCGCTGATGCCGAGTACCAATATGAGTACTTTAACTGCCATTGCGATTACAATTGTTTTCAAAATGTTTTATATTCATCTGATGCAGGAATGCACATTGATATTGGCACAACATTGGTATATGCCGATAAACACTATAAAATTAAACCACATTATGATGTGCCAAAGGTCTTATGCAAATTTTTTTTCATGGCGTAACCAGCGTGAGCCTGCCATGGTAAAAAAAAAAAAGAAAGAAAAAAGACATTGCATTGACGAGTATAAAAGAAGGAAGCATATCTGCTGTGAGGATATTCTTTTTTTTTTTTTTTAAGTTTTAGAAACTAACAACACCATTTGCAATGAGTAAAAACCTGCTCCTTTTCAATACTAGAAGTACAACTGGGCTCACTTCCTGTTTCTGGTCCATGTAGTGAAGTAGAAATATTTCTATACTATACTCCTCAACTCTGCACTATGACAGTTTAATATTAAAGGATATTATGGCTCTATTGTACTGGTCTGGCCCACTCAAGTTGAAACGAGGCTGGATGTGGCCCCTGAACTCAAATGTGTTTGACGTCCCTGGTGCTTATTTTCATCCAGAAACATCTGCCTCTCTTTGATTTGTAGGTTGTAGGATTGTCATTTCTTTCCCTCTGTTGGGCTTGGAAGGGATTCTGCGCTGCAGTTTATTTTGCTTGCACATCATCCACATGACTGCCATTGGTTCTCGCTATTATAAGTGTGTACAATGGCCCGAGCTTAGTTTTGAGTTTCCATTTATATTTTTAGGCATTGTGTAACCATATGGGCTCATGTTCTTGAAAAATAGGCTTTCATGAAGTTAATACAAGAGTCGGTGAATCACTTGCAGCCCACTAATTCACATTTATTCGTTTAGATAGAGGCACTCTGTTATGTTCTATAAAGCTGCAAAGTGCATTTTCATTATTCCTGCAACCAGAAATGCTTAACAATTACAATGCATTTCATGCCTTTATTGTCAAAATGTTCAGCGAATATTAAAGAAAGAGTTTAGAGTCCTGTCTTTAAACATGTAACAACATGTAAGTTGTATTTGTTTTCTGAATTTGGGCTCAGAGCTGCTACAAAATAACAGCAGTCCCATAATAGTTGACAAAAGCGTCATCATGGATTTAATGTTGTCAGTTTTAAGTACTGAATCATAATATCTGTATTGACAATCGGCATTTTGGATATCGACGCATATCCAATATTGTGCGTCCCCTTCTGATCCTCTCAAATTCTACTGAACATTTAACTCACACTTAAATATTTACTTTGATTCTTTTTGGATTTGGCATTGCAACCCATCTGGTAGTAAAAAAAAAACAAAAAACAAACTGAATTTATAAATACAGCTAAACTATGTTGCTTAAATGTTTACTGACGGCTTATTAAACATGGCTCTGCCAAATACATGTCACTTCCAGGGGCTTTTCCAAAGGAGCCCTCTGGTGAGCAGTGAGGCTGTCGGGGAGTTTGTGCTCTGATCCAAATATTCGGAGACTCTTTTTCTGTTCAGTAAGAGGCCACAGCATGAGTTTCGATGCTATTCTAACAGGTCTGTGCGTCCTGCTGGAATGGAGGGAGGAGGGCAAGGCTGAACCTTTAAAATACCGGATGCAAGTATTGGTATCGTTGCATCCCTCATTTGATGGTTTATCAGCTGTCCGACTTGAATTCATACCGTCACACCTATTTGACATAGGATCCTGTATTGTTTCATTACAGTAGGGTGGTAATAATAATAATAATAGATATGCTTAATGTCTGAGTCTAGCCAGTTTAAAATGAGACTTGCGAAATAAATAATAATTGTGAAGATAAAGGTGAAGATGTGAAATCATCTGTGATCTAATATAATACCATTGCTATAAGGGGAATCCTATTCACAAATGACAAAAGCCCAGTTTTGGTTAAATTAACGAGAGAGATCATATTAAACTATAAATATAATGTAGGGATTGAAGGTTGCAGTGTCATTAAACTGGACAACATTATATGTTCTCGTACACGAGTCAAGCAGAATATTAGGGGCAGCTTTCAAAAGGGTAGCGCTACCACGAAATACAGCTTTTGTATTAGTCACAGTATTTGTATCCCTCGTATATCAAATAAAATGTCTAGTGAGTGCATTATATCACTTAACCATATAGTAGAGTTTAGTACAAAGTGAAGTCATCGTCACAAAACCCACAATACAAACATCCACTGTTAAAAGCTGTATTTAGCTATTATATCGAGCTTTCAACATCAGAATTAGACCATAAACAGCTGCTTAAAATGTTTAAAAAGTGACCTTCTTTGAAGTATGAATAATATAAAGGTTTCTTTGCGTGGAAAATAGTTTTCTTTTTTTGTCAATTCATCCATCGTCTTTATCATACTTATTCAATTCAGGGCCACGGAGTGCTGAAGCGGATTATTTTTAATGAAATCAAACTATTGGTAATTCACAATGTATAATTAAATATGTGTTTGCAAATTCTCCGACAAATTTGTGCTTCAGCCAGTTTCTACTTCCAAGACGTGGATACAGAGCAATTTATTAAGAGACTACAACCAAAGCACTTGTCAGATATACTACATAACACATTTGAAATTAGGAACACTAGTTTCTCTCTCATTTCTTTTGAATCTTCAGACTGTGTGGAGAAGCCCTACTGCCAAGCAAAGATTATTTTGCCTTTTAATCATTTAGGAAAAGACTTGGCTTAAGTGCTGCTTCCAGCTGTTTATTTCAAGCTGTTAAAAACACTGAGAGCGGTATCCTTGAAGAGTGGCATTATTTAGATGAGTTCTGCTAGGGGTGGCCATAAAGAAAATGATTATTTGAATGAGAAAAGAAACAAAAGAAGTCAAGGTTTTCTCCATGTGATCGGATTTTTTAACTGTCTTAATTGGTTATCTCGAAAACCCAAATCTCAAATACGCTCATTTGCAATTTTACTGGAACTTTAGCGTAGCGTTTGGTTCAGCCTCATCCTAAATAATCAATTCATTCATTTGTAAGGATTTAACAAATCGTACAACTCTGTAACTATTAACAACAGAGAAAAATAATGCTTAAAAGCCAGAGACGAGGCACAAACAAGCAAGTAAAACAAATGAAAAGAGAGGATATGTGGGCGGTTTGGTCTCATGTCGGGCGAGCTTAACTATTTGTGGGGGTCACGTGTAGGTTGAAAGCAGTATCCTGTGCCATGTTGCTGTCGCTGCCGATCACAGCCAAATATTTCAGGCGTCATACTCTCACGTTTGGCTCCGCTGCAAAGAGATGATTCAGCCGAGAGTTAGTGGGAACCGACATACCTTGTTGACCCAATTATTACTCACTTCTCTTGTTGCCACATCCGATCGCCGTCAGAGACAACAGGCGCGAGTCTGCCAGCGTCATCAGGTGATTGAGATGAGCGCCGGCTGGCTCTGTGAAGTTTGACTATCAAGGAATGTGTCACGAACCGGATGATCAGAAAATGGGTGCCAAATGCTTGCGTCAGTCTCAGTGGCGAGGGACTTCTGCCAGTATGTCCCACTTTGAATTTCCTGCCGATGAGAGGCGGGTGAATGTTTGACGAGCTTTGGCAAAACTCAGAGATTCGGTGTCGCTGTATTGTTTCGCCGGTCGAGTTCTGGTGAGTCTGTAGAAAATGCAAAGTGGAAATATAGTGCGATACAAATAAATACATTTCTAACTTATTGGAGGAAATGCAACTGCGTGACGTAACTACTTTTATATGTCTTTGTATAGTGTCTCACTGAGCCATGTTGTCAGACACGTGGTCATGTATATGTGTGTATGAGAGTCTGTGTGTGGGTATATGTCCATGTGTATTTAGTCCGTTACTTACTTTGTTAGCAGTGAGACTTTCTTCCAGCTGAGGATTGGAGCTTGAAAGGCAAAATGTCACTCAATTTGGTGTGGAGAAATCCGCTGCACTCGCAGGCGTGATTTAGCGCAGTGGAATTTACCGAATCACTCAATGCTGTGAGGGTTTCCTGTTTGAGCCCTGAAGCTGGCCCCGCTGCTGGATTAAAGATCAGATGAGACATTTGTCATCTGACCACTTTAACAGTCATCTTGCCTGTGGGTTTTCACGAAGAACCAAAAAAAAAATAATGTTAGTTCTTTTTTTTTTTTCTTTCACAAAGCATATTTGAAGAAAGATGCTTCCTGAGGCAATTTTGAGCTACATTAAACACTGTCTTTTGCATGATGTCAAAGACCTTGGCCAAGGTTTGCACAGAAATAATGCAGATAGGTAGCAGATATCTATAGAGGTTCTTTTGTAGTCCTGGCTTTTGTGATTATGTGTTGTATTATTAGATGATTAAAAAAAAAAAAAAAAGTAAAAAAAAAAAACCCAACAAGCTTCATGCTTTACTAAGAATTGAGTTTTTTTCCCTTTCCTGGCTCAGTTTGGTGAGAGTTTATAAAAGGTCTTTGGCAATACGAGTGGGCTGTCTCAGTAGCTTCTTCCGCTCTCCACCAACAAGCCAGTCCGTCAATATTTTTCATCTCCATCTTATGAAGGGTCACCGATATTCTAGCATTCAAATATCCTTGGAGGATGCCTCGCAGCTCCTCGTGTCACGTGAAAGTTCTCAATTTCACTGTGGCATTGATGCCTTTTCTCATCGGGCTCCGGAGTGCTCTGGGGGAAAACCGACTACAAAGACATGCAAACACAAAAATTACTGACCTCGGACCCCGTTGAAAGTTTACAAAATGCTTTCTGCGCCCCGGGGTCATCTTGTGCCATGACCACACTGTATCAGTGGTTTGTTTCACAGCCAAGGGTGTTGGGGAACAAAAGGCTTTTATTTATGTTTGTTTATTTCTTTTTTCTCCTTTTAAACAACCCTTGTCTTGTCTTCGACTTAGAAACCCTGCTGGAATGGAAACAAGTACATTTCCATGTACTGGTAGTGTGTACCCAATCACTGTAATTAATGCAATAACGTTGACGACACATTTTCTTTTCGACTGGAAAAGATTCAGGAACAAAGCGATTCATTACAGTTGTCAGTACGCTTTAACTGTTTAAAAAAAAAAAAAAAGGCTTTCTTACAATTTGCTTTGTGAATACAGGGAGGTAAACATTTTAGTTAAGACAATTATGAATACAGGAAAATGTTTTGACAGAAGTAGCGTGCAGATTGACGAATAATTGAGACATTATTGTGTCTGTAGCTTTTGCTTATTTGTGCCTGTGAATCAATTCCTTATTTGTGTTCAAGTTCTTTTAACCTTTTACATTAGAAACGACCTTTATGAATAGTAAATTTTTTTGTTGCTCTGTAAAACTGTCTCTGCAGGTCACTGCTTTTTCATGGAATGAACTCGTGTACGTATGTTGGGATCAAAACAAAACCACCAACGCCACGTTGTCACGTGGTGAACTGTGCCAGAAAGTCTCATCTCAAGCACAATTTTCTTCTTCTTTTTTTTTTTGTTTTAATATTAGCGATCACTCTCCAGTCGTCCCCTCTCCCTCTCTATCTCTTTTGATTATCTACACGCAAAAATACAAATCCCCCGGGATAAAATTTCTCTTTCAGAGAATAATTACAAGATGCTATATGTCACTGTAAACACCACATCAGTGACAGTGACAGTATGCATTTGTCATGAGATGAGACAAAAGCAGAATGAATTTGCACTCATGAACAGAGAGCGAGAGGATGTGTGTGCGTGTGCGTGTGCGTGTGTGCGTGTGTGCGTGTGTGCGTGTGTGTGTGTGTGTGTGTGTGTGTGTGTGTGTGTGTGTGTGTGTGTGTGTGTGTGTGTGTGTGTGTGTGTGTTGCATGCTGACTGTGCTATGGGCATTTGTTCCAGTCTCACCACAAATAAGCCTTAATGTTTCACACGGGATTTGCTGGCGAGGAGAGCAAATTTGTATGAGAGCATCTTGTTTTGACAGACTGTCTGATTTACCCTCCCCCTATTCCAGAGTGGAAAACAAGGGGAATTTCACTTTCTCTCATGCTTTTGTAGCTTTTTCATCTGAAATTAGTTTTTAATTTTTTCCACAGTGATGTCACCTTGATCTGAGGATGAGGATTTATTCAGCCGGATTTTTTTTGAACAGGTGAAATATTAAATTGCTCTAGGTATAGGCATTTATGTCATCAGCGTGCATTTACTGGTTATTTATTGAGATGATTTTTTTTTCTCTAGATGTCACAAGTATGAACTGCATTAATATTTCTGTGATACCAGAATACTATCAGAAGTAAATATCCAAATATTCATTTCTGCCTTTGTTTCTGTGCTGTCGGCTAATAGACGTTTCTTTTTAGCTGTTATAAATATACAATTTGCAACTAAAACAGCTTCTGCTGATGGTGAGCTCTGCATTATGTGTATGTGTATTGTATAGATGGCTAGCTACAAAATTGCTAAGAGAATTTAGATGTGAAACACATTTTTTCATTTGCATTTTGTTTTTGTCATGATGTCAAATTTGAGCATGTGAGACATCTTTACCCCACTTGCCTCTTCTCTCTCTCAGTTTGTTCCCTTATTCACCGCCGTCTTCCACGAGCTTCCTGGTCTCTGAGGAGATCTCTCGTTTGGCCCAGGGCTTCGAGGTTGTGGTCGAGGCCCGGGGCCACAAGGAAAGGAAGAGGGGTCATAATGAGAAGCTCCCCTCAATTCTTGCTGCCCAGCCTGCCCTCAAGCCCCTTTGTCTCACGCCCTTTCCACTTCCCGTGTGACCCATCGCTGCTTCTTTTATGACTTCTCATCTCAGACCCTTCTATGTTGTTGCTCGCCAGGCCCCTTCCATTATGCAGATTCCTCATTTCTTTTCCCCCCCTATTTTCTACCCTTTGCCTTCTGCAACTCCGAGCCCCCCCGCCCCCCCCTCTCCTCTTCTTGCCTTTGCTCTCCTGGGGGTCCTTTCTACCTGGGGCCTCCCCTCAGCCTCCTGCTTCCTGCCCAGCCTGGCCCACTGTCAGGGAGGCAGGCAGCCTGACTCCCTCAGAGCAGCAGGAAGCTGCAGCAGCAGGGGTTAGGCCTATATGGCGCTGCCGGCTGGCTCTGTCAGAAGTCCTGCCAAGCCAAGGATGAGAGACCTTTGCCAGTGTGGTACTGGGGCACTAAATAAAAATATTTTACAGATGTCTGATGGCAGGCACCAGGAGTCAGCAGAGGCTTACTCAGGCCTGCAGTGGAGGTGTCTTTTAAGTACACATAATGTGTGTGTGTGTGTGGAGTATTTATGATAAAGAAAATGAGTTTTAACTATGAACAGTGGAAAGGGGCCTCACGAAATGGTCTTTTTTGGGGTTTGGCTGTCAGGAAGTGGACTTGTGGCAGGACGAGTGAAAAAGGCTGGTCCGATTCTGCATGTGATGGAGCGATTGATTTGGTTGAGTTTCTTTTGAAGACGGTAAGAATGTGACGCTGCCGTAGTGCGAATGCCTGGCTGGGTTCCCGACCCGTTCTGGCTTGACAGTTTAACAGTGAATATTTAACATTGCGCCACACTGTGAAGTTTGGCTGTAAACAGCAGTCAGCAAGCAGCATAGCAGCAAAAGCTTGCATGATGCTGGGCCTCGGTTGTGAAGCCCACCTAAAAACAACGTGCAAGCGGGAAGCACATCTTGAAGTTCTGATTTTAGAAAAAGGCAGATGGCATGGGCTGGTGGTGTCACACTGTAAAAAAAAAAAAAAAAAAAAAAAACCCCGAAAAAACACCAGGATCCCCTGATGAAAGCAGCTCCCGCTTGCTTTGAACAGCGAGTCTGTCATGGTTGGTGTCTGCTGTGTGGCTCCAGGTCAAACTGTGATACGCAACTCCTGGAATTTGCGCTTTTTAAGTTTTTCATGTTCAAATCGTCTGAGGGAGAGAGAGAGAAAAAAAAACCCGGGGAAAACAGGAAGTCTCATTAATATTAATATTGTAATGTGTGGAAGAGGCAGGGAAGACCTCTCTGGTTTAGCTGCTTTCAACCCCTGTTGGGGAGCTTTTCTCTCTTTCTCTCCTTCCTTCCATCTGTCTTTCTTTTGCAAATTCGGTTTCTGATATTTCCTTCTTCTTTTTTTTTCCCGGAATATTTGTCAACTATTCTGTTATAAATAAACGAGCAGGTTCTTATATTATACAGTGTTGTAAAAATGTGAGATTGCTTCTCAGATTTGTAGTGAAAATACAGTTCTCATAATCAAATCTGTTGCTGGTGCTATGTGTATCAGGTGTTTTTTTTTTTTATCAGCAAGACAACGATCTACATAGTCAGAGAAAACACTCTGAAATGTGGCGAACCATTTTATTAGTTATTCTCCTGCAAATAAACACATTTCATTTAGTATGAACGTGGGAGTTGTGTTTTGAAGCAGGTGTGGCGATGACGCCGTCCGCACTGATCTTTACATACAGCTTAAGGGTTTATTAACATACCTCATGCTTTTTCCTCCTTCTCTTCAAATCACTTTTAGTGTGAAATTAACAGGACATTTGAACTGTGTTGGAAAATCCCTGGCCTCCCAATTAAGGTAGTCCTTTGTGTTAATGCAAGACCACCGACTGTGTTGACCTTCACAGGCAAATATTACCAGGCGTTGTAGTCTTACAGCTTAGGAACGGGTTTATTTGGGTTATGCCATTGTTCATCACATATTAAAGGGGTTTATCAACCGAGTGCACCAATGTCTACTTTTAGCTGGGCTTCATACAATTGATTTTTTTTTTGGTTCAAAATCAAACATGTGGCTCTGTCTACTTTTTTTTTGTGGCCTGAAATATACATTTTCTACAAATAGGGAGGCAATGAAGAATATCAATTAATGACATTTAAACCTAATATTTATTACAATTATCCCTTTGATATTGTAAGTCAAGGCATTTTTTTGGTGGGCATTACCACAAATGTCTGTATTTGGTTCAATCAGTTTACCTTACAGCCATTCACTTAGACTGCTCTGTATCAGTCTCATCGGTGGTAACGGAAGTCGTATTATGACGCCAAAGACAAATCTGTTGATCGCTTGTATTGTTTCTGGCTTCACGGACGTGGTCTTACTGAAATCCACCAGACACTCTCAAATGTGTTTATCACTGGCTGCTGTGGAGCTCATGCTCCTGAACGAGTCAGTGAAGCCTATTTTTCCCCTTTTGCCTTCGAGATCTATTAGATCTGCCTAAGAAGTCAGCTTTTTTGAGCAGTGAAGAGGATTTAATGATTATGGAAAATATTGAATTCATAACAGTAACAGTTTCTATGCAAGATATTAACTTTTTTTGCATTTACTTTAATATAACCCTGGTGTGTAAAAGGCCTTCTTAAAACCAAGTTAAAAAAAAATTATATTAAAGGTAGGGATGCATCGATCCAAGTTTTTTTCACTTCCGATCCGATCCTGATACCTGAATTTGGATATCTACCGATACTATTCGGTTACCAGAGCTCTGTTTGCTTTAATGTTGTCATTATTGTTGATTTTATATGAGGCTGTAATAAACTCCTCTCGACAGACAAGTATGAATGCATGCAGTGTTTTCAGCGTAAAATACGTCCAAACAGTGGACACGATGTCATGAAAAGTTGTATAGCACAGAGCGACTACATTCACCTGCTCGCCGGCTGCAAACTGTGGAATAGATTTCCTGACTCGTTACTCCGCGTCTCATTGAGATCCGCCTCAGTCCAGGAAATCCATTCCACGTTTTGCAGCCAGCGAGCGGCGCAGCCGGCAGGGGATCCCTTGTGGGGCAGTGAAGCACAGATGTGGCTCGGGAATCTCCGCAGGTCGGATCGTTGATTTCGGATACATGAATCATGTTGCCATCTGAACCCAATACCGATACTGGATCAGGTCGGCGCCATCCCGATATCAAAGGCTTTGTCTACATATTTTCACAATTCAATGTTATTACTCAAATTTATTAAAAAAAACAACAACAAAAAAAACCGAGGATGCCACTCTTCACACATCAGTATAATTTCTATTTGTTGATTTGGACCTTCATTGCTGTTTGTCAATGAAAAAATCCTGTGACTGGCTGTTGTTGATCACAACATGCTTTGTTTTGTAATCCACTGTAGCCAGGTCATTTTACTGCTTCTGTGATTACAATAGGCTCTTCCATGCCTCTGAATGCGAAACTGTGCTCAGTAGATCTCATATTCAAACTTCAGCAACCAGGTCCAAAACAGCCACATTCATTTGTTGACTTTTTTGAGCGGCGAGTTGAGGATATTTTGATTCAGCCGTCCTCCTGTTAAGCCCCACTTGGTCCTGATATCTGGAAACGAGGCTTATTTGTGGAGCTTTGCAGATGTTAGGTGAATGTAGGGCAGTCCAGCTTCTGTGTGAGGGATGGTGGAACAGGTCTGACATCTCTCCTGAACTGAAAAAGGGAAATCCCCGCAGGCACAGGGTAGTGAGGAGGGATAAGGGAGGAGGGCGAGAACGGAGAGAGGTGCGACCCCTTAGGGGTAACGTTGTTCTCTGATCGTCAGCTCCTTACACACACACTCGCACACAAACCGGGATGCTCCGTCGGTGTGCCGGGTAGCGCACTCATGCAAAGAAGGATGGGTGCCTGAGGAATAAAAATAAACATTGAACTTTTTGTGTGTGCGTTTGTGCATCTGTCTGCGAATGTGTTGCGCTCGCTTGCGCGTTGGTTTCTGTTTCTTTCAGTAATTTTGGTCCAAATGAACATTTCTTGGGGTTTTGACTCATACTTGTGGCCTGATGGCAGCAATTTTTCGGGGATTGAAATATGATAATGGCAGCATAACCCTCACTTTGTTTGTGCTCACAGAAGCCTATATTTCTTTTCTTGAATATTGATGGAGTAATAGAAAGTTGGTAAGCGGAGAAATATGAGCCAACATATTTTATTTTCTCAAATGCCCATGCCAGAAATCTCCACTGCCTTTTATATCGTTGTGTTATTCCTCATTTGTTTTATGCTCCTTATTTTCTCTAGAAGATACACCTACTCTAGAAACCAGCACTAAATGCAAAATGTTTCTGCGTTTTTCCAGCAATATTAATCAAATTAAGAAGCTTTTTAGTCTCACCGTGAGGAGCGATGCTCTATTGGCAATATGACAATGGCACGTGGGTACATATGTTTGCATGAAGCAACATTGCTGAGTTTGACCTCTGATTGTGTAGCGGCGTTCTGGATCTGGTTAGGCGATTTTGTGTGTGTGTGTGTGTGTACGTGTGTGTGTGTGTGTGCGGCAGCCAACAGGGCCCACCGCAGAAGCCACAAAAGGCTGAAACTGAACCAGACCCAGACCCAAGCTTGATTTTTGTGGAGCCATGTTCCCATGAGCCCAGTATTAATATGTACATAGTATAGGCTTCCAGTTTTACATTTCTGAGTGCGCATGCAGGGTTTTGGTTTTTTTCGCATGTGACTTTTATGTGTATTACATTATCGTCTGGGCAGTTTATGTTTGGATATCACTCTTTCTCTCACCTTAGCGGGTGCCAGAAGTTGGGCTAAAGTTGTTTTTAGGTTCAGGGTCTTGGGTGTTTCCATGACCGGAGGAGCTGAAGGCTCGCGGTCCTCTTCACCAACTCTCACGTTCAAGGAAACTCAGGCCCAGGAAAAGCCCCAACACGAGCCCTTCGCCCTCACGTTAGCACTCAGCTATGTAATGAGACATGCCTGGGAACTGCTCCTCTCACATTACTAATGATTTGGACATCTTGCACTTGTCATTTCCTCTCAGACAAACTTATGCTAACGCAGGGTAACTGCTTCAAGCCTTCCAAATAGCATGAGGGGGGGAAAACCTTCTCGTGGAATGGTCTGAAGAGGCTACTGCTATTTGGAGAGGGGGGAAAATATACTACATTCTCCAGATGATGCTTTTTAAAAGTGGTTTCATAGATGAGAACCTCAAAATGCCAAGCCTCATCATCTCCAGGCAACACAGAGATGGGTCAGCAATCACTGCTCCATCTCTGATTTATACCAGTTCAGTCATACTGAGAACTGCCGACAGTTGTAGAAATCAACAAGTCTGACAGAAAAAAAAAAAAAAGTGCGTGTGCATGATGTGTTGGTTTTCTAATCACTCTGTACACATTACCTTCATTGTGGTGCAACGAGGAAATGACAGTTTGTGCCTGCTTTGTCGCGATCTTTGTGTGATCTGCCAACTTGTGTTTGTGCTCCCGCGCCTCCTCCTCCTCGCAGCTCCATCTCCTCCTTTCCAGACGCTAATACAGGTCAGAGAATGCTAATGTCATTTTATTATCTGGTCACTGCTTGGAAGATGTTGTTTTGGTCGGGTGATCCGTGATAATGAAATTAGGCTTTCGAAGGCACCTGTTATGATGAGAACCAGACTCTGACAAACACTGCGTAAAACACTTGTTTTATCTGGAATCCCTCAAATGCTAAAAAGCATGGCATTCACTTAATTTTTTTGGGGGGGGTCCGCATAAAATTCACTTATTTGTCCCTGTTTTATTAGGTTATTTTAATATTTAATATTTATTATAAGCCCTCTAGTCACGCAGACAAATAGAGCCACAGCCTCGTGGTACAGAATGTCATATCCAATATCCTGGTGCCAGAGGTGATGAAGCTAATTCGGTGGTCAGTCAGTGACATGGCTAACAAACAAAACCCTTGTAGGTCCTGGAGGGCAGGGAGCTCCGCTCTGCTCTGCTCTGCTCGGCTCGGCTCGGCTCTGTATTGTGAGAGACCGTGAGTTGTTGCCACAGGGCTCCGAATGCAACCTAAAGCCTTGGGATCTTCATTATGCTGTGGTGTGCAACTGTGGGCATGGATTTTAGTTCACTTGACGTGAGGGGCTTTGCTCTAAAAATGCCTAAAATATCACCTGAAACATCTAATCAGCAACCAAACGTTTTTGAAACATGCTTTGTCTTTCATCCCAACTGACATTATGACTTTTGAGGAATATGCAAATTTTTTGTTGATTGTTTTTCCTGTTACCCTGCTCAAGCTTATTCTCAATAAATTGCCACATTGAACATCTTCAACAGTATTCTCACTGTTTTTACATTGAATCTAAAAAAACCAACTAACAATATTCAGACCAGGACTGCCAGCAATTAATAAAATGCTTTATAATAGTGCAATTTAATTTCAACTGTCAGAGATGCAATAAGCATTGCTCTTCTCATGTTGTATAACATGACACAAAGAGTCCTAAAAACCAAGGAAAACATTAGTGTTCCATCTGATCTCAAAATATAGACTTTGAGTGGGTCTACTGAGACAAAACATGTTAGTAGAAAGTCCTCTGCTATGTTTTTGAAATGTTGCTGACAAATGGCCAAATGTGACAACAGAAGCTCATGCAGCTATCAAACACAGACTCGTCTACATTTACAGCCTTGTTGCCATCATAGTCATGAATTTGCAAACTGTTGGTACTCCAGTGTGACCAGTTTTTTGGATTCATACATTTATAGACCACAACAGATTCTTTTACATAGCCTTTTGTAGAAAAGGTGAAAACAGTCATTTTAAAGCTGGGCGATGTTCGGCTGTTTTTAGCTTGACATTTGATATTTTAACAATAAAGATATTCATTTTTTTTTTTTTTGGTTTTTTTTTCCAGTTGTCATGATTATCCTGACAAACACAATTTTGCATATGGCAGATAATTCTGTTACTAAAACCACTTGGAAAAGTGCACATTTATGCAGGGTACCAGTGTGGTACTTACTTCTGTGTTGACCTACAAACACAAGTCATCCATGAATCTGTTGTATTTGCTCCTCCGACCCTCTCTGGCAGTATCATAGACAGTCAGTGTGTGGAACTGCTGCAATGGGGGGGGGGGGGGGGGGGGGGGGTGTGCACCTCTTCCTGTGCAACGCTTGCAATTTTTCCTGGTAATGCTGCTTCTGACACCCAGGTCATGCGAGTCTTTTGTAGTGGGAGTGCAGAGTTTTTCATCATTGTGCAGCTGTTTCAGTCACACCTCCATTTACCTCAGTGATGATTAAATGTGCAGCCTCACTCACTCACTCACTCACTCACTCACTCACTCACTCACTCACTCACTCACTCACTCACTCACTCACTCACTCACTCACTCACTCACTCACTCACTCACTCACTCACTCACTCTCCATATGTCAGAATGTTATTTTTTTTTTGTTTCACCTAAATTGTTCTCTACATTGTCATGACAATTTAAAACATTGATTGTATTTCAGCTTTTAAAGATATTGTTTTATTGTTATTATTCGTCATTTTCCATTCTTCAACCAAGCAAACCGCTCCATCCCCGAATTGGCTGCTCCTTGTTTTAAATGAATACTTTGCAAGTGTCTGTGAATTCGCCCAGACCTTTATGTGGATCACTATTTCTTTTTCGGTGCCACGCTTAACTTTTTTGTGGCACCCTGTGAGCTGTAATTTCCCAACCATTCACAGCCAGGATCCATAATTAGACTATTTTTGATTCACTGATACGGAGGGAAAATACATTTACATATGATTACCTTGTCAAAGTCTTGCTTATTTTGTCCCCTGAGCATCCTGAAAAGTTGTGGCATCTCCTGCAGCGGGATAAACGGGCCTAAATTAAGTGCTCTTTATTTCCTTTTACACATCATGTGTTGGGTTTCTATTTTAACTGGGGTGTGTGATGGTGATGTGGCATTCTGAAGGGCTGCGAATGCAGTGGAGGTGTGCGAGCATCTCCCAAACCCCTAGGGTCCCCTCTCCTGCACGCCTGGGGGGGTTCTCTCCTTCACACAGCCTGCTCCTTGACACACTAAGCTGGTTTCTGAGGGATCACACAGCTGTCTTAAATGCAGCTCTGTTTTTTGTTTTTTTTGCATACTTTACCCACACGATTTTGTCTTCCCTTACACAGTCAGCGATTTGTCAATATACCTTGTTTATTCTCGGTGATTGACAGTATGAATTGGTTTCACCTCGGAATAGTGGGGGGGGGGGGTGGCGAGGAATAAAGAGAGAGGGGTAGTGTGGCTGGCGGTCTCTTTTGACTGGTACCATGGCTGTCTGTCACTCTTCTTTTATCATTGAAATTGGAGTTTATCTTTTACAAGCTTGAGTGGAATGTGTTTTGTTTTTCAAGTGATTATTAGCATCCTCCTTGGCGGCCGTCTTTTGGCTGATGAAATAAGCACATCAAACGGGGCTCTGCACTAACGAAGCAGCACGCGCTGGCTGCCGCATGCCTTTTACTGTAAGGCACCTGCTAAAGTGAAAGACGGGCAACAAAAGGGCCCACAAGAGAGTCGCCGTCGCCGCTGCAGAGTGGGTCGCACAATGAGGCCGAGAGGTGGCCGGGGCTTTTTTTTTTTTTTTTTGACCACGAGCCAGCTCGTGTTGGAAACACACTTGGGGAGCAGTAGAGCAGCGAGGAGCACGGAGGGGAGGAGGTGGACAACACGAGAGCAACGCAGATGAAGACAAAAAAGGGATGAGATTGGCTGACACCTGCTTGTGCTTGAGGTCTGCACTCAATGGTGACGTCTTTACTATAGACGGGCTGTGGAGAAAGCTGTGCAATGAAAACACACATAAGCAGATGCAAATGTGCAGGTGTGCACAAGTAGATACACACACACACACACACACACACACACACACACACACACACACACACACACACACACACACACACACACACACACACACACACACACACACACACACACACACACACACACACACACACACACACACATAAACAAACACTCATTCATTCATATATTTAGACACATTAACTTGGAATTCAGTTATGTCCTGCAAAATTACTCTAAGCTCAGCTGTAACTACTACTTGCTTAACCTCAACTCCTATCGTTACTCTAAATGTTAAATTGACATCTCTTGTATATACAGCAGTTCACAGCTTGAACAACCTCAACGAGCTTTTCATGATCCATCACATTTTACCGATTTGTTCACACAATCGGGCACAAAATCACACTGCAAATGGTGACAGCTGACGTACAAAGGGCTCCCACACCTTCAGGCTAATGTCTTGCCCAAGGACAGCTTGACATATAGTCAGTACAAGATGGAGAATCAAACCAGCGACCTTGGGACTGGAAAATGCCTCAGTCAACCAATTGAGCTGCAGCTCCCCCCCCCGAGAATAAAAATATGTCTTCTTCTAAGAATTGAAAGAATTTAGTTTAAAGGGCATCGTTTTTTTGGTTTCACAGGCTCATGGAGGGTTTGTGTCATGGTGCAACATCGGGGGTGGCAGGATGTGAAACACACACACACACACACACACACACACACACACACACACACACACAAACATACACACGTACACAGGCAAAGCACTGTGCTAGTTTATTTGAATTGTGGGGAAATAAATCAGTTCAGGCCTCACATGAAGCCCAGGCTATTTGTGCTGTGCTATTTACTTCTGCAGTGAAATAATCATGAGCCCATAAAAATGTGAACGTGAAAAATGTAAAGGATGGCTATAAATAGTGAGCAAACAGCGTTATGGATCGCTGGCCTTGTTGCGTCCCAGTGGACTGTTGTGGGTTTCTTTGTCTTAATTTCCCTTTTTAAAAAAAAATTATTTTTCTGTGCTCTCTTCTCTGTGAGCGAGAGGGTGAAGGTTAGAATCAAGACACACACACACACACACACACACACACACACACACACACACACACACACACACACACACACACACACACACACACACACACACACACACACACACACACACACACGCACTGTAAAATTCAAGGTTATTGTTTGTAGTTTGTTTTTATATTCAATGATGGCCCATAAACTCATCTTTGAAACCTTGACTCAAAAAAAAAAAGAAAAAAAAGCACACAGGGAGTAAGAAAAGCACGAAAAGCTACACTGGGTTTGATCAGATACCTCAATTTGTTCCTCCCACCTTTAGTGCACACTTTGTACTGCCTAAAAGAGAGCCAGCTATTCATCCAGAAATGTTCTGCCTGTTCTTGAGAAGCCAATCCTGTTTGATGCCACTGTTGTTGTTTGGAGTTTTGTATGACCGTAATGTTCTTCATGCTGAGTCAGTCCATGATTAACTTTATGCTTTTGTAGCCAGATTTGAGGAAACAGAAAAAGTCTAAATAGTTGGACTATATGCTGTGTTTTGGCTGGCTTTTCAAAGGCTTTTTTTTTTGCAAAGGGCTCTTCTTCATTGCCGTGTTGTATTTTTTTCTCTCTCTTTTAGATTAAGAGACAATAAAATGTCTTCTCATTTTCTATTCTGTCAAGTCTTGGACCATCTTACTGAAAGACCTCAAAGACTTGCTCACATGCTGAGGTGTAATTGGTCTTCTACCCCTCTCGGTCTCTCTCTTCAGCTCATGGTCCAATGAACATGAGTGCTTGCACATTTGGACTAATGATTTTGAATAGTGATTAAAATGAATTGGGAAGTGTGCCGCTTCTGTAGTATTCAACCCCCCCCCCTCCCGCCCCCCTCCCATCATTAGTGGCTCTCTTCCTCTCTCTTCTTCTCTTTCTCTTTCTGTATCATCAGTGTTAGTCAAGCAGGGGTTTGAGAAGAGGCCTGGGGTGGGCTTTCATGAGCACAAACTCAAAGATTTCTCCATTTCTTGTAATCATGGTCACCACTCTTCTCGCACTTTTACTGTCGTCGTCTTCTGGCTCCTCAAAGGTGCCTTTGATTCCCTTCACATCGTACACCCAGGCCGGATAGTGTTGCATTATATTTTCCCCTCTTTCCCTTCCTCCGTTTTTCGCCCTTCACTCTTCTCTCCTCCTCTAACCCAAGCTCATCAGTCGGCGTTCATATTTATTGTTGTCACACTGGAAGCTGATTTAGCACTCTTCTCTCTGGGAACGCTTAACTCCGGGACCCTTCCCCTTCATTTCCGCATTCATCCCCCCACCATCCAAGTCAGCCTTGATCCACCTTTTTTTTTTTTTTTTTTTTATAATCATCTCCCTTTCTTTGTTTTTTTTTTTTTCTGTACTCCTGTTTTAAATGAATTATGCAGAAGGGAGGAAATGGGGATTAAAGAGGCGCTAACGCCAGTGCCAACTTCTGTGGCGCACAGCTCCACACTGTCTCTCTCAGGACCACGGACATATCAGGACTAACAAGCTCCTTTTTCCCCTCCCGTGGCACTTTTTCCTCAGTTTCACATCTGTCTCACTCTGTCCTGCATCGTTCCTGCTGTGTCCTGCTCTTTTCTTTTTCTTTTTTCCCCCTCTCTCAACGTCCCAACTGAACCTAGCTCTGCTCCCGCATTGGTGCAGGCCAAACGGTTGTCCACCTTAATGTAAAAGCAGCCTTGTATGTACTTTTTATGGCACGTAATTAAGTTTGGCAGTCTTGCATTTCATTTTACTGTTGCATCATCGCCCTCTTTAAGTTCACCATTCCCCACTGCTGTCGTTACAGCCGTGACTGGAGTCCTGAAAAGTGTTTCAGAAGCGAAATGCTTGTTGGGTTTCCCCAAAAAAGCGATCCGAAAAAAAATTAAAATAAAGCAACAAGTGAGAAATAAAATGGGAGCCAATATGGCAGACTGTATGCCTCTTGCACACGCATACTGCCAATTATATGTGTAGAAGCGTAAATATGCTAAAAGTCAGAGCCTGCAGGTGGATTCAGGGGTGGAAGTAGACGGCGAACCACAATGAAAGGATTCTGTAATTTTGAGCAGCATTTGTATATCAGTTCAAACATATTGCCAAAAGTGGAGGAATTCATTTAGTTGAAGATGTGGAAAGTGAGGTTTGTCATGTGTCCATGCGACCCGGCCGCTTGACTTTCTACAAAAACTCAATGGCTTTACTGCAGCTGTCCTTATACTTTAGCAATAAAAATTCTTATATTTTGTCTTATTATATCAATAACATCTGCACCAAACTAAATTTCCTTGGGTTTGTTTGTGGCATAGAAAGGCCTTGTGGTTGCATTTTAAAAAATGTAATTGCAAGTTTTCCTCTTGGTTTATACTTGGCCACAGAGGTTCAATCTATTTTACTGGTGCCATTAAACTGGATCTACTGCTGAGAGGAAATACAGATGATATCTGTGTGTTATCATGTAATACGGCCGATGGATGGAGAGAATCCCTGTTTGCGTCCATGGGCATGTCTCGCCATCGGCTGGAGAAATATTGTTCCTCGGAACAGTTGGTATACACTGCTCAATCTCAATAAGTATATGCGCTAGTTTTCTCCCAAATTCCATGATAACATTATGAGTGGAATGGATCTATACACATAACCATGGCTTTCTGGAGTTTAGTTGTCACAATCTGTTCAACAGAAATGACTAATTGATCTTAAGTTGTGAAAACATTTCAAAGTTGCATCTTTTTAATGCAAAAGCCTTTGTTTTATCAATCTCAGGTGTTGCTCATAAGTATGTACTGTAAGTGAAGGACTCTCCTTGTTTGAACAATTTTGATGTTGGATATGTGAGAACCATGACGGTTGTTCACAGAACATGGTTGAATGATCTTATTAATGTGTTTTTGTGCCGTCATCTGCTCTGCCTTCCCCTCTTCTACGGTGTAATTACTTATGTGTGACTGGGCCTACTGTGACTGGAGTCTCACATGAGGTGGATCACAGTCGGATAACAGTTTTTGTTTGTGACGAGTGGTTGGTGGCCTGGATGTGATTCCCACCCCCCGCGTTTCTTGAGTGGAACCCACGAGCAGTTTATCAGAGCGATGAATAAGGGTTTCATGTATAAGAAATCCTGTATTCACATCTGACTGAAATGAGAGGATAGACGAGGCTCGCTTAATTTCTGGATAATATTCAGCATGTGGCAGAGTGCGATTGTGATCTTACAGATCTAAAATAGCAATAACATGGGTTTTGGTTTTAGTCTTCAAACCTTTATTTCAAGGCGGAAATTAGCTTATTTTGTTTCTGATTATGAAGCATACACATGGTGAAATGGATCCATCCTGTTGCATATATAAATCTGTCTCACAGGGAAGGCCAGTTTATACTCCATAAGATCAGGAAGAATGTTCGGCACTTCAGGCTCCTGCCGAACAAAATGACGTCATTTTCTTCGGCCAGGTCCTCTGGCTGAAGAAAATAGATTCGGCTTTGCCAACCTTCCTGGCCGAACTGCGGAGGTTCCGCACTGCCGTAACTTCTTCACTGCTGCACACTGTACATGCGTGTTCCAGCCATCAGTCATATTTTAATCCTATTTCGCTTGTAACCTCACTACTGTGCGAGTCCCGGAGCTCGTTAGCATGTTGGAGGTGGACTTACATGATGCACTTGAACACATCACTCAAAGCTGTCGGCTCCTGCTGTTCAAACCGGACCGACATCGTGCCTCGGACAAGAGTCGGCAGAAAAGGAACGTTTAAAAAGGGCCCTCTTGCTTTGCTTCTGGTCCATCGCACGTCACTCGAGCCAGGCGTGAATAGGAGCCGCAACAGTCTGACCCCCGAGTTGACTTGGTTAATTGTGTTGTTTCCTGATGTATTCTAATCCAACATGGCAGACTTAATTGATCTTGTTAAACGTGGGATGTAGGAGGCAAAGTTGTGGCAGGAACCTCTGATGCCCCCTGGTTATTTTAACACCCAGACATGCACACAAGAGGGGTTGGGAGAGCAGTGAAGGTGTCAGCCTCAGTTTGACAAAACAGAGGCTGAAATGCGAAGAATCACGACAGGGAACTTAGATCGGGGGGGGGGGGGGGGGGGGGGGGGGGGCTTGTGACATCCAAACCCAAATGCCATGACGCACACCTTGTCAACCACTACTCAGCGTAATATTACTTTACCAACTATTAACATGCCTTTTTAAATTGTTCAAGGTTGTTCCTACAAGAGTACCGAAGTTACGAAACACTGAGATATCTTTAGACGATACTGCAAGTTCACAAGATTATTTCACATCATCAGCTTTCATGACTGCAGACGGCAGAAAAAAAGCAAAATCAGTCTAATTGTCACCTGCAGAACTCATTCTTTGTCACTTGTCATTTCATTTTTTGATATGATAAATATTTGTATCTTGTCGGTTCGGTGGCATCATAATAAACAGCATTTAAAGGTGACTACATCAATCATTTTCACTTTGCAAAATAACAAAGAGGATATTGTCATGACAATTAAAAATACGATAGTGACGGCCTCAAAGTCAGTGTTCCCGCCGACGCATTTCAGCGTAATGGGCTGTTACTTGTGAAGTTGGCCCCACAGACGTGTCATCCATAAACTGTAACCCTGGACAACTCGTCCATGTGGTTAATAAAAAATAACAGTAATGGATTTGATGTTCTCTGAGAATCACTGACACAAGCAGCCTGATGAAAGCTGTATTCTATTCTATTCCCTGGCTCCAAACTTGCAGACACTCCCTTTCCCAGCAAAGCCTTATCTGGTGGGAACGGAACGCCGTTTGCGTGAATGTCAAGGTGAAACTGTCTGTTGTTTCTGAGACTCAGAAGCTCAACTCTGAGGGCTTCCAGCCCCTCCTTTCTCTGCTCGCTTGATTTGCAAGGCTGGAGAAGAGTCGCGGGGTGCAACTTTGGACACACACTCGAGGGGCAGACTCATCTGGGAGTCTGTTTTTGGTGTGTCTCTCGAGGCCTCAATAAAATACTCAACGGCTTTATTCCAACAAGAAAAAAATCTACAACAGTGTAAAAGACCGATTCACCTGCACTCTTTGCACCCTGTGATCCCACCCCCACGCTGTCGGAAAATCCCGGTGAGAACACTGAAGTTCCTTGTGATTTAATGGGAAGGCAAAATTAACCAGTTGTTAATTTCTGGCGCCTCAAGAGAATCATCATCCATCTATCTTCTATCCCAGTCGGGGTCGTAGCAGGATACACCTGGACACCTCGCCAGTCTGTCACACGGCAGACACATATAGACAACCATTCAATTTAGTGTCACAGATTGACCTCGTGTGCATGGAGAACCTGGAGAAATCCCACGAGCAGAACATGCAAACTTCACACAGAAAGGCCCCGGGCCGTACTTGAACCCACAACATTCTCGCTCTGAGGCGATAGCGCTACCCACTAAGTGGTAAAATATTCAGAATCAGACATTTAAACAATGGGTTTGGAGTTTGACTCCTTTGCCTCTAGCAAACCTTTAAATCTGTATTTTGTAAACCTTCCTTACGTCTGAATGAAATGTGAATCTCAGAAAATATTATCCCGAATATAATCAATGGACTCCCAAGAGGAATGGCGCGCAAACACTTTCATGATCTTCAAAGCTCACATGAAACCCAATGAAGCCAAAGAAAGAAAAGCTGAACTGATCTGAAACAGCCAACCACAGTATCCGCCTGCTCACGTGTTGGATGTACAAGTTAAACACTCCTGAAATGGATACATCCACCCATGTGTTAATTTATTGATCCGAAAATCAAATATATCACCCACATAATATGCACACATGATAACTTATATTGGAAAAGGTTGAAGCCATCAATTCAGAGACCACTTTGCAGTGCTATTCTCATATCTGTTATACCAGGAGACGTCTAATTGGTCCGGGGAGGTTTTCAGCAACACAGACAAGAGGCAGTTTCTAATACGCAAATGACAGACTGATGGCTCTGCCGACTGCCTGCCTTCACTATAGTGGAAAAACATGCAAATGTCCCACTCTTAAGTGTGTTCTGCCTTTTTTCTTTTGTGTGGGACCTTTTTTTTTGTGTGCGTGCATGTTTATTTGTGCTCGTATGCAGGTAGAGTACAAAAATACAATACAGAAAAAAAGAATAAAACGGTGGCTGAAACATGAAGCCAAACACATATTGAACAATAGTGCTTTTGACATTTAATTCTTCCTAAACTTAAATTTAATTCTTAAACTTAAACTTAAACTTCTGAATCAGCAAAGGTTGTACTTCTCTTTTAATCCCTGATCATGGGTGCTTATATATATATATATATATATATATATATATATATATATATATATATATACATATATGACAGTCAGCAAAGTGCCTTATTTTTGGACCAACAAGAAAGAATCCACATAGCTTGATAGATAGATAGATAGATAGATAACTTATGATGACTTGTTATGTCGCTATTAAACCTTCCATCGGCGGTTCAGCCAAACTTTGTTTTATAGATGTTTCGGGAAATCCACACAGTTGTCAGTCTTTTGTCTCTTCTTTCAGATTATAAATAATTTAATTATGTATTACAAGCTGTAAATTAACCATACCATTGATTTGATTGCACTCTCTCTTTCATATGGAAAAGAGAGAGTAAGATGGGGTTCCCAAATTTAATCAACCATCAAGACCCCATGCAATTAAACAACACTGGGCTTCGTTGCACCTGTATTTTACTAGATTTAAATAAATTATAATTGCACTCGTCGCTTAGTGTTACTATCAGTAAATCCCATGAAAGGCCCCCAGGGGAGTGTTGAATAGATACTTTAACAGTGTATCAGTATAACTTGTGCTTTGTTCAGATGAGCACCGCGAGCTGCCTTGCTTTGCCACGCTGCAATTTGAGAACGACCCAAAAACAAAGAGTATCAAATCCTCCAGCATGACGTCGGTTCCCGTTCTGCTGAAACTGGACACCCTTGGCAGCCATCTCTTTGTTTGTTGCTGAACAACATTGAACCTCTGTGCACATTTGGTATGAATGTATCGGTATTTTCAATGGAAGGTCTTCCATTTGATGGTCACCGTTGAGCTTGTTCCGTTTTCGTGTGCTTGATTCCCAGACGTGTGCAGGATCAATCTCCTAACACCATGGATATGGACACGCAGCCACAAGGACAGCAAGCAGCTGTGCCGGTGTTTCAACCTCAGGTAAACACACACACACGTTATATGAACCATTAGCTGACCATTTGCCTGTTATGATCAGTTGCCTGTACATAAATTAAGGAAGTGCGACGGTTATGAATTTAAACTAGAATCCATCCCTTCAATAAAAGTACAGGCCGTTCATCTCCCCATCCATCCTCAGTACTTCTTTACCCAGCCCTTACTTCGTGGGTCAGACGTACAATGTTACAGATTTTTTATTTTTTTTTTACATTCTCTGCATCAGTCCAGATGTGTCCTTCAGTCCAATCATGCCCCAGACCACTGTAGTTGTGTGTGTAAGATACACAGCAGTGGATGAATGTTGAGTTGTTTCTATTGATCAGAGCTCAGGAGGCTGGCAGAGCCTCGCCTCTCTGTATGCTTCTTTTTGGTTCGATACAACTCAAGTTCGCTCGGCGCAGATCTGGTCATTGTTGGATTTTAATACCGCCCTCCAACATCAGGGGCATTGATTTCTTTACAGAAGGATGTTTTTGCCTCCATAAGTATTGAATAGACTTTAAACAAAGAGGATCATCCATATGCCCCAGAGTAAATGTGGATTCTTCTCCAGAAAGAAAGAAAGAACTCTAAAAATAGGTCCGTGCAGGCTGTTGTTTTTCCTGCGTATGCAAGGGCACGGCAATATTAACTCTGTAATTGCCAAGGGAGTTAATTTATTCTAAGATTTGTAATTGCGAAATTAAGGATAATTGGGTTGCACACAGAAGAAAGTCAGATAAAAGCTCTAATAATTAATTTGACTTAGGCAACACTCCCCCATGCATACACATACAGGCTGTAGATCCTCCACTGATCTCCCTACAGTTGATTATGTGTTATTGTTCAGCCCTAATGATTCCTCTTTCTCTGTATTTTTCGATCTATTTCTAGCAGTTTACATCAGCGTTAATTCCAGGCTCACTTAGATTTCGGTAGTGTGGCGAACTTTTCCAGTTGCATCATATTTTTTTTTTCCTTCACACTCACAGAGCATGTTTAAATGAATTTCACATTTAATGGGAGAGAGAAAGCGACGGCAAGATTATGTAGATGACTGTCTAACCAGCATCCAGATGGGTGTCTTTCAACAAGTCCTGTATCTGCTTCACACTTTCCTAAGGTTCAGTCTACTCGACAGCAAGGGGAGAGAAGAAGAAGAAAAAAAAAAACTGCCAGCCTCCTCCTGAAAAATCTGAATTGTATATGTGATGAAGGATATTCTGTATTGCTTGCAATATAATTTCTCTTGGTCCCGGAGGTATGATGCATATGCATTAGTTAAACACGATGAGCTGGTAAGATGTGCATTTTTAATGGCGCATTTGCTCTTGAGTGAGTGGGAGGGTTAGTGAGGAGGCCCCCTCAGATCACATTTTGATCGTCGCCGCAGAGTTTGACAGACACAGATCTGTCTGCGAGCGCCGAGACAAGGCAGTGTGATTGCGGAGCCGATCGAGGGCTAGAAGAATGAGAGGCACCTTTGGGGTGAACCCTGCCGGTTTCACTGCCTGCCTGGCTCACTGGCTTGCTGGCTGAGGATGAATATTGCATGGTGTCTGCTCTAGGGGGTTGGTGACTGGTGAGGGTGGGAGCTGCCCCTCTACCCCCCCCTATCCCCCCCCGCGCCTGCCAGTTGCTGTCTCTGTTTCCGTCTCTCCATGTATCCCTCTCCGTCCCTCTCGGACTCCATCCAAGCTAATTCAACAGATTTTATTTATTTTTTTCACGTACTGTTTGCACGAGAGAATAGAGTCTAAGACGGCTGCTTAAGGAAGTTTAAGATCGCTGTCCAACGTGTACATCGTTCAGTCGCACGCTTTCAGTGGATGAGATGTCCGTCATACATATTGAAGCTGCTGAAGTCCCTGTTTAATTTAATTAATGTATAAGTTTTTTTGAGAAATATCTGTTGTCCTATAATAATCAGCTGTATCCAATTTATTGTTGATCATAATGAGCTGACGACAGTGAAAATCGACTGTTGTCTGATGCACCCAGGCAGAAACACCTGTATTGTGCATTGGGTTTCCAGAATGACACCAACGTCTCTGATTAGACTTTTGAACTGTGTCGCGTGTCATTTCCCATCTTTCTCTCCTTCTAGCTTTAAACTTCCTGTTGTTGATTGTCCAATTCTTTCCATTTCAACTGAAATGCGTACTGTAGCTATTTTCTGGAAGTGTAGGGTCGTCTGTCGGCAAGACGGTTCACCGGTTGTACTGATTTTGAGCAAGAGGTGATGTGCTAAAGCAACAGGACAAGCATTGGAAATGTAAAAAATACTTTAGGTTTCTCATAAAACTATGGTTGAGCAATTTAAACTATGGTGGCCCACAGCAATCTCTGTAATTAATGGGAAACTGTCAAATAGACAAACTCTGAAGAGATGGTTTCCACAAAAGCTCAGGTTTTTTGGGGTCTATGAAATGCTGCTTCAGTACTCTAAAGACGGAGCCTTCTCAGCGTGGCTGTGCCCCGGGTTTCTGTCTCTCGGTCTCGGCATTCCTCTCGATATTCCTCCGTGAGAGACGGCACCTCTCTGCTGCCGCTGGCCTTTCTGTGGCAGCCGTTGGCACTGCTGGGCTGTCACATCACACCCTCTCCCCTCTGCTGCGTGTCCCTCACCACCCACCCTCCCACCCTATCTCACTTTCTCTATCTTCCGCATTCCCTATTCCACTCTCCATGTGTCTTGTCAGTTGTGTTTGGCAATGGTGTCATTATTGGGCAGCTCGTATCACACTTCGACCGACGAGCTGTCTGCGCTCTTGCTCTTTCTCTCTCTCTCTCCCTCTCTCTCTCTCTCTCCCTCTCCCTCTCCTCTCCCTCTCCCTCTCCCTCTCCCTCTCCCTCCCGTCCCAGTGACTCGCCCGTGGCGGTTGTGTGTCACCTTTATACCAAGACGCACTGTCCCTCACAGACGTTACCCATAATTCCTTGCACAACTGCCACTTAATCTTCATTCCCTGCAGCTTGTCCCCATCATAACCCAGAATGATGTGAGTGAAAAGACACACCACATGGTACAGAACAGGACCAGCAGTCAAGAAAAAACAAAAAAACATTAAGAGAAACTGTATGATGAAAATAAAAACTTTGAGAGGTATTGTAAATAAGCTGATTTGTTTGGTGCAAGCTTATTGTAATTATTGCGGTTTAGCTATTCAGCAGCTTTAAATAACTCAATATTATCCTGGTTATAGTCAATAAATGTAAAATAAATACATAAATTAAATTGTTTTTTTGTAGTATTTGTGCAATAATTTACACACTTGAAGATACAGATAAGCCAGAGGAGGCTTTCTCCTCTAACAGGAGAGGAACAGTGGCACCCCAACATATTTGACATCTGTAATCATTCCCAAACATCACAGGAAACACTCAAGTTGAGATCTTTACAATTGGCAGTCAACGTAACCCTCTCCTCCCAGTTTCATCAAGTTTCTGACCTCTGCCTCCCGCGTGTGTGTGCGCGTCTGTGCGTGTGCGTGTGTGTCCAATGGGACCCCGTCTTTCAGCTGGGAGCCCCTGTTTGTGTGATACCCATGTGTGGCTGATGAGACGGCCTGTCAGTCAGCTGTGGCCTCGCTGCCCTTTGAAGGCCAGGCCAGGGGGCGAAGAGGTGCCGCAAATGGCCTGTGAAGTTTACATACACTGCCCACTGCTAAACAGATTAGCTCTAATGAAGTGTCTAATGTCGGGGCCGCTGGCTGACATAATCCTGCCTGGCAGCCCGGCCCCTTGGCTGCCAGAAAAGCCGCCCTCCCTCCAGCCCTCTCTTCCGCCCTCGCATGGCCTCTGCTGCCACCCAGGGCGACTCCACACGGGGAGGTGCCCACCGTTAATCATGCTGGACAGTGTGCGATCTGACATGCAAATGTAGGTCATTGCATATGTAAATGTGTGATTACGAGGCCGGCATGCCAGGACACATTAGCAAGACTGTGCTCTCAGCAGGCGGTTGTCACAGCGCTTTAGAGGCTCATGCTAACATTTGTCAAGCTACCACACAGCGAATGAAAGCAATGCCCTCTTGTCCTCTCTGTCCCCCCCCCCCCCCACACTTGCGACTTCTCTCCCCCCCTTCCCCTCCCTTTGTATCTGTACACCTCCAACTGTCCGTCGTGCATCTTCACACAAACGCTTCTGTCAAATCATCCCACTCATTGCCCCATACGGCTCCACTCATCATGTGACACACCTTGTAGGTTTTCATCCTGCTCCTCTTGCACTACTTTAATACACTGCGCAATCTTTTGTGCCTCAGAGCGCCAATATATTTGTTGTGCTAAAGCATTTTGTGGTTATATATTATATTTTGTTGGGTTTTTTTGTCTTCTCTTTTTTTTGTCTTTTTTTTTCTTTTTCCCCCAGATCGAAGTTAGTGTTGAACAGTGTGTCATGCTCACTGGCAGTGACTCTCAGACAGCTCGGGATGATGGAAGTGTCACGCCGAAAAATGCACACCTCGGCAGTGTTAATTGGGCAGAGCATTTCATTGGCTTGCACCTTTTTCTTTCGCTGTCAAAAAAAAAACAAGAAAAAAATGAAATGCCTAAATCTCCCCCCCCCCCCACTCTCCCCTTCAGTTGTGTAACCTGATGTGATCACTGCTGTGTGGAACTTTAGTAAAACCGACAGAGACACTGAAGAAAACTATTAGTAGTTATAGGTTTAGATTTTTCTTCTTTCATTGGGGGAATTTGTTTATGTCAGCATTATAAAAAATGTTGCACTTTCTGTCTTGGATGCATTAAACACCATTGATTCATTGGTGGTCAAGTAAGTGAACCGTTAATGCTGGCAGTTTGGTTTACCAGTTAAACAGTTTTGCAATAACAAAAACATTGGATGGTCTTTCCTGCTTTTGATTGACCTTATTTTAAGTTGTTATTTTGGTTTTAAGGCCTGCAGCTTCAACAATATTGAACATTTTGAGTAGTCCCTTGTGCTTTTGGCGGCACTAATTAGCATTTCCAACATTTCTGAGATGTTTCAAATATTAAAAATGTGCAAATTTTGAAAAGTATTTGTCACCAGAAGAAAAAAAAAATAAATCATTAGCTTCATCCAGTTACTTCATAAATTCTTCTCGTTGGATTTTTTTGGTTTTAATTTCTCACTGAACTAAAATGTCATTATGTTGAGTCAGCTGAGGCAATCCTGCATAGCCTCCAGCCTGCGCTCATAGTAACTTTGTCAAAAATGTGAAAAGCAAGTGAAGCAAACAAATGTGATGACACTCCCTTCTCGCATGTTCAGTGCTTCGGAGATTAGATTTTGACCTTCTCCCCCTCTTCATTCTCCCTCCCTCTGTCCTAAGTCACTTGCCCCTGAGCTGCTCCCTCGGCCACGCTGGCAAAAGCACTGGTGACATGTGGCATTCTGATATCTGTCACCTTCTGTTTGCTCCCGCCGACGCCTTTTTACAAGTTTACCAAAAGGCTGGAAAGGTCACACTGCCTGCTCTCTGCATTTTTCACACATTATATCCAAGGGGCTCATTCTCGTTTATTTTTGAGTGTTTTTTTTTTTTTTTTTAATTGGGGAAGGTGAGGGACTCAGATTGCTCAGCCAATCATGTGGCGACGAGCGCTGAGGAGTAACCAAGTCTGTGGCCCATTGCCAGGCTGTCAGTGATATAACTTGGCACAGGAAGGAAAACGACTTAGGATAATTGTGAACTTTAGAACCTTCAATAGAAAGATTAAAAGCCTGAATACATGTAAATTGTATAATGAAATCTTTTCCAGCTTTTCCCCCCCTGTTGTTTAAAGTATAAAGGGAAAGAATTATTGCAAAGTTAAGTGAAATGCATCGGAACAATATCGTCATTCATAAATATTAGCAGATAATTGTTAATTCTAATATTCCTCAGTTAATGTCACCGGCAACTATTTTCTGATAAGTCCCCGGCCTCTGCATGGAAAAGTTCTACGTGAAAAAGGTTGGATTGGGTGAAATATTGACTTGTGAATTCGTGCAATTTTACCTATGCAACTTTGTTACTAGGCACATGAGGATAGTAATTTTCTTTCACCTCTGAGCTTCACGGATGCGCTCAAGTTAAGTGTATGAACATTACTCAAGACCTTTCACGGCATGTCACATCAGCCTAATGGGGGTGGAATCATCAGCCCAGAGCAGCCTCACAGAGAAACAAGCTACACAACAGCTTCTTTTCCACCCCGCGCTTCAGCCCTCATCCTTTCCTCTTTCAGTTGTGTGGAAATAGTTGCATGAGACTCTTCATGCACTTAGTTTAGGCTTTTTTTCTTTTCCATATTCACATACATCTCAAATTGTGTGGCTTTTTTTTTAATCATTTTGCATTTTATACCATAACAATGTAAACAGTGTTAAACAATTAGAATTATTGTCCAGTGCTATTTGACCCAACTTGTTGTGCTCCTTTCTCCCAATACTCAACCCAAAGCACATCTTAATTCTTCATCATGATTCTTGTCTCTCTGTGCGTGAGTTTGTGTGTATATAACGTCATACTTTGCGTACTGTTCCATGCGTTTCTAAAATGTCGATGATCTATTGATACTGACTTCCCGCATGGATTTGGACGACCATAAATAGGGCTGCAGAATGTATCGCAGATTCATTGTTGCCACAGTATGGACAGGTTTAGCAGACTGACTGAACAGGAATAAATCATTCCTAAATCCACTTTGCATTCATGCTTTGCACGTCAACATATTTGGCCCCGAACTGCCCGGGATACCTGCACACAATGTAGATATGCTCACTTGATATTGTGTAACTTTACCGCAGAACATTTAATATAAATAAATTGGATTGTTTTTTATGTGTAAGTGTTGTGTAAAAACACAGAACGAATTTACAAACACCACACTTACATTTGCCTAACTTAGTGATTTTGCTGTAAACAGTGTTTTGCTCTGGATTCAGGTGCATTTAGTGTACGTTTTAGGCAAAGCATAACTGTGAAGTTGTTTTCTCTTCTTTTCTTTCAGAAACCTTTGCAGCCAGATATGGGCCACAATTCACTGGCCAACTTCCAGATCGAGAAGAAGATTGGACGCGGCCAGTTCAGTGAGGTTTACCGAGCGAGATACCTGTTAGACAACACCTCAGTGGCCCTGAAGAAAGTTCAGGTGAGGCATTGTAAAGCACGCAAAAGAAAATACCTGTCATTATTTAGGCTGTTTTAATTGACTCAGAGTTGCTGGAAGGCATTTTCCCCTGAAGTTGAAAGCATTGAATATAAAGTTAAATGTAAAATGCGCCACAGAAAGTGGCTCTTATGGTACCACAGTGGAATTTTGCAGTGCTGTAGCGAAATTCTTGCACCTGCATTGAGTATTCAGTGACTGATAGAACCAGTGTACACATGCACACTCCTCAGATGCACTTTACACGGGGAAAAAATGTGTGTGTTACTCGGATATGAAACACCTGTAGTCACTCCAGCGCCACCCTCCAGATAACAGCAGTCGTGTTCTCTGTTTAGTGTTTTTTTTTATTTTTTTTTTATTTTTTTGGTAGTTTCTCTACATCTCTCCATCTTACATTTTTTTTTTTTTTTGAATATGTCATAACACTCCTCTCTGTCCTCTCTCTCACTCTCTCCGTCTCCCCTTTTGATCTCTTGATAGATATTCGACTTGATGGATGCCAAAGCTCGGCAAGATTGCATCAAAGAGATAGATCTCCTTAAGGTAAAGAACCAGAGAAGAGGGAGACGGCGCCATGCGCTTGTGCTCTGTTCTCTTAAGGTGCCTCAGCTGAGACCTTCCACCACAGGAAAACAATTGATCTGCACCAGACAGCATGGATTTGTGTGTTGTGTGTGCATGCATTTCCTTGGATGGTTACAAATGCAGAGGGGTGTTGAAGTAGTTGTGCAGATGTGTGTGTGTGTGTCTGTGTGTGTGTGTGTGTGCATGCTTATGCACGCATACAAGGGGTACAGCATCCCTCCAGGCACACATTGGCTCTCTTTTAAATGCCAAATGTATTGTTGTTTTAATCTTTTAGTCAGGTTTAGAGCCAGGCAGCAACAAATCAGCATGGAATTTTCTCTCTCATGTGTCTCCTCTTTTTTTTATTTTTTTGTTTTCTTGGGTATTATTTTTTTTTTTTTTTACTCCAATGAGATGTTTTCATTTTTAAATTAACGTAACCATGTGTCAGTTAAGATGCCCTCAAATACTAATGAACAAACTTCAGACGGCTCCAATACCTGTGCCTGTCTCAAACATCCTCGATGAGTGTCAGAAGTTTTGTTTGTTGATCGTGCACACGATTGTGTTTCTCGTCATATATGTAGCCCTTTGCGAGTGTGACCGCGTGCACTGCAGGCAGTTGGTGCACACCGGTGCACTGGCGCATACACACTGAAGAGAATGAGGAAATAAGACCCAATTAGTTTTTGGCAAGCCAACACTTTGTTTAAGTTCCCGGGGCTTTCTTGGACCAATCAAAGGCACTGATGCCGAGATGAAGACGAGCCCCCTGTACAGAGCAGCAATCTGAGGAGAACCACCATTGACTTGATGGCACGAGACAGCTGGATTAACCTGATCTGTATTTCTGACCTTCTAAGGGAGGTCGAGGCAGGGTTAAACGGGACATGTGACCATGTGTTTGTGTTTCGTTGATGTGTCTGTTCTATTTTTTTTCTTTAAATACATGGATCCTTTTTTTTTTTTTTTTTTAAACTCCCATTTTCAAGAGTGAGTGTTTCCGTGTGTTGTCGTAACTCCTGTCTGTACCTTTTTGGCCAGTTTATTTTATTTATTTATTTATTTTAAATAGCCATCCTTCATATGTGTCCTCCCTTCAATGCATTTTCATCACTCCGAGCTTTTTGTTCAATCCGTTGCATCCCGCAAGCTGATCGCGAGTGAACATTGAAGTTCTGCCTGGCCCTGCACTGCCCAGCCAGCCTGATAATAAAGGACTGAGTGTGAGAGAGAGACAGTCCTTCTGCCGTATTCCCCTCTAGACAGGCCAACAGGAGACACAGCCAAATCAGAATAATGAGATATACACTGGCAAGGGCCGACTGGAATGACACACATAGTCGCCCATGATCACACACACACACACACACGCTCACATACAGACATAGTCAGTCATGGCCTTTCAACACTGCCCCTATTTGTTTGTCTGTCTGTGTTTGCGTCTGCTCATTCATCTGTATTTTCTTTCCTGGCACGACAACTCCAACTTGAGGAGCTCACGTCGTCCTATTGTCTGAATCCTCACTGATAGGAATGGTGTTTGCACATAACATGCTCCTGGCTCATCTGCTAATTTTACCGTTCCTGAAATCTCCCCCAGCTGTGTGTTCGTCTCGCCTGTGGTTACTATCATGTCAGGATTGTTTTGTGACTAATGATCTGCTCTAATCAGCAGTGAAAAGCTGTAATGATGCCTGTTTCTTTCTCTGGGCTTTGTGTGGTATATATTTGTGTAGAAATCCGAGGTGTGTGTGTGTGTGTGTGTGTGTGTGTGTGTGTGTGTGTGTGTGTGTGTGTGTGTGTGTGTGTGTGTGTGTGTGTGTGTGTGTGTGTGTGTGTGTGTGTGTGTGTGTGTGTGTGTGTGTGTGTGTGTGTGTGTGTGTGTGTGTGTGCATGTCTGGGATTCTCGATCTGATTAGATTACACCAGCAGCCTAATGATAAAACTGAGAACTGGCAGCGACCAGCTTCATCTGACTTGGTACATCCACTGTGAAATGTCTGTTTTATCTGCAGCTTTCTCGACAAGCAATGTATTACTTGAGTAGTTAGGGTATATATTGCCAGCATTTCATTAATTTAGTTTATTTTCTAAGATCCTGCTTGCTTACTCATTGGCTGGATTAAGATACAGTGTGTGAGTGTGTAGCATAAAATGTGACGTGCAACACACAAGGCATCAGTTTCTCCAGTGGATGCCTTCCATATCCTTTATAGCAGACTTAACCTGGAAAGCAACCGACCATAATTATTTCTTAAATATATTTTTAACAGCTGCTTTTGCTATTTCTATACCTTCACACTGTATCCTAATTTTCTATTGTGCTTACTTTTGTGCCATCAGATTGCATTCGGCTGTGTCTGGCTCCTCTTTGAAACACATCACCAGTTTAACAAAGATATCACATCGAGTCTTGCATGATTAAGTAATTACACACTCTGGTGGGTCTCAGCCAGGATGTGTAATTACACAATCACGCGCGGCTCTATGTGATATTTCCCAATGAGCGGTTATTGCGTTGCAGTAAGGCCCCATCCATCATTTACATAAACCTCTGCCTGTGAACGTACTCATCACTTTCCCCCGTATCCTTTGCCTTGAGGTTGCACGTCGTGGAAGAGCAGTGGGTTATGGCGGGTAGAGGGATGGCGGCGGCAGCAAAAGCGGGCCTTGTCATCACTCCTTGGCTCGCGCTTCAGTGTGGTGCAGAACTGCCACTCCGAGCCAAAAATACATCTGGCAAGAAAGGACAAGGGGAAGGATGGAGGGTGGGGGGGTAAGATAGAGACGTGAGGAAGGGTTGAGAGAGAGAATGAATGAGAAGGAGGATTGTGGAGGGATGCAGAGAGACGGAGTGGAGAGTGTAGTGTAGCGTAGTGTACTGTACTGTGCTCCCCCTAACCCTCTCGGCGTCATCCAGAGCATGCACATTTCTTTAATCACAGCAGAGAAAGCACAGCCGAGCCGAGCGGAGGACGCATGTCACACCGCTCCATCTGCTCACATCACGGCTCTAACTCTGCTCATATCACCATCCCTCCTCCTCCTCCTCCTCCTCCTCCTCCTCCCCCCCTTATCTCTCACCCAGTTTACCTTTTCTATCTCCTGTCCCTTTTTTTTTTCTCCCCCCCCCTCCTCCATCTTCACCTTTGTTCTCTTTCCTGAGCTCTTCACCTTGTCCCATCTCCATCATTCGTTTTTTTGTGTTTTTTTCCCCCTCCCTCTGTCTTGTCACCGTGTCATTTGTTCCTTGGTGCTCTCTCCCTCCCTTCCTCCTCTTGCTCTGGATGGATAGAAACTTTTTTTTTTGTTTACTATGGGAATGCTGTTCCTGCCTTATTGACCAACCAACAGGAAGGAGTTTCAGGTAGACACGAGCCCGGGATGCTTGTTTTTCAGACTGCCAGCCATGTCAGCCTGTCAGGCACGTGTGTGTAGTTGTGTGTCTCGCACACATGGGTTGTTGTCATCACAGACCGAGGGGTTGTTGTGACATGTCACCCAGCTTTGTCATAGTCGAGGACAAAACCATCTCATTAGGTCCACATGTTTTGAACAGCGATACAGTGCTGGGCTTCGACTGTTTAGTTTTAATTGGTGGTGAAATAAAGCGATTTACACACAAATCTCTGCAATACATAATCTGGTTGTTTTTGCTGTACATGGTGTATTAACTTTTTCCAAAAAAAAAACCCAAACTGTAGAGTAGACCAAGGATGCCATAAATATGACAAATGTCACCAACATGTCCTTTTTTTTTTTTTGGCTTCTTTTTCCTCTCTTGGTGACATGTTTCTTTTGCTTTTTTTTTGCTTTTTTTTTCTTTGTCCGACAGCAATTGAACCATCCCAATGTAATAAAGTACCACGCGTCTTTCATCGAAGACAATGAGCTGAACATCGTACTGGAGCTAGCAGATGCTGGGGACCTTTCTCGCATGATCAAGGTAAGGACCTCGCCTCAACTGCTCTGCTAGTTCGCACACTAGCACACGTGTGTGTTCACCAAGGCGGCAGCAAGTGCGTCTGATTTGTGGTCATGACATACTCCGAAATCTCAGTACAGCAGTGCCTTAAAGAATCCCGACTCACAAGTGAAATATGTTGTGGGTTTTTTTTATGTAGACCGAAAATCCAATAGTACTTCCACCCACATAAGTGTACTTTGATAGTAGTCGCAGGTATTTGCCAAATATTGTTTTTTTTTGTGATGCCACCTTAATTTTTCAAAAGCATTACCATGAATAGGTACCAAAACAAAACGGAGATCCAGCGATCGGTCCGTTCATCCTTCCTTCTACTATACCCACTATATAGTATCCCGACATAAAGAATGTAAAAACTCATTTTCACTGGTACTCTCTGGTGTCATTAGTTTTGATCGCCCAGTGTAGATAAAGGTGAGATAAACACAACTGGAATATTTGTTCTGTATCTTTCCACATAATCTACATTTTTAGTTGTTAGAAAGGGACAATCTGAACCTTTTTTGTGTATAAAAACAACTCTTTATCAATTAACTTGCTAAAGAAGGACACACTTTTTGAGAAGGATCGTCTGATTCCGACGTGTGAATCGGCTCTACGAATGCCGCCAATCACACTATTTAACGCGAGCACTGTGTGCTGCTGCCTCAGCCGAAAATGAATTGTGAAAAGAGGCGAAAACCAAAATCTATTGTATGCATTTGTGCTCTGGCAGAGTCTGGTGGTCTTCACTGCCAAGCATCATGTCCACATCTGCAGCAGAGTGAGAAAGAAATACGACAGGAGAGGCTTCAGTTACATTCAGAATGAAACCTCTCAACCATTATTCCAAACCTTGTTTTGAATACACGTTTCCTTTTGAGAGCCACGATTAAATGATTTGATGTGTTCAGAAACAAAAAGCACATTTCCCCAAAAAGGTTGAGAAGACTATCATTAAAACAGTAAACTAGTAAAAAAAAAAAAAAAAAAAAAGCATGACTACTTCCCCCTCACATACCAGGTCATTATAGAAGCTCAGGCTGTTCACACCACAGCCGGTCCAACACCATGTCTTACTGGTGGTGTCAACAAGAATGTGGGCGTGGAAGCCAAAAAAAAAAAAAAAAAAAGTGCTGATGTGGCCATTTATAAGCGAGGGAATGATGGCGGGAGGTCTGTGGTCTGTGGTTGTTGGAAGCTTCTGACTACCTGGACACCGAGTCCATCTGAATCATCCATTCCAAAACTGAAACCCAAAACCGACTTAATATGAGGCCTCCTTTAACCTCCTTTTATCCCGTCAGTACATGTTGACGTCTGCCCCGGCGCCGTAAAGGACGTTGTAAAAAGTCAAGCGCCGATTAGAAGTTATAAATCTCCAGCATGTGTTCAGTGGGGGGTACCGAGTGTGTTCTGTGGTCTTCCATATATCTTTCACACGCTATACTTTGCGAATAAGGGGATTACTTTAAAATCTGTTATTTCTGGATAACTGTTATGACTTTCTCTTAGCTTTTCTTCTAAACTGGCAACATGTCTCCCAAACAATCTACACTCATTTCAGTTCAGATGGTTTATAATCAGTAAAGTCAGTGCAGGCTGAAATGAAATGAACTTGACAGTAGTATTAAGTACATAATGCGCAATTTAGAGCCTCATTGATCTGTCAATTTGACCTTGTGTTAAATGTCAGTCTGCTGAGTTTTGTCTTCGAACTGAAGCAGAAGGCAAGAGAGCGAGCTGCACCAAAGCTGCAGCGAGCACATCCCCGGCCAGCCCTGTTTTTCGTCTTTGAGCGAAGACCCAAACCCCCAGTTATATTGTAAAAACCTGCCAGTATAGCAAATTAGTGGTGTGCATGTAAAAAGCCCGGTCTTCTCCCATGCATAAATGATGCAGCAGCGTTGTATCAGCATCGCTCGACAAGCTGTTTGCAGTCATACTCAGCAGCTCCACATCCGCACAGTTCAACGCAGCAAATTAGGAGAGGCGAGGATTAGTGGTACAAGAGAGTGAACATGGCAGGCTCAGCACACCCATACACACACCGATATGTATCCCCACGCACACACACACAGACACACACAAACGCAATCATCCACCTTCACACATACGTACAGTGTACAGTGTAAGCAAAGAAAGTGCAGACGTAACCGGGCAAATGTTCAGAGATGCACTTCACAGAGCCGAAACATGGCGGCGCGAAGACATTGCGATAACAAATCACTGTCATTTGTTAGCATAGCAAAGCTCTCATGGGTGCTGGCAGCATTCAGCCTATATCACATCCTTATGGCTGCTGACGACACACACGTGCGTACACACTCCTCTGCTTTGCATCGTTTGTCTTTTGCCCCGTTGGTTAATGATTTTTACCTTTCCGCTGTCACAATGGCAGTCCAGAGGCGTGTGCCCGGGTTAAGTCCGACACCTTTTTTTGGTCCCTGTCATGAAGTAAACACATTTGTACACTTTGCCATATGTAAAATAGAAGGCAACCCCCCCCCCCCCCCCCCTCCCCACCATATGCATGAATTCTACATTTTTTATTCTTTTTGATTTTCATCCTACTCTGTTGCTCTCTCTCTCTCTCTCTCTCTCTCTCTCTCTCTCTCTCTCTCTCTCTCTCTCCCCCCCCCCCCCCCCCCCCACTCTCTGACCAACTCAGAATTCAAATGAAATGAAATGGTCCTTGATTTGCATGCACTTACAGAATATTGCATGTGCTGTGTTTGCTGTTAAAGGCATGGAGAAGAGGGTGGTGGTGGTGGTGGTGTTGGTGGGCGTCTATGTGCTTCCCCATTGACATCAAACAGTCTTCTGATATGGAAATAGGGGGGCAAGGGAAGAATGGCTCCTCGCTGAGGCTTTGTTTGGATGTAGGCCAAGGTCTATCCTTCCCTCTCTCCATTTCTCCATCTACCTCGATCCCTCCTTTCCACTCACATTATTCATTTTTAGCATCTCTTACCATCACCTCCGTATGGACTGACTGAAATTCTCCTTTGCTATGTTAGACTCCTGCACCCTTAGAATCAATGTGCAGTTAGCGAACCTAATCCATCCATTCATCCATTCATTAGTTTGTTCATTCATTAGTTTGTTAATAAGTTACTTCGTTTGCTCATTCTGTCACTCTGTGTTCCTCTTTTCTATGCAAGGTAACATGTTAATGAAGCAAATTAAAACAATGATAAAAAAAACAACCATTTATTGGTAAACAATTGTATCATATTTAATAAGATAAACAACATTATACCCTGATTGCCCATATATTTCTTCTAAATACTAAGAGCAACAATACTTTTTTCAAAAACTAAGATGAAGTGTGGGCTTTATTAAATAATTATGATAAGTGAACACAAACATGGTGACAGCTGTATACTCCAAATTCTTCCAAGATCTGAAACAATTAAAAGGCAAAAAACAAGACTGTAATACCTTTTAATTTCTTTTTTTTTTTTTTTTTTGTGAAACTCTATTAAAACTAATAAAAAAATTTGGTGGCGAAAACTTTCAACGATTTGCTGTCGTCATAAAGGCTAACGCTAAGTCAATATCAAGTGCCAAAATGAAGACTAATGACAACCTATGGGAAACAACCAAACAGCAGGGGAAACAAGCAGACACTGTTTAAAGGCTCTGTAGCACCTACTTTATTTTAAAAAGCATATAAACAGATGGTATGCATACCATACAGTGCAAACATACAGCCTATCAGAGGGAAAAAAAACCTTAATGCATCATACATTTACTTTGAGTCTCGTTCCTTTGCTTTACTAAAGATAGAGCAGTTGTTGATTTCATGGGTCTGATTTATGCAGCTACTGTCCTGTGGATCCCTCGGGAATCTTAATGTTCTTGGGTGTTTTTATTTCAATAAAGGTAAAAAAAAAAAAAAAGTTTACTAAATGCCTTTATATGTGGACCTCACGTCCAGGTTGGCGAAAGTCCATACTTTTCGTTTTCCTTCCTGAAAATGAAACCAACAAGGACACACCATAAACTGCCCGTGCTCTCCATACCGATTGCTGAATGTCGATTTCCGTAGATGTCGATCAATACGTCGGTGTCATCATCACTGTCGTCGTGATGGGTTAGGACCACAAGTTTTCAATCATTTCAAAAATGAATTAAAACAAAAACAAACCAATGACAACAACTAAAAAACAACATCTGAAACCACTGCACTGCTGAAAACTCTACCTAACAAAATTGCTGTTTGCCAGATGGGAGACTTCTGGAAGGCACCACAAAGTTCTCCTCTCTGTACCCGAGGATGCATGTGCTTTCCATTGGAGGCTGTAGAGAAAATGAGACGGCTCTCGGTTAAGCAAGGGACCGACCTCGCAGAGAGAGGTCTGGGTTGCATTAGGAGAGCAGTCACAGAGAATGGTGAAGCATAGTGTACAAACACACACGTACACACACACACTCCTCGACCACGGCGGAGTTGTATTCTGGTTCAACACAAGGCTTTTTACCTTTCCTTTTTTTTTTTAGAATGCGAGTTTCAATAATGCGGAATATATATGTGTGTTTGAATGTACTTTGCAGCACTTCAAGAAGCAGAGGAGGCTTATTCCTGAGAGGACAGTGTGGAAGTACTTTGTCCAGCTCTGCAGTGCGCTCGAACACATGCACTCCCGGAGAGTAATGCACAGAGGTAGTGTTGATGCACACTCAAACATATATAAACCGTAGCGGTATCTCCTCGGTCATTGCAAGTGTGTGAATGTTTTACATTACGATCATGCAGAGAATTAGTAGAATCATATGGGCTCATCTTTTATTAACTCGGCAGCAACAGGAAATCTGTGCATCACCGTGTGTTCCATGCAGGAGCAGGAAGGTTTTCTTTTCCCAAAAGAAATACAACTCCTGACTCGTCTTAAAGGCTTTTCGGGTTCATTTCAGCGCTGTGATAAATCGAAGCAAATTTACTGGCGACGTGGCAGCTTGAAGATTAATATTACGAAGTTGCATAAATTAGCGCATAAAGCCAGTGGTTTCTCTTCCGAGTGAATTATCTGGTTTCATATGACAGGAGACTTAAGTGTAGGTGTTAAACAATACATAGAGCAGAGAACACAGTGTTTATGGGCCCACATGCTTTCAATAGGACCCAGCCAAATCAAACCCCGGGTCCATGTGCAAAGGCTCCCGCACGCAAGGAGACGTATACATAGCTACAGGTGATGTACTTCCGCTTGGACTGACTTTGATTAGGGCACAGGGACACTAATGAACCCTGAGCTCTGAGCTTTAACGACCACTTAGCAGAGACCGCCTATTCAAAGGCTGCTCACAATTTACACAGGAGCAGTAAATTTCAAAGGCTGTTGCAGGTTCCATTGACATGAGTTCTGAAAACTGCGCTAATGCCTGGATTAGCTTAAATAAACATTTTCAATGATACAATTTATGCAGGTCATCGACTCGTATGTGTTTATTATGTGATACGTTTAGTGTTTGCATATATAAAACTGGAGACTATTCAAGTAAATAATAATTTTCTGTTTTGTCTTGTATCACTTGTCATCTTTCTGCTTCCTCCTTTTTTTTTTTCTTTCTTTTATTTATCTCCTGTCTTCTTTTTTTTGACTTTGTTTCATGTCTGCCTTCAGATATTAAGCCAGCCAATGTATTCATCACAGCCACTGGAGTAGTGAAACTAGGAGACTTGGGTTTGGGACGGTTCTTCAGCTCCAAAACAACTGCTGCTCACTCACTAGGTAATGTACACTTGTTTTTTACACATGAACATGAATATGCACATCAAACTTCTTATAATGTCCCAGTTTTGGATGTGTTTCATTAGGCATTGTGCTTTGCCAGTGCCGTGCTCGGCGTCTTTCACAGGCCACTTAACTGCTTCCTGTTGCCTCGACCTTTCACCCCAATGCAGGTGAAGACTGAAGGCGACGACACACAGCTTTGATTATATGAGTCTGAGATATAAAATAAACCAACCGGCTTTACAATCAGGGTTATTGTTCTTGTTTGGGCCTGTGATTGTCACCTGTGGAGACTATGACACTATATTTGTGTCCCCAAAAAATAAGACTTCCGGATCAAAGCTGCAATGGTAATCAAGATGCAATATAAAACGCGACTTTGTTGGATTTGATGCATTTTGAGCTGATAAATAGAATGATACCTCATCGTGTTAAATAATGTCTTTGATGCAGTTATAAATTAAAATGTAGATTGTTCTATCAACAGTTCAGGCTGTAAATCCCAAAAGGGAGCATTGTGACATTTTGATGCTGATTAATTACTAAACAAAAAGACTCTCAATATACAGCTAAAGCCCTTGAGGCTTGTCATTCCTGCAAATATCTTGTTGGTTTATCTTATTAAATGAGTAATAGGGTTTAATGCAGTAACACTCAGGTTGCACATATACAATATACTCTCACCTCAAGAAAATGCCTAAATCGATCTTGCTTTGCTTCTTCAATAGAATCGCATTTGGTATTATTCCAAAAGTGTAATAGAAATATTGTTATTTTAGCTGGAAATGAGCCTTTATTGAGGTGGTTATTTAGAACATGTACCAAATGGGATAAAATGCTCTGAGCAGTTGAAGTGTGGGTCGATGATAAAAGTCAACGGACCTTAAAAGTGGAAAAAAAGATGAAAATTACCTAAAATTAAACATAAACGATACCAATTGATCAAAAAAACCAATCCCTCAGAAATGACAGAAATGATTGAATCTGTTATTTTGAAAAGGTTTGGGATTCTTCTAAACAGTGTCATCATTAAATCTGCAGAAATATCTTCAGACTTCATAATGGAAGTTGATAAAAATATTGGTTTAAAAAAAAAAAAAAAGGCACCTTGTGAGCATTGATTTCTATATTTACATGTTTTGACTGAATAACTTGGAGCCTTTTTTTTATTGCCTTGGACAAAACCATATTTTTCGAAACACTAAAAATATCTGTTGTTAAATGAAATACAACGCAAAAACATCAAATGTTAATGCTGAAGCCATGGAGTGATTATTAGCTGAAGAAAACCAATTTCCTGAATCTAGGAAAATGTGTTGCTAATTTTGACATTTTGCAGTCACAACCCCTCACTGCTGGTTGTATGCGGAGTATACATTTTAATGTGATTATGTTTTTGGTCAATATTACACAGCAAAAACAACAGAAACAGCTACATTTGTGCCTGCTGTCAGGATTTTAAGTTGCCTCCCCTCACTGTAATTACTTTGGTTTTTCTGGTTGATTAAAGCAGTTGAATGTCAACATCATTGTAGCGAAAGAAAAGAAAAAAAAAATGTTGTGCTGCTGCTTTCCAACCTTCCCTTAGTGCTTTTTCAAAGACTTGGAAAATATGAGAAAATTAATCCTACAGATGATATGTAGACACCGCCACTCACATTGTCTCACTTCCCGATGTCAAACTGTTACTACCACAACCGGTGTGCTATTCTCAGCACCGGTACACAGCAGCAGCCCCAGACTTTGGGGGGAACGTGCGAATCACATGATCAGCTCGGCAGCGGCTCTTACCAGCGGAGCATTCTGCAGTCCCAGCAGAGCGAGGTGAAGACGCCTGTGATTGCTCATTAAATGCTGAGTGCACAGCACCCTCTTTAGGCTGATGGAGGACAGGCAGCCTCGCCAGCAGAGGGGTCAATCTGAATACTCGTCATTAACCGGATTCAATCAAGGTACCCTTGTCAGACAAATGAGGAAATCCACAATGGAGGTGCATACAGTGCCGTTCAAATGTTGATAAACAGTATATTATTTGCAAACGCTTTGGAGAATCTGCCCCCCTCCCCCCCCCCACACTTTAAATATGGATGAGAGGTGTAGATGTTTGTTGATTCTTCAGCCACATGCGCATATCACTGGATGACGTTGTGCTGCAGGAGCAGATGATGTCTGTAGGTTAGCATGACCTGTCAACACGAGGGACTCGGGAGTATGTCAAGCTCTCGCTCTTGCTCCCTGCCTTCCTCCTTGACATTTCCTGCTGTGTATTTGAAATAGCAGATATCCTCTGTCTTTCTTTGTCACCTCTTCCTCTCCTGCTGCTGTTTCTGTATCTCACTTGTCCTCACTCCTCTTCTCCTCGCTTCCCTCTGCGCCACCCCTTCCCCGTGACTTTTAGTCTGAGAAGAATTATGGCTCGTGTGAAGGACAGACGTTAGAAGGTGCGAGAATGCCAGAATTTCGCAGAACGGAAGAGTGAAATAAGGCAGAGTGGACGGAGCATTAAGCCAGCAAAAAAAAAAGAGGGCTACAACAAAGCAGGATGAATGACCAAAAAAAAAAAAAAAAACGTAGGATGTCCAAAGTGTTAGAGAAAAGTGTGACAGAGTGACAGAAAAAAGGAGTATAAAGGCGAAAAGTTATGGGGAGCAAAGTAAGAAGAGAGGATGTGACAGTGTGACAGCAGAAAATGGAAAAGAAGAAGGTAACTAAGACAGTGGAAGACCGGGAGAGAGTGATAGAAAGAACACGAGAGAAAGAGCGGCGTGTGTGTGTGCGAGCGTGTGTGTGCGTGCAATGGCGTGAGTACGTAATGAGCTCAGTCACCCAGCTGAACAGTGGAGCAGGGTGGTGGAGCTGAGATGGAGGTCCAGGCATGCAGCCTGTCAGCTCCCATGCTTTCAATTCAGCTGCTCAGCAGTCCACACACACACACACACACACACACACACACACACACACACACACACACACACACACACACACACACACACACACACACACACACACACACACACACACACACACACACACACACACACACACACACACACACACACACACACACACACACACACACACACACACACACACACACACACACACACGTGTGCGCACGCACACAGAAAGAGATATAGACTCTTTTGTCTGCAGGACAGATGTATCTCTGAGCGGCGGTACATATGGTTGTGAGTCTATGAGCACACATGCAGAGGTTGTTGATCGTGACCATTCAGATAGGTGAACAACAAACGTGCACCACCATGTCACACAAATAGAAATCGATATGAGCGTGTTAAACACACCGATTACACAGTTTGTGGTTGAATGTTTACAGTTCAGGCAAGAGTTGATATTTAAGAAAGAACAAAAAAAATATAACCACTTGATACCGGATAAGGTTTTGCAATCTTTAAAGAAATGAGCGACTTACTATCTGCCACTGCCAGTTGGCAGCAATGAGTAATATAATACACCTGCAATTAACACCTGTAATGAGAAGGGTGTTAACGGCGAGTACTGGGGGGGAAAGAAGAGCATGGGAGCAGAAAAACTTTGGGCAGGCTCATGTTGAAAATAATTAGAGCCATTTAAATGTGTATATAGAGATCTCGTTATCTTATAAAGGCGAGTGAGCTGTGACATGAGAGACGCAGGCAGACGGTCAAATCGGTAGTGACGGTTCAGCGTGACATTTAATGTAATTAAGGAATTATATAACATTGGTGTGACAGAAATACAATGAATTTCTGGTATAGACAAAGGCAGTATAGTCTTATTGTTGTACACAAATGTATTACACAACAGAAGACAGAGACAAACTATTACGATGCATCTGAATGAGGAATTTAGTCTTTGCCTTTTACATTTGAGCTGAATCTTTCTTTCGGTTCAAACTACAAGAATCTAAAACAACACAGATGTGAGACGGCTTCTAAAAATTAAAGGAAAAATCCCCCTGAAATTCTCGACATCGTTCAAGCTGCCCTTTGAAAGCGTTATAGGTTATAGGTGTTAATAAGGAAACGGCGGCACGCGCACGCAATCAAACCGATAATGTATTGAAAACGGCACAAGTTTCATTTTACAGCACATCCAGCAGGGAATTAAACGAGTGTTCTTTATAGTGGATGACTTCTCACCTCCTATACAACAACGATTATCCTGTTATGCCGAGAATACAGTGTTGTCATTGCTATTCACAATAATGGAAATCAATCCCAACATGACTTTCAATTTATTTGCATGAATAAGTAATGCGCCCTTAATTCAGCATGCTGAAGGAGCTTGAGCTCGGCACTGCTGCCTTTTTTTTTTTCTTTTTTTTTTATGCAACTATTAGCATAAGAGAGGCTGATTCTTTTTAATCAACTAATAATGAATGTTAGGGGAGCCTGTTCAGACGGCACCACGAGACCTCACAACATACACATGCACACGCCCACGCGCACGCACTCAGATATACCACCGTTACCAACCTGATGACCAATTAAAACACGAATCCCCACTACCCTGATTTATTCTTCCACTTGCTCTTCTCTTGCTCCGTCTCCGCTTGTGCAGATGCTGATTATTTTTGGAATGGCAGGTAACACTTCGTGATTCAAAATCGCACATTTAAGATAAAAGCGTGTGTTCTCAACCCAATTACATCCGCACAAGAATTAAAAGCGCCGGCTTTCATTTGACTTCCCATAGACTTCCAATTCTTAATTGCCCCCCTCCGTAATGGTTTTATTAATTGCAATTTCATTGGTGGGGGTTTCCACAGAGCCGGCAGTGTGCGGAGTGGCTCCGGAGAATTTGTACATGCTTGTATGCGTACGCGACTGAGTACAGTAAATGAGTGTGCAGTTATTTCTCGTTCTTTTTCTTTTTCTTCTTCTTCTCCTTCCATTTTCATGCAAGCTGACTTGTCTCCTGAGCTCTTTCCTCTTGAGAGCTGTTTTCACCTCCTCTGCTCACTTCAGCTGTTGTGTATGATGTAAACTCGACAACTTATGGTTACTGTCCAAAAAGAAAAGAAAAAAAAATCCCCGTTCATCCTCGCTTCACCCGTGAATTTCTCAATGCATATGTTGCATAGATGCAATAGGCGACGTGGCTTGGGTCATTTCATACACAAAATAAAACTCTGAGAATTTGCCTGATTTCAGTTTTGTCAACACGATCTAATTTCCATTTCCTGTTTTCAATGGATTTTGTATTTCTGAGGCAATCCTCACTGCAGCATGAGCTGGTTGGTTGGTATGGCTGGTGTTTTCTGGCTCACAGGCCGCATTGGTCATGCTACATAACCAACAAGATAATTTGAGTCGTAAACAATGAGGAAAAAGTCACAGGGAAACATAATAAACACAATTACAAATATCTCTGCATACAAGATCCCTGCAAGGGTAATAAGCGGTAAGGAAAGAGACCCAAGATGATGGTTAATTAGTGATACGTGTCAAACTTTGTAGTCTCGCCTACCAACATTGATGTGCATCAACACAACCCACACATTGTGTCACCCCAGCAGAGCCTGTTTAGACTTCCTCATATTTTTAGGGAGCCTCCCGTCAAATGTTTACGTTAAAACCATTGCGGGAGCTTCTCGGCACAGGTTTGACTACTGGCGAAATGTCCCTCCTCTAACCATATGTGAGCAATAAAAGCCTCTGCTGGATGTGCTTGATGGCCTTTTACATGGGAAATCACAATAAACAGAAAGCAGATGAAAAAAAAAAAAAAAAAGGGAAAAAAACCAGCCAGTCAAACTGAGCTAAGAAAGCAGCAAATCTCCGAAGCTTCCTGCAAGTGTGTTCTGGATCTGATGTTGAGCTGTGGTTCCTTCATTTTGGGTCCAGTTGGGTGACGGTCTGATTTTCTGGAGCTCTGCCATTCGCCATGTCAGTTTGGCATTCTTGAGTTTCAAAACCAGAACCAGGAACGGGCCAGCTTTTAAGGCTCCACCGCTGCTCCCTGGGCGTATGCACCGACTACTGTTTCAGATCATTACTGAGCCTCAGTAATCAAAACTGATTTATGTATATTGTGTGTGCGTCTGCGTGTGCGTCTGCGTGTGTGTGTATGAGTTGTGTTGACTGTACATGTGTATAAAATGTTGTGGTTTTGTATATACTTGTATCGATTGCATGCATGGTATTGATGTATATGACAAACTACATCCATCCATTATTACAGTACTACAGTACTTTCAAATTCACCATTTTATGTTGCTCTGAGTTAAGAATGTGGTGACTCTTGCAGCCTTTCTGTGCATCACAGGTTTAAGCGAATCCTCTTGTTTTCCACCTGCTCTCCTTTACGGTTTGAGCTTCGTCACGTGATATCTTGTTGGGTTGTATTGGGGGGGGGGGGGGCTGCGATACGAAATGTTAATGTTCAATCACCGTTTGTCTTCTTTTGGGCCTCTCATTCATTCTGTCCATCCCTGCTTCTCTTTGTGTTCCAGTGGGCACTCCTTACTACATGTCACCAGAGAGGATACATGAAAATGGCTACAACTTCAAATCTGACATCTGGTCGCTAGGATGCCTGCTCTACGAGGTAAACCATAGGAAACTGTGCACACGCTGTCACCTTGCAGCCGAAGGCAGGAGTGACACAATAATACGTCAACTCAGACACACACACACACACACAAAACAAACAAGCCATCCTCAATCCAAAATCATGTGGGTGTGTACAAATACATTTATGACCTGCATTTTGTTCACATTGTATATAATAATGAGTGTGACAAATCACAAAAACTCCACATATTGAAACAAAGATGATTTGGTTAGACAGATGCAGGAAATTAACTGCTCATATCTTTGGAATGATTTGAAACTTCACATTTTCCATTTGACGAGAGGGCTTTCATTCTTTTATGGAGCAATACCAGACGTTGGTATTCAGCTATTTGCGTCCTGCTGCTCTGATTGCACAGCTGCTTTTGTCCGTATTTTTTGTTCCGCAGCTCAAGTCTTGGAGTAGTATTACCTTTTGAAAGTGACATTGACAGCTCGCTGGTATGGCTAAACTCTGTCATCAGGGTGCGGATCAGATGCATGCTTGATTGTGGCGTTGATGTATGCAAGCATGGATCGACATTTTAATTTCACGAGCAGTAATGTATTTGTATTTATCAATAGACTACATACGTCTCTTTTGGTACTCTGTGGCCCATTGGAGTCACGTCTCTCTCTTGAGCGTCTGAATTGGAGTCGTCCAGCCTGGGAACCTGGTAAACGTTGAAAATCCTGGGCGAGTGAAGGGAACTGACGTGGCCATGTGTTTTAGATAAGGCTGCCCAGTGACACTGACTAGTTTGATTAGTCAGGAGCAAAACACCACAGGGCTCTGCAGAGAGACCACACTGAGCGCAGACAAGCCCCGGGAGGAGCACACACACACACACACACACACACACGGCCAAGGGAACATAAGAGAGAGCGAGTCGGGGAGCCGAACGATGATAGACGTGGATGATAACAGTCAATCTGACGCTGCACCTTGCCAGCGTTCACGTGCACCAAATACACACAGACTGGCCCAAATCCAGAGGCTCACTGCGGGCCGAGGAAACACCCTCGTTTCTCCCAATTCCCCCCCGAGTTGCGGATCATTTGGGCTGCATCTCAACGCACCAGTGACTACACCTTCACCACAGCGCCTCGGGCAGAGAGGTGGAGAACACGCAAGAAGTTTGAGCACAGCTTGCAGGTCATGGTTGCTCAGAGACCACAGTCCTTCATGCTAATTAGTTTCCCACAATGCATTGCCGCCACGCATGTGTGGTTGGCTGAAGGCAGCGGGTGCTGCAGGTCGCATTCCCTTTTTGTGCTTTTTATGCGTGCGGTGTATGCGCGTTCACATGAAAGATGCTGCTTTTACCTTTAATAGAAAACACATTGCTCGGTTATGTTGCTGTGGTTGCATCGTTTCTGCAGGTATTTGTTTGCATAATTGCAGCACCACTTAAATAGTGCAATTTTGTCGTATTTAGTGTGGCCACAGTGAGTTGATTTGACCTTCCACAAAGTCAGGTTTAAATAATCCCATTAACTTTCAGTTACCCAAGAATGATTGCAATTTCCTGTTTGTTAGGCCAAGTTTTTATTGTTGTACTTTGAATGGGAAAAACTTTAGATTTTTCTTTAGTTGAAAGTGAAAAATCCTAAATTTTCACAGTACTCCTTTTTTTGCAGCTTGAGCATCAGTTGTTTGAGTTTGTGCACAATACGTTGATCTTTTACACATCTCACAGTGAGGAGAGCTTTGAGGGCATCACAGTCAGGACTAAATACTGAAAAAGTAAGATGGAGACCAGGGAGGAAGAAAAGCAAAGAGAAAGCTAGAGAGCAAAAGTGAAAAAAGGAAAGAAAAAAAATAGATGAGACTTGTCGGTCCCCGAGGAGGTCAGAAGGCAAGGAATAAAGATGTGAGGTGAAAAAGTTTAAGAATCTATATAGGAAGCTGGAAAAGGGTAAGGGCATAGGCAGTCCACGCCATGAGAGAGAATGAAAAAGAAAGAGGAGATAGAAGGCTAGAGAGAGAGAGAGAGCTGCAGCAGAGGGGAAGAAGTGGAAAGGGAAAATAACAAATAGCGAGCCGGGTTATAGATTGCTGGAGCGAAGAGGACGATGCGAGCTGTTCATTCAGAGATAAAGTACTATAGGTACACGAGCAGAGACAGAACTCCAGCCATCAGGTCAAGGTGAGCCATGCAAGGAGCCTGTGGAGATAAAGATTTTACAAGCGTATTGTTACCAGGGCAGCGCTCGCCACGCCATGCATATTCTCTTTGAAGAGCACACTCCTGCACCTCGGTAAGAGGGCTCTACAGTGCATTCGCGGTGTCGGGGAAACTTGCCACTGTTTCTCCAAAACTCTCTTCTTCTTCTGCTATGTTCTCTTCCATATACCTTCCTTTTTCTCACTTAACCTTCAGGCATAAGGAATTCACACACAAGAAATCTTCGCCCGATCCCTTTGGTGCTCATTGATTTTGCAGTGAACATACAGTCGAGGAATTGTGCTCATGTCGGGTGTGTGCGCACGTGTTCTCGCATGTGTGTTTGTATCCCCCGGGTGGTTCCTTACGTGTGAAATGGCTCCATTTGAGAGAGCCAGCGCCTTTTCATTCCCGCGCCCGTGGGTTGACTCCCGAGTCTGAAGGGTCCGCCCATCAATACGCGGCCATTGTATCCGCGTCCATCTTCATCTCCCATTCTGTTTGATCCCTTTCTCTCTGCGTCCAACCTCATTACATCACCTCACACTGCCCTGTGCCCTTCACCCAAAAACCCCCTGCGCGTCGGTAAACAGGGGATTTGCTCGTCAACGTTGTTTCCTGGTGTGACCACGGAGGTAAAAGAGGGCGGGTGCGGGTGTGGGTGTGGTCACATGCCAGTCCATGAGGTTGAGGTATCCCAGCAATCGCTCTCCTCATGCTCCCAGTACTTGAATCAGTGACTCTCACACCCGGAATCCGTTTTCCTACAGGGGAGATGCATTGATAAATTGCAGTTGTGCCTCTCGTGATCTGGTGTGGTTGTTGTGTTTGGTGTACGTGTTGGAGGAGAATATCTTTGAAGGATTTACAGGAATGTGTCTCCTTCCTGTGCCGAGCACAGCCGCTCGCTACCTCAGCCTCCGACTGTGCCCATGTTGGAGGCCTCCTGCATCTCCCCCCCCCCCACACTTCCCTCTTGTTTTGCTGTTGGTTTTATGAGGCCCAGAAATGCTGGGTTCTCAGCAGCTGGTGCTTTCATGTGATGAGCTGCCCCTGTGGGTACTTCCTTGTATGGTAGAGTGTGACAACACCCCCCCCCCCCCCCCCCCCCCCCCCCACATCGCTCAAACTGGAAAAAAATGTGCTTGAAATCATTCATTTGCATTTTTTGTTGCATTACCATCCATTGTAGATCAACTTGCTCCGCAACCCATTGTTTTACAGACGCGCGGGCCTTTTTAAAACAGTATATATTGTCTTTGTTTATTCTGTAAGACGTTTCTCCAGTAATTGGCTGTGACTTGAAGCCTCTAATAGTCCCAGTAATGTCAGGAATTAATTTCCTCTCTCAGTGCTGGTCCTGGTTCCCCCCACAAGTAAGTTATTAACTACATATTTTAATGAAGAAACAGAGACTATGCATTTGACAACATTTAAATAAATTGTAAAAGACGGCTGAAAACTATCACAGTGAGCTTGATTAATGCTTAATGAGCAATACTTGGTGGACACAAATATAAACTGATGCCTCAACCTCGTGTCAGTTTGCAGGTCACGCTTGTTTGTGGATTTAGCGTCAAGTGCTCCCACACGTTGGACGACTTTCTTCGTAAAGCTTTCCTCCCCTGGTGGATCTCTTTTGTCCCGTTTCTTGGACGTTTCGGCAGCCGCCTCCGCCATCTTGTTGAAAGCGTCGACTGTGCCGTGGCAGAACTATTGGCTGTTCACTGCTTCCCTTGCTGTATCTGTAGATTACAGCCAGAGGTGGCTCAGTACTGCCACACGGTGGTCGCTTCTAGAACAGATTGGTTGGAAATGTAACAACAAAAAAAAAGTTACAAAATGTTATCCAAATAATGAACTATTTTAACATTCAATTTTAATCGATTAAATCAATTAGTTCTTTCAACCCGACAACGGCATCCTGTTGTTGTATAATGTGGACTTATGGAATAAAAATGCAGAATAAACAGGTAATAAGATGGTGTAAGGCCACACTTGCATGTTTTGGCTGATCTGATTCCGTCTCAGCGTGTCGATAGTTGGTATCAGTAGGTGGCGACTATAAAGTTATTACAGTGGCTGACCGCGGAGAGCAGAGAATGTATGTATGTGGAAGACATTAAATAAATCAGAACAAAGCAAAACGTGAGGCTAAAGCTAATGCTCATACTTTTCTTTACTTATTGTAAATATTGCTATTTTGATATTAAATGATCTCATCACATTTTCCTCGTATTGTTCTGGACTAATAAGACAGCTGTGCATTTCTTTCTTTTCTTTTCTTATCTTATCTTATCTTATCTCCTTATTTACAGTAGGCGTTAAATAAGAAAGTGAAGACATTTACATGCTCAAAACTAATCCTTTAAAAAATTCAAACCCCATCACTCAATGTTACTGCACTGACATGCTGATATAAGAACACATGGTTGATAAATTACTTCCAAAGTTCACAGGAAAAAAAATTATACTTTGAACTCACTCGTCCATATCTGGGTTTTTTTTCTTTCTTCTTCTTTCTTCCCTCACTCTGCCGTTTGTAGTGTGTTGAAGGAAGAGTAGTGATGACTCCACTGGGTGTACGTATAAATCTAATGTCTGTCCCTGCATTGTGAGTTATTACCTTGATCAATATATCATCATAAAACCACATGAACGACCAGTGAGCACATAAAAAGTCCTACTTTCTTCTCTTTTACAGCTGTGTGTGTGTGTGTGTGTGTGTGTGTGTGTGTGTGTGTGTGTGTGTGTGTGTGTGTGTGTGTGTGTGTGTGTGTGTGTGTGTGTGTGTGTGTGCGTGTGCGTGTTCGTCTTAAACACAGAAAGAAAGCAAGATGAAAATGTACACCCTATATGTCGATTTTCGCATGCGTGTGTGGGAACATTATAGGTGTTTATTTTGATGTAACATGCTCTAATTGTATGCGTGTTTAAATATGAGAACTTGTGAAAAGCCTTTGGTCCCAGGCTGCAAAGACACCAGGGATCCAGGGCGAGGGGGGGTTGCAGGGGAAAGACAGGGAGCCTCTCACTGCTTCTTTTAATTGGCATACAGGGAGAGGAGCCAGAGAGACGGAGTTGGATCAATGTTAATTAAACTGGAAGGCCCCATCTAGACCTTTTACACGCTCAGGGAGGCGAGCTTTACATGCTCTGGCCAGAGCAGAGCGCAACCTGCTCAACGAAGGAGCTGAGAAACAAAAGTGGGAGAGTGTGTTTACTTCTGCATTTTGCGTGAACCCGTTTGAACTTGAGACTTTAAGCGTAAAAAACATTTTTTTCAGTGAGACCATTAGTGAGGCCGGTCGTCCTCTTGTTTGTGATGGACCTTCAAAGGGATGCTTGATGGTTGAGGTTTGGTATTGGGGTTGACTGTAGAACTACATTGGGCTGAAGGGTCGGGTTTTGGAGTGGGCATTAAAACTGTGATGGCCGAGGTTTCGGTGAGGGGCCACTGTGTGAAATATGTCAGTGGTGGTCCTCGGTAATATGGTAACACAAATATACAAGTGGGTTTATGGGAGGAGGGGGGGTGTTCTGCCACCAGCAGCTCACACCCCTCAGACAGACAGCAGGCATGCGTGTGCATTGTATGGCTCTCGAATATCAATGATACACACACACACACACACACACACACACACACACACACACACACACACACACACACACACACACACACACACACACACACACACACACACACACACACAGGTCTCAGAGGTCAGAGAGGGAGTCAATCATTTAAACCGTTGTGACGACACAGTTTGGTAAAAGGTGTGTGTGTGTGTGTGTGTGTGTGTGTGTGTGTGTGTTTGGGGGGTGGGGGGGGGGGCATTGAGAGCAGGGGGCCGGCAGCTGTCAGAGGCTCGGAGCAGCAGGCACTAATGAAGCAGATGAATAGTGCAAAAACTCCCAAATACAAACAGGACAGTTGACATTTTTCATCTGTCAAAAGCAGAAGATGCATGAAAATACGACGGGGTCTTGTTTAACCCTTTGCCTGCTGGTGTCTGTTGCTCGCCGGTTCTCTCTGTCTCTCTCTGCCTCTCTCTCCCTCTCTCTCTGCCTCTCTCTCCCTCTCCCTCTCCCTCCCCTCTCTCTCGCTCTCTCGCTCTCTCTCTCGCTCTCTCTCTCTCTCTCTCTCTCTCTCTCTCTGTCTCTCTGTCTCTCTGTCTCTCACTGGTTTGAATATCTTGTGCAACGTGTTGTTGCATGGATAATAGAAGTGTATATCTTGTCCTCCTAAAATGTGTCTCTCCTCTCATGGTCACTACATGAGATACACTTGCACAAGCGTATCTAATGCCAATAGCTCTGCAATACATTCTCCTTGTACAAAGGTGTTTATGTTCAGTGTTGAAGGAACTTCTCATACAGGTTTTACGGTAAATGTTGCTGACGTAAGAAGCGTGCATTTCATTGAAAGCTGTTCCTAATATTCTGGCCTCAACATTAATGTACACATTTGATGTTTAGATTATTTCACACATGATTATTTCCAAGACACTGAATACACTTTGAAATGAAGTAGCTCAATTAATCTTTTGCAATTATTTTATTATTATTGACTTCCTTCCCTCTTGTTTTCCAGCAAATTATAGTCTGAAGTCAATGTGCAGGGCGTTTGCTGCTACATTTTCAACTCTTCCTGGTGACACAGAAATATATTTATTAGCTGTGTTAAATTGTGACGAGTGATGGTGGTGTTCATGTAGCAGCATCTGATAGGATTTTAGTACAAACTGGAAGATCTCCATTTCTTCAGTTCATTCACTGTTGAATCAAAAAAAAAAAAAAATAAGACTGCAGACAAGAGTCTTTGTTATTAATGGGAGTTTATCATTGCTGACGCACACAGGAACACGCATTTCCACACACATCTCGTCACTGTCGGCCTCCTGCTGTGCCATTCTCAGTAGTAATGGAGCAGAGGGAGAGAGAGGAGGTCCTCTTCACCTTTTTTTTGTGGAGATGTACACAACTAATGTGTCTATTTGATTAAGAGACTCTGTGTTTTGCGAGATGATAAATTGTGTCCAGAGGAAAGACGGCCCCCCCGAGGTCCTGCTGTCGTCATCTTGACTCCCCACTGGAGGCTTTGACAGAGAGTCTGTCAAAATCTGCCTGACGGGGGAAACGAGAACTTTTCTGTCCATTCACTGTCAATGTTTGACGTGTCTTTCAATTGAAGGACTAATGATGAAGCCGTGTCCACATTGGATGGACGTGCTGGAGACATTGTGGGCAGTGCCAAAGGGTTACTTTTATAGCGACTTGCAGTGGAGACAGTGTCTATTTTTGTTTTGATTTTATCGAGTCATCACAGATGAAACTTCTCTTTTTTTTTTTTTTTTTTTTTTAACTTTCTTTCTTTTTGGACTGATCAGCAAGAGATTTGCCAAAATCCAAGCCTTTCTTCTTCTTTTTTTGCATCTTGGAGCTCAGTGACACTTTGTGAAGAATATTATATTGTTTAAAAGTTCAAAATTAATCCAAACATATTCAGTGTTGAGCAGCACAACTGCTACTCTTCTTCTTCTTCTTCTTCTTCTTCTTCTTCCTCTTCCTCTTCCTCTTCCTCTTCCTCTTCCTCTTCTTCTTCTTCTTCTTCTTCTTCTTCCTCTTCTTCTTCCTCTTCTTCTTCTTCCTCTTCCTCTTCCTCTTCCTCTTCCTCTTCCTCTTCCTCTTCCTCTTCCTCTTCTTCTTCTTCTTCTTCTTCTTCCTCTTCCTCTTCTTCCTCTTCCTCTTCCTCTTCCTCTTCTTGCTCTTCTTCTTCCACTCAGCTCTTCTTCTTCTTCTTCTTCTTCTTCTCCTTGCTCTTCTTGCTCTTCTTCTTCCACTCAGCACTTCTTCTTCTTCTTCTTCTTGCTCTTCTTGCTCTTCTTGCTCTTCTTCTTCCACTCAGCTCTTCTTCACATGTTGGCCTTCTTGACGCAGACTTACTTTGTCTCTGTGCTGCTGGGTGCTGGAGAAGGTGACACATTTACACTTACGTACAGTATCGCTTTTGAACAATTTAGATCCATATTCGGAAACTTTTATTCTCCTCTCCTTTCACACCACCAATTAGCAAGCTGTCCAACACATAGTTTACGTCCAACAGCAACGCAAGAATACCTTTAAAAAAAAAAATGGTTGAAGCAACGTGTAAAATTTCTTCTGCTCACTGGTGACCCTTGGATGTTTTTTTTTCACAGTCTTCTGTCTTTTGTTTGCATTGTGTACTTCCTATTCCAATTAACCAATATTACTCTGCTGTCAACACTTTGGAAAGTTTGGAAATATTCACATCCGGGCTGTAAGAAAAAAACAATCTTGTGGATGAATCCTGAGAGGAAAACAAACTTAGAGCTTTGGGCAGTCATTTTAAAAGAATCAGTTCCAATACTTCTGGTTAAAAGCAGTGTCTGCATTTAAACTGGTTGGACGGTTCTCGGTGAGACGAGATCTTTTCACAATTTCTAAACATTTTTTTTTCTTTATTGTCAACTTCCTGCATGCAAAATGCATTTGTCAGACATCTGTTTTATTATTTTCTTTTAATAAATATCCAGGAACTAAAACTAGTTAAATATCTGCACAATTATAATAAGCAAACAAACTAGCAAGAACAATCAAGCAGTCATAATCAATTTTGGATTGAAATATACTATTACACTATACTACACTATACTGGTGCATACATGTTAACATCCTATGATATTTTTTTAATCTGTTTGTTAATCCATGTTTCAGTAATGGTTGCGTGATTTTGGTCAACATTTCCTATTTCCTCTGATTTTTCATGACCAGTCGAACTGAATGTTACAATTTGTTTGAATAAGTCACTAAAGCATGAATGTTTATCCTTTTTTTTATTATTTAAAAGGCTTGCTGTGATGAACAACATCATCAAGCAAGATGAGTCTGAAATATATTTTGTACTAATAACTGTTTTTGGGAGATGTCATAGTTTCGATACTGAACCAAATTGTTATATTTACAGTATCGAGGATAAAGAACACATTTTTCTCTAAAAGTTACCTGAAGGGATTTAGAATAAAAACTAACCACATAGATGAAAATGCCGTTGGTTAGATTCCATAATATGAATTCTTCATACAACAATTCAGTATATTAGGATGGTAAAGTGCAGTAAAGATCAAATATAAGCAGTAAACCACCACTGGTTAAAAGAAATTTTAAAGATTAGGTGACCTGAAAAAAAAGCCATGAGAAATACTGTCAATATTTTTGTAACATTTTTAAAACCGCTGTCCATGAATGGCGAATAAGTTCACAATGTGCTGCTTTTCGGGAGCAATTAAAAAAATAAATCAGCCTTTGTACATTGATTCGAGCAAAACATCCTGACATTTGCAGATTCCTCACAATCAGACTGCACAAAGTGTTGAAACAAACTGTTTTACCAACCAGCTGAGGCGTTTGGACAATAGCGTTCCTCAAGAAGTACTGTGGTGTGATGCCCTCCTTATTTTACCTCTGAAACGTGGCTGCTTTGATGAGTCACAAATTGAGATTCAGATATGTGAAAACAGCCACCTCATCGTTTCTTATGTGCCGGAATTTTCTTTCATTTGTATGCATTTCGACAAAAAACTGAAAGTAATAGTTACAACATATTGTTTGGCTTGCAGTATCATGTTAAATAATGCAGCCTTAAACCCACAGTGTTTTAATCCCCAACATTGAAGCTAAAATCAACCACTTTAGGCCTTAAACATAGTTTTAACATACAAAGCTGTGGGTCAGGTAGTAGAAAACCGCTTCTTGCTGCAGGCTTCACCTTGACACAAAGCTTTAGACAATAGAAAGTGAGTCAGTGGTGAGCCTGACAAAAGCTGCACGCTACTTTTCTATTCTTAGAAATGTAGGAAGGATTCTTCACCTGTTTCCACTCACCGGCGAGGGGGTCTCCTGCTCTCCATTTCTCCCCTCCCCATTCCCATTTGCCCTACCTCTGCTCTGCTTGCTTGCATTTGTTTTCTACAGGATTTGGTTTTCTTGCTGCTCCAGCAAACTGAAAAATTCTTTCCTTCCCTATCTCTGCACCACTCTGCTCTCACAAGCTCCTCTTCTGTCCCTCTCTCTCTATTTTTTTTTATTTATTTTTTTTATCTGCAAGTTTTGGAGGCCAGAAAACTGGAGGAAAATGAAAAACAAGCGGCTGGAGGATTTTTTTTATTTATTTTTGTTTTGTTTTGGTTCACTTTTTCCACCACTGGTCTAGAGCTCGGTGATATGGCAAAAAAATTCACATCTCAATTTTGTTTTCTGAAAATGGGGCAAGATACAATAAAAAGTCCAAAAAAATTTTTTTCTCAATAAAGTTTTACCAGACAATTCTGGGTCAAAGTCACTAACAAATTGTAACACAAAAGTAGCATGCATTTGAAAAAAACAAAAAAAAACACCACAATGATGCACAAACTTCCACAAATCCAAATGTTTTAGTCCAAATAAATAGAATACATGCATGAAAATGTATATTCATTTCAACATCCTGCCGATTTAAACAATGTATCCTGGTGCAAAATACAGTGAAATGTCTCTTTCAACGCTGTTGCACCTAAAAGTGCAGGTGGGGGCGGGGCTGAGAGAGCAGGTGGGGGCGGGGCTGTGAGAGCAGGTGGGGGCGGGGCTGTGACAGTCGCTGCATGAGTGTGAGGCAGGGCAGACGGGAAATACTGAAACATTTTAAGCGACTCTTAAAACTCACAATTGAACACAAAAAGCTTTAGCAACATGAACTTTTCAAAATGGACTGCAAAACGGCAGTACTGATTTGATAGGCACATATAATTTGAAATGTTTTTCTATATTTTTCTCTCACTCCCACTCAGTACTACAATTAAACTGTTGCACACACCTTACACAAACACCAATTATCAGAAATGGGGGGGGGGGCAAATTTTTTTTTTTATTATTTCTCTGTGTCCGCTAACACAAATAGTTCTGCCATTAAGTGATTGTTGCTAAACAACACTGCACACGGTGTTTCTGTTGCAACACTGCTGTAAGAAAACCTATCAACAAGCGAGAGTTAGCCAACCTTGCTGCCAGTCACCTCTGTTGAAACGTTTTTCATGCCAAGGCGACATACTGTACATTGGAATCTAGTACTGTTGGGCTTGTGGTGCATTCGTGACTTGCTGAAAATGGGATTTGCCCAAACCTCCAAGAGGGGAAGAAGCATTTAAACACAATCTATCTTTGAACTTCCCTCTAGGAAAGTCCAGAATTTCTAAAACTCCGAGAAACAAATTTGGTGTCAAAATGGCAGCATTTTTATTTTCATGAGGATAGTTTTATATAGTATTTAGGTAATATTATGGTATTTGATTATGACGCACTCTGTAATAAACCCAACATACAAGTTAAAATAGTAAAATTTCATCGAACAGTAAGAGTGTTACGAGCAGTAACAGTAATACTATCTGCAGTAATGTTGAAATAATATTGACTTCACTGTAATTCAACGGTGTATTTCTTCATATGGTCCACGACATTATGTGTTATTTATATGCTAAGTTTCACGGCGCTAACTAGTTCGTCGCTGCGTTTTGTTGTGTGAACACTGCAAATGTGATGGAGGCCGTTTCACAACTAACAACTTTCCGTGTTTCCATCTCCCTGAGCGCACCATTATAATCAGCCTCTGATGAAATCAGATTATTCTGTCACAACTAGCTGTTGTATGCAACAGTGGTGCTAAACTTGGCAGAGTTCACTTTTTTTTTTTTTTTAGATTTGAAGTCTTTTCCGTGCAACGCCCACTGAGAGTTTTTTTTTGGGGGCCTTTTTGCTTCCCGTTTTCACTTTGAATCTCTCACACCCTTCCCTCATGTCTCCCCGTGTCCCTTCCCCCGTCCCTTCATCTCTCCCTGTGCTTCAGATGGCAGCCTTACAGAGTCCGTTCTACGGGGACAAGATGAACCTCTACTCCCTTTGTAAGAAGATAGAGCAGTGCGACTACCCCCCGCTTCCCTCAGATCACTACTCAGAGGAGGTGAGTATTAGCCCAGCTTAGATCGCTCACCTGTACCGCAGTGGCACAAAGTGGATCTCAACTTGTTCAGTGGTTTTTGTTTTTGTTTTTGTTTTTTATTTTCCAGCAAGGATCTGCTTTCATCCCCCAAAAAAAACAACTTTAAAAATGTTCTAACTAGACCTCCATTTAAAGTCGAGTTTAAAGTTAAAACTCGGCTTTCTTTTGTCGGTTGCCCGATTTTTATACGTATATATGTTGGTGAAACGTACCCGTCTGTCTGACCCAAAGCATCGTATGATATTACTCTTTGATCAAAGACCGGCCGTGATTTTAACCCTTTGATAATTAAATGTACATATCAAAAGCATGTGGTCGTGCCGGAGAGTTTCGGTGGAAGTAAATGGCTTTGAGTGTCGTGTTTCCTCCAACTAAATGTTAAATCATCCGCTGTAATTCTTATTCGTGCACCAAAAAAAAAAAAAATGTAATGCAGTCAGGCTGCGGTTAACGATCGCCTTATAGCTGATTACCGGTGACATGTGTATGGATCTGCAAGTCCTTGTTTCTGCATGGCCTCTTTGTGTGGGTGGCATTTTTTCTCTCCCGCCGTTTTAAATGTATTAAGTCAAGACGTTAAAAACATTACCGACACACGTTCCAGTTTGGCTATGGACACTCTTATTATTATTATTGTTTTTGTTATTAACTGCTAAAAATCAACAGTTATCACAACATTACTACACTTTACAGCTTCAGCCTTTTCTACGTGACTTTACTCCACCTTTATTGAATTATTAGTCATGCTATTTCACAAAACAACCCAAAATCCCAGTCAGTTCACTTGTGTATGAATTGGAATGAGTCTATTTTGCAGCACTTCTGTCCATCTTTGGAGCTGCTGAACATGAGGTCTGCAGACCTCGCCGTGTGTTTTACATCGGGCGCTTTCGAGAAAGTTTGAAAACCATTTTGTCTCATCGACATGGCGTCAACGTTTACGCAGGTTCAACGCTTGCTGACGATTTAGTACTGAAGTAATATACTTTACGTAATTATTCATCAGTGTTGGTGAAATAGTCTTTAATTGAAATGGTATGTATTTACACAATATGTCATTGTGTTTGTCCAAAATTCCCAACCTTACCAAAGTAACATCACATTAAAATGAGCTCAATAAACCAGGCAGTTTCAAACCCACTGATTCACAATAAGTGATTTTGGTTGGATTTTGTTGTTGTTTATTTTTAGAGACAATGTCCAATTTGTGTCGCTGCTGTTTTCCTCATGTCATGCTGGTTTCCTGCAGCAAATTAACATTTTTGCCATTTTCATGACATGATTTAGTTTTTGCTTCGAACTCATTCTAATATTGTCATGAAAGATACAATATGGCAAATCGCTGTATAACAGCAACATTTGGAAAAGAGTAGCAATAATGTAAAGCATTAACAGAGGCCCTGAAGCCTGCAAGAAAACAAGTGCTGGTTTTATCTTCACACCTTCCACTCTCCAGTGTATGGAGACACATAAATCTACGGTGGCTAGTTTAAAGGGTTTATCATTATTCATGTCTCAAGAGGGAAACGGCAAACCCAGCAGAGAGCGGCTTTTATTATACTGTGGTATTTAGTTCATTAGGCTGGTAAAGGCTAATTGCTGGGTGTTTTAA